>NC_079189.1:376775389-377093116 GCF_029499605.1 Hyla sarda | reverse complement strand
ACCTACAAGTTGTCCTATCTACAGGCATTTCTACCTACAAAACTACCTAACTATCTGCAGGTAGGTCCTACCTACAGGGTTGGAAAACTACTTACAGGAACAACTATCTTCAGCAGGTCCTACCTACAGAGACTTACATGGGGGGGGGGAAGCTAGTTACCCACTGGGGGTAACAAATGGACCGGGGGAGTAGTTGTGCCCCATAATAAAAAAAAATTGCAAGGTGCGTGCTGAGCTAAAAAAGGTTGGAAAACACTGCAGAATGAACCTCCACTCTGTAACATAGTGGGCAGGGGCGGACATATCGCCTGTGCAGCCGGTTCAGCTGCACAGGGGCCCAGCGTGAGAGGGGGCCCGCTGCCCTCTCCAGGTCCGGCCCCAGAGGCGAGCATTAGGCCACATACCACCGCATACTCCCCGACCACAGCAAGTTTGACAGCACCCGGATGGACGCTGCGTTCAACCACCCCGGTAGCCAGTGGCTTCTCTGGGGGGAGGGGGGGGGGGTTAGGGGGGCCAGAGGGGGCCACGCCCCCCCCCCCTACATCATGATTGCCCCCCCCTAGCAGCAGTAGGTCACTAGCAGCTCTCATGGCCACCAGTAAGGGGCCCAAGCCCCTGCTGCACCCCCCGCCCCCCGGAGCCATCTACTCCGCCATCCTTTTTTTAAATAAATCTTCAGCCTGCAGCCCTGTCACCACGCAGGGGCCGCGCTATGCAGACTGGGAAGAGCAGACAGGAAGCTCCTCCCCCTCTCTCACTCCCCTGTATGCTGCTGCTGGACCTTGTGGAGCAGGCCCGCTGTGTGTATACAGGCCCGGACACCACCAGTAGGGAAGACTTACCTGCCCAGTGCCCACTGCTGATGCTGCCCTTTTAAAGTAAGTAACTTGCTTGGAGGAGAGGGGGAACGTTGTAGGAGACAGTGGGAGGTAGTTCAGTGTTTCCCAACCAGGGGGCCTCCAGCTGTTGCAAAACTACAACTCCCAGCATTCCTTTGGCTTTATGAGCATACTGGGAGTTGTAGATTTGCAACAGTTGGAGGCCCCCAGGTTGGGAAACACTGATCTATCTATCTATCAATCTATCTATCTATCTCCTATTTATCTATCTCATATCTATCCATCCATCCATCTATCTATATCCATCTATTTATGTATCTATCTATCTATCTCCTATCTATCTATCTATCTATCTATCTCCTATCTATCTATCTATCTATCTCCTATCTATCTATCTATCTATCTATCTATCTCCTATCTATCTATCTCATATCTATCTATCTCATATCTATCTATCTCATATCTATCTATCGCATATCTATCTATCTCCTATATATCTATCTATCTCCTATCTATCTCCTATCTATCTATCTATCTATCTATCTATCTCATATCTATTTATCTATCTCATATCTATCTATCTCATATCTATCTATCTCATATCTATCTATCTCATATCTATCTATCTATCTAACTCAGATAGTTGAGAGATAGATAGATAAATAGATATGAGAGATAGATAGGTAGCTGGATGATATATAGATAGATAGATACATATATATATATATATATATATATATATATATAGATATGAGATAGAAAGATAGATAAATAGATGATATATAGATAGAGAGATGATATATAGAAAGATACATAAATAGATGGCTAGATAGATGATAGACAGATCGATAGATAGATGATAGATACATAGATATGATATATATAGATAGATGATAGATAGATAGGAGATAGATAGATAGGAGATAGATGATAGATAGATAGGAGATAGATAGATAGATAGATAGGAGATGGATATGATATAGATAAATTTATATGATATAGATAGATAGATCAGTTTCCCAAACAGGGGGCCTCCAGCTGTTGCAAAACTACAACTCCCAGCATTCCTTTGGCTTTATGAGCATACTGGGAGATGTAGTTTTGCAACAGCTGGAGGCCCCCCTAGTTGGGAAACACTGATCTATATCAATCATCTATCTATTATCTATCCAAAAAATCTATCTATCCAAAAAAAAAAAAAAAAATCAAGAGACCAGCAGCACACAGAAAAATTTGTGCAAAAAAGGTGGAGATTTATTGCATTATCCCAGTGTACAAAAGAAGCGACGTTTCAGCGACCTCTCGTCGCCGTTCTCAAGGAGCTTGAAGAGGTCGCTGAAACGTCGCTTCTTTTGTACACTGGGATAATGCAATAAATCTCCACCTTTTTTGCACTAATTTTTCTGTGTGCTGCTGGTCTCTTGCTTTTTTCTAGTACAAGTGACCACTCACCAAGGTCCACACCCAGCGTGCACCATTGCATTGGTTTTCTTCATTTTGTTGTGCTGCTTTTCTGGAGTTTTTTTATCTATCTATCCATCTATCTCCTATCTATCTATCTATCTATCTATCTATCTCATATCTATCTATCTCATATCTATCTATCTCATATCTATCTATCTCATATCTATCTACATCCATCTATCTATATCCATCTATTTATGTATCTATCTATCTTTCCATTTATCTATCTATCTATCTATCTATCTCATATCTATCTCAGATAGATGAAAGATAGATGAAAGATAGATAGATATGAGAGATAGATAGATGATATATAGATATATAGATAGATATGAGATAGATAGAAAGATAGATTAATAGATGATAGATAGATGATAGATATGATATATATAGATAGATGATAGATAGATATGATATAGATAGATAGATAGATAGGAGATAGATGATTGATAGATAGATAGAGCAGTGTTTCCCAACCAGGGGGCCTCCAGCTGTTGCAAAACTACAACTCCCAGTATGCTCATAAAGCCAAAGACATGCTTCGAGTTGTCGTTTTGGAATAGCTAGAGGCCCCCTGGTTGGGATACACTGATCTATCTATCTATCTCATATCTATCTATCTATCTATCTCATATCTATCTCATATCTATCTATCTATCTATCTATCTATCTATCTCATACCTATTTATCTATCTCATATCTATCTATCTCATATCTATCTATCTATCTATCTATCTATCTATCTATCTATCTAACTCAGATAGTTGAGAGATAGATAGATAAATAGATATGAGAGATAGATAGGTAGATGGATGATATATAGATAGATAGATACATATATATATATATATATATATATATATATATATATATATGAGATAGAAAGATAGATAAATAGATGATATATAGATAGAGAGATGATATATAGAAAGATACATAAATAGATGGATAGATAGATGATAGACAGATCGATAGATAGATGATAGATACATAGATATGATATATATAGATAGATGATAGATAAATAGGAGATAGATAGATAGGAGATAGATGATAGATAGATAGGAGATAGATAGATAGATAGATAGATAGATAGATAGATAGATAGGAGATGGATATGATATAGATAAATTTATATGATATAGAGAGATAGATCAGTTTCCCAAACAGGGGGCCTCCAGCTGTTGCAAAACTACAACTCCCAGCATTCCTTTGGCTTTATGAGCATACTGGGAGTTGTAGTTTTGCAACAGCTGGAGGCCCCCCTAGTTGGGAAACACTGATCTATATCAATCATCTATCTATTATCTATCTATCTATCCAAAAAATCTATCTATCCAAAAAAAAAAAAAAAAAATCAAGAGACCAGCAGCACACAGAAAAATTTGTGCAAAAAAGGTGGAGATTTATTGCATTATCCCAGTGTACAAAAGAAGCGACGTTTCAGCGACCTCTCGTCGCCGTTCTCAAGGAGCTTGAAGAGGTCGCTGAAACGCCGCTTCTTTTGTACACTGGGATAATGCAATAAATCTTCACCTTTTTTGCACTAATTTTTCTGTGCGCTGCTGGTCTCTTGCTTTTTTCTAGTACAAGTGACCTCTCACCAAGGTCCACACCCAGCGTGCACCATTGCATTGGTTTTCTTCATTTTGTTGTGCTGCTTTTCTGGAGTTTTTTATCTATCTATCCATCTATCTCCTATCTATCTATCTATCTATCTATCTCATATCTATCTATCTCATATCTATCTATCTCATATCTATCTATCTCATATCTATCTATCTATCTATCTCATATCTATCTATCTCATATCTATCTATCTCATATCTATCTATCTCATATCTATCTACATCCATCTATCTATATCCATCTATTTATGTATCTATCTATCTTTCTATTTATCTATCTATCTATCTCATATCTATCTCAGATAGATGAGAGATAGATGAAAGATAGATAGATATGAGAGATAGATAGATAGATGATATATAGATATATAGATAGATATGAGATAGATAGAAAGATAGATTAATAGATGATAGATAGATGATAGATATGATATAGATAGATAGATGATAGATTGATATGATATAGATAGATAGATAGGAGATAGATGATTGATAGATAGAGCAGTGTTTCCCAACCAGGGGGCCTCCAGCTGTTGCAAAACTACAACTCCCAGTATGCTCATAAAGCCAAAGACATGCTGGGAGTTGTCGTTTTGGAATAGCTAGAGGCCCCCTGGTTGGGATACACTGATCTATCTATCTATCTCATATCTATCTATCTATCTATCTCATGTCTATCTATCTATCTATCTATCTATCTATCTCATATCTATCTATCTATCTATCTCATATCTATCTAATATCTATCTCATATCTATCTATCTCATATCTATCTATCTATCTATCTCATATCTATCTCATATCTATCTCATATCTATCTATCTATCTATCTATCTCCTATCTATCTATCTATCTATCTATCTATCTCCTATCTATCTATCTATCTATCTATCTCATATCTATCTCATATCTATCTATCTATCTATCTATCTCATATCTATTATCTATCTATCTATCTATCTATCATCTATCTATCTATCTACAAAACTAAAGATCCAGCGGCACTCCCAGATAAGGTGCAAAAACAAAGTGTTTTATTCCCCCATGTATGTGTGACGTTTCGATAGCATCCCGCCATCTTCATCATACGTACAGTTGTACATTCTGTAGTCTCTGTGACATCACTGTGCTTCATAATAAACTGTGACATCACTGTGCTTCATAATAAACTGACATCACTGTGCTTCATAATAAACTGTGACATCACTGTGCTTCATAATAAACTGTGACATCACTGTGCTTCATAATAAACTGTGACATCACTGTGCTTCATAATAAACTGTGACATCACTGTGCTTCATAATAAACTGTGACATCACTGTGCTTCATAATAAACTGTGACATCACTGTGCTTCATAATAAACTGTGACATCACTGTGCTTCATAATAAACTGTGACATCACTGTGCTTCATAATAAACTGTGACATCACTGTGCTTCATAATAAACTGTGACATCACTGTGCTTCATAATAAACTGTGATATCACTGTGCTTCATAATAAACTGTGACATCACTGTGCTTCATAATAAACTGTGACATCACTGTGCTTCATAATAAACTGTGACATCACTGTGCTTCATAATAAACTGTGACATCACTGTGCTTCATAATAAACTGTGACATCACTGTGCTTCGTAATAAACTGTGACATCACTGTGCTTCGTAATAAACTGTGACATCACTGTGCTTCATAATAAACTGTGACATCACTGTGCTTCATAATAAACTGTGACATCACTGTGCTTCATAATAAACTGTGACATCACTGTGCTTCATAATAAACTGTGACATCACTGTGCTTCATAATAAACTGTGACATCACTGTGCTTCATCCTGTAATTTGATGTCACTGTGTATAACAACCCTGCAGTGACATCACAGTTTATTATTCTTGAATGCTGACTTCACTGTGTATATTTTCCCGGTACAATGACATCACTGTATAGTTACCCTCTACTGTGACAACACTGCGTTTATTAACCCTGTAGTGGCAAAACAGTTTATTGTCCCTGTACAGAGACATTACTTTTTATATTAACTCTGAACTGTGATGTCACTGTGCATATTTACCCTGTATTGTCACTCGCAGTGCAAGGTAAATATGTACAGTGGCATTAGGGTATACAGGCTTAATATATACAGTGATGTCACAGTGCAGTGTAAGTATCAACAGTGATGTTGCAGTATAGAGATAACACACAGTGATGTTATAGTTCAGAGATAATATACACAGTGATGTCACAGTACAGGGATAATACACACAGTGATGTCACAGTACAGGGATAATACACACAGTGATGTCACAGTACAGGGATAATATACACAGTGATGTCACAGTACAGGGATAATATACACAGTGATGTCACAGTACAGGGATAATACACAGTGATGTCACAGTACAGGGATAATACACAGTGATGTCACAGTACAGGGATAATACACAGTGATGTCACAGTACAGAGATAATACACACAGTGATGTCACAGTACAGGGATAATACACACAGTGAGGTCACAGTACATGGATAATACACACAGTGATGTCACAGTGCAGGGATAATATACACAGTGATGTCACAGTACAGGGATAATACACACAGTGATGTCACAGTACAGGGATAATATACACAGTGATGTCACAGTACAGGGATAATACACACAGTGATGTCACAGTACAGGGATAATACACAGTGATGTCACAGTACAGGCATAATACACAGTGATGTCACAGTACAGGGATAATACACAGTGATGTCACAGTACAGGGATAATACACAGTTATGTCACAGTACAGGGATAATACACACAGTGATGTCACAGTACAGAGATAATACACACAGTGATGTCACAGTACAGGGATAATACACAGTGATGTCACAGTACAGAGATACTACACACAGCGATGTCACAGTACAGTGATAATACACAGTGATGTCACAGTACAGAGATAATACACACAGTAATGTCACAGTACAGGGAGGGATAATATACACAGTGATGTCATAGTAAGGGGATAATACACAGTGACGTCACAGTACAGGGATAATACACAGTGACGTCACAGTACAGGGATAATACACAGTGATGTCACAGTACAGAGATAATACACACAGTGATGTCACAGTACAGGAATAATACACACAGTGATGTCACAGTACAGGAATAATACACAGTGATGTCACAGTACAGGAATAATACACAGTGATGTCACAGTACAGGAATAATACACAATGATGTCACAGTACAGGCATAATATACAGAGTGATGTCACAGTACAAGGATAATATACAAAGTGATGTCACAGTACAGGGATAATACACAGTGATGTCACAGTACAGAGATAATACACAGTGATGTCACAGTACAGGGATAATACACACAGTGATGTCACAGAACAGGGATAATATACAGAGTGATGTCACAGTGCAGGGATAATACACAGTGATGTCACAGTACAGGGATAATACACAGTGATGTCACAGTACAGGGATAATACACACAGTGATGTCACAGTACAGGGATAATACACAGAGTGATGGCACAGTACAGAGATAATACACAGTGACGTCACAGTACAGGGATAATACACAGTGATGGCACAGTACAGAGTTAATACACAGTGATGTCACATTACAGGGATGATACACAGAGTGATGGCACAGTACAGAGATAATACACAGTGATGTCACAGTACAGGGATAATACACACAGTGATGTCACAGTACAGGGATAATACACAGTGATGTCACAGTACAGGGATAATACACAGAGTGATGGCACAGTACAGAGATAATACACAGTGACGTCACAGTACAGGGATAATACACAGTGATGGCACAGTACAGAGTTAATACACAGTGATGTCACATTACAGGGATAATACACAGTGACGTCACAGTACAGGGATACTACACAGTGATGTCACAGTACAGAGATAATACACACAGTGATGTCACAGTACAGGAATAATACACACAGTGATGTCACAGTACAGGAATAATACACAGTGATGTCACAGTACAGGAATAATACACAGTGATGTCACAGTACAGGAATAATACACAGTGATGTCACAGTACAGGCATAATATACAAAGTGATGTCACAGTACAAGGATAATATACAGAGTGATGTCACAGTACAGGGATAATACACAGTGATGTCACAGTACAGAGATAATACACAGTGATGTCACAGTACAGGGATAATACACAGTGATGTCACAGTACAGGGATAATACACACAGTGATGTCACAGAACAGGGATAATATACAGAGTGATGTCACAGTGCAGGGATAATACACAGTGATGTCACAGTACAGGGATAATACACAGTGATGTCACAGTACAGGGATAATACACACAGTGATGTCACAGAACAGAGATAATATACAGAGTGATGTCACAGTGCAGGGATAATACACAGTGATGTCACATTACAGGGATAATACACACAGTGATGTCACAGAACAGGGATAAAATACAGAGTGATGTCACAGTACAGGGATAATATACAGAGTGATGTCACAGTACAGGGACAATACACAGTGATGTCACAGTACAGGGATAATACACAGTGATGTCACAGTACAGGGATAATACACACAGTGATGTCACAGTACAGGGATAATACACAGAGTGATGGCACAGTACAGAGATAATACACAGTGACGTCACAGTACAGGGATAATACACAGTGATGGCACAGTACAGAGTTAATACACAGTGATGTCACATTACAGGGATAATACACAGAGTGATGGCACAGTACAGAGATAATACACAGTGATGTCACAGTACAGGGATAATACACACAGTGATGTCACAGTACAGGGATAATACACAGTGATGTCACAGTACAGGGATAATACACAGAGTGATGGCACAGTACAGAGATAATACACAGTGACGTCACAGTACAGGGATAATACACAGTGGTGGCACAGTACAGAGTTAATACACAGGGATGTCACATTATAGGGATAATACACAGAGTGATGGCACAGTACAGAGATAATACACAGTGATGTCACAGTACAGGGATAATACACAGTGATGTCACAGTATAACCATCTCACAGCCGGACCACCATGTAATTTCAGCAGAAAATAAAGCAGGGCGTCATGTACAAGTTTCGCCTAAGGCCTCACAAAGTCTAGAGCTGCCTCTGGTCAGCCCTACCATGGGACCCGATGGGACCATAAGTCCCAGGTGGCACTTTTCAGGGGCGGCATTTTGCTGATCCCTTTTTTTATTTTGTGCCTAGTAGGTTCATGGTAGGGTTAGCGCCGCCGCTGCTCACAGTTCTAAAGCAGCTGCGAGGTATAATAGCGCAGCGGGCACTTTAGACAGTGAGTCTGCCTCTGGCCGACCGGGGTCTGACGAGGGACGTCGCACAAGTGACGTACTTCTGCAGACCCGCTCAGGAGGACGTCAGTGACGTCACTCGTCAGGCCGCTGCCGGAGAGGAGAAGCACTGTGCAGGGCAGGTAAGTGTGTCTCTGTGTGTGTCTTTGTCTGTCTGTGTGTTTGGGGGGGCTATGGCTACTTAATGTGAGGAATCTATGCTACCTAATGTGGGGAAACTATGTTACCTAATGCGGGGAATCTGTGCTACCTAATGTGGGAAAACTATGCTACCTAATGTGGGGAAAGTATGCTACCTAATGTGGGGCAGCTATGCTACCTAATGTGGGGAAACTATGTTACCTAAGTGGGGAATCTGTGCTACCTAATGTGGGGAAACTATGCTACCTAATGTGGGGAAACTATGTTACCTAATGTGGGGAATATGTGCTACCTAATGTGGGCAAACTATGCTACCTAATGTGGGGAAACTATGTTACCTAATGTGGGGAAACTATGTTACCTGATGTGGGGAATCTGTGCTACCTAATGTGGGCAAACTATGCTACCTAATGTGGGCAAACTGCTACCTAATGTAGGGAATCTATGCTACCTAATGTGAGGAAACTATGCTACCTAATGTTAGGAAACTATGCTACCTAATGTGGGGAATCTATGCTACCTAATGTTGGGAATCTATGCTAAATATGTGGGGGGCTTGAATGAGCTGCGGCATATGGGAGGCCTTAATAAATAATTAGAAACTTATACAGCAAGTGACATATGGGGGTCCACCTGAGTAAGTGACATATGGAGGGGGGGTGCTGAACAATTAATGTTTTGGGGGGGGGGCCCAGGCACATTCTTTGCACAAGGGCCCTCTGCTGTCTGTGTCCGCCGCTGGGTAGAGAATAAGGGGTAAAGTGGAAAATAGAACAAATGCAGTTATTTTTTTCTTAATTTTTTTTTAATGAAGTATACGAGATAAAGGTAAGCAATGACTTTTCTTCAGTCTGAAGCGCGGTCCTCATCGGCAGGAAGCAGTAAGGAGGAGGAGGATGACGGAGGTTCTGATTCCATCTCTGCTTCTTTTTCGTCCCTCTCTATATATAGGGCCGTGGCCATGAAGAAGGCCCCTCCGATGACTGCCATTATGGTGCAGGTCATGAGGGCATACTCCAGGCTGCGGTATTTCAGAAGAGGGGATTTGGCATATCCTTGTTCGTAGGTGTCAGATATCAGGCCGATGAGGTACGGGCTGCCGGCGTCACCTAGGAGGTGATAGATTGTCATCTGCACGGCCAGGGCTGAAGATCTCCTCCATGGAGTTACTACTTTTAGTATAATGTCAGATATGAGGGTGAAATTTACTGACAGAAGCGTCTCTCCGATGAAGATGAAGATGTTGGTGGCAACGAGGCTGATGTTGCCAAAAGTCAATGCCAACAGAAGAAAAGGGGCGGAGAGCATCATCGCGCATCCACACACAAGCGGGTCCGCCCGTGGGTTGGATTTGCGATATCTTTTACTTATCTCCGTCCCTGCTACAACTCCCAGAATGCCGGAAACGACTGTAACCACACCAAATATTAGGATGTCGTGATAGTCACACGGTTCAGCACGGCAAGGGTCCTTCTCTTGTAGGAGTGTTCGTGCGTGGGTCAGGTATGACGGACCCCATACACCTATGGCTCCCACTATGAAGGATACAGCTGTCGATCCCATGGTGGTTAACATGAAGCTTCGATTTTTAAATAGTTTTTTCAGATCTGTCGCCCATTTGGCAAACTTCTGGGATTTGTTGTTCTTCTTCCCGTTTGTAGTCGTTCTTGGAAGCTCCTTTGTGACCAAAATCATCAAAGCCACAGCTATGAGGCCCAGGCCAGGGGTGACCCGAAATGCCCAGTGCCAATCGCCCCTTGCTGCATCAGTCACTTTGGGCCCGATGATGTATCCTAGTCCGCAGCCTACAGGTATGACGGAGTAAAACACGTTCAGCATGCGGGTCCGCTGGTCACTTGTAAAAAGGTCTGCAATGATTGAGGGGGCGATGGTGCAGAAAGTCGCCTCTCCGGCTCCAACCAGTCCACTCGTCAGCAGGAAGAGCAGGAAGTACCCGTCAGGGATGAATGACAGGGTAAGTGTCATGCTCAGCCAAACGATGACTCCTGCGCAAACAGTATATTTCTTATTACAGTGGTCGCCCAAATATCCGGCAATTGGTGCGACCAGCACATAGCTTCCAATGAACAATGTATTCAATAAGCCGGACAGACTAGCATTGGTGTCATATGCTTTCTGTATATAAGGCAGCACCCCCGCCACGCTGGAGCGATTTGCATAGATGAGCAAATTAACAAAGGCGAGGATCACTACGGTGATGATGGAACGTGCGGTGGACATCACGCTTAGAGATGGCAGGTTCTGCCTCTCAGGGATATCGCCCTTTTCTACATCCATATCACTATGGTCCTCCATTGCTTCTTCCTCCTCCTTCAGCAATGGGTCTTGTGGAGAGGCCATGGTCACAGGTCAGAGCCTGAAAACACTAGAGAGAGAGAGATAAGTGAACACATTAGACAACATGTCATCATTCCTGTCATTATACAATAGATCCTTCATACAGAGCAGAAATGTCCAGCACAGAACCACAAGATAACACTAAGACCATCGCAGCCTCAGAAGAAGACGCTTCTCTATAAGTGTTTTACATGGAGACGACGTCTTCCCTGAGGTTTCCAATGTCTGATAACCCTGAACCTGTCCGGTCCTAGTAATATCTGATAACCCTGAACCTGTCCGGTCCTAGTATTATCTGATAACCCTGAACCTGTCCGGTCCTAGTAATATCTGATAACCCTGAACCTGTCCGGTCCTAGTAATATCTGATAACCCTGAACCTGTCCGGTCCTAGTAATATCTGATAACCCTGAACCTGTCCGGTCCTAGTAATATCTGATAACCCTGAACCTGTCCGGTCCTAGTAATATCTGATAACCCTGAACCTGTCCTGTCCTAGTAATATCTGATAACCCTGAACCTGTCCGGTCCTAGTAATATCTGATAAACCTGAACCTCTCCGGTCCTAGTAATATCTGAAAACCCTGAACCTGTCCGATCCTAGTAATATCTGATAACCCTGAACCTGTCCGGTTCATACTTCATACTTCATACTGTAGATACAATTGGGCTATCCTGCTATATACATTAACTAATAATGAACCTACCCCACCTCATTAGGATCTATCCATCCCATATATGACTTTCTGCCACTAGTTGATTTGAAAATGTTCCCTTTCGGAGTACCCAGAGTATTTCTATTGTTAGTACACACAGAATTCTATTATATAATATTATATTTCTGCCCTAATCTTTCTGTCATTCTTTTACTACTCCACCAAATCTTTCTCATAGACTTATATCTTTTAGAACATCATGAATTAGGACTCTTTTTCTTGGGGGCTTTTTTGGGCATAATTGCATTTTAGCACTTTTGCAAGAAAAAGCTCTGGTCATGATACTATCTGTGCGTTTTATTATGTTTAATGCCTAAGCCAAGTATTGTCACAATGCTATGAGAAATATAACTTTTGTTATTTCTTTTGGAAATTAATTTCTTGGTTTTTTTTTTTGCTAAAAAAAAAAGCAACAACAATAAAAAAAAACTGTCAAACAAAAAGCCCTGTGTATGTATGAATAGAAGAGGCTGAGACTTACCTTGTGGTTCTCTCTTCAGACAAGGAACGGTCAAAATCTTGAATTCTCTATCGCAAATAGAAACTCTCTAACAAACACTTTGCACCACAGGTTGTGAATGCAAAACACACTGAAGAGACTGCAGCCGGCGCGCACCTCCTTGTACAGCTTACGGTGACATCATCACAAGCATGTGTGACATCACAGGGTTCTAAACCATCTTCAGGTATGTGTATATCTGTATAGTAAATGTGAGTAGCCGTATTAGTCCAGTGATGCAGATTGTAATACCTTTTTTATTGGACTAACAGAATTTTGTAGAGACAAAGTTTTGGGATTCCTCCCTGATAATTTATCAAGTCCTTCGATCATTAGTCCTTGTCTATTGGACTTGATAAAGGGAGGAATCCTGAAAGCTTGTCTCTACAAAATTCTGTTAGTCCAATAAAAAAGGTATTACAAGAGACTGCAACATATTTTTTGATTTGTGTGTATGTGTATATATATATATATATATATATATTTATATATTAATATACATATATATATATAGTTCCAAGCGTGAGTAGGTGCCTCCAGCTAGGGTCCGTGTCCAGGATCCTGCATATGTAGTTCCAAGGAAAATGCTGTGGCACTCAAGGTATGGTGAAAAAATGAAAACTATTTATTCATCCCAAATGTGCAAAGAGCAACGTTTCAATGGTCTCACGCCATCATTATCAAGCCACTTGATAATGATGGTGTGAGACCATTGAAACGTTGCTCTTTGCACATTTGGGATGAATAAATAGTTTTCATTTTTTCACCATACCTTGAGTGCCACAGCATTTTCCTTGGAACTACGTATGCAGGATCCTGGACCCGGACCCTAGCTGGAGGCACCTACTCACGCTTTAGGAGTGCTGCTTTCTTCTTTGATATATATATATTAATATACACCTAGAAATACATCAAGTACATAAAAACATCTTTTAGAAAAATATTTCTCCAGGCCTGCCGAGTATATCCCCGTACTTCACAGTGTCTTCTTAGTTTATATATTTTAATCTTTTGACCTTTTAACCCCACTAGGGCCAAGGGCATCCTGGGACTTAAAGGGGTATTCCAGGCAAAAACTTTATTTTTTATATATCAACTGGCTCCAGAAAGTTAAACAGATTTGTAAATTACTTCTATTAAACAATCTTAATCCTTTCAGTACTTATGACCTTCTGAAGTTAAGGTTGTTTTTTTCTGTCTAAGTCCTCTCTGATGACACCTGTCTCGGGCAACGCCCAGTTTAGAAGCAAATCCCCATAGCAAACCTCTTCTAAACTGGGCGTTTCCCGAGACAGGTGTCATCAGAGAGCACTTAGACAGAAAAGAACAACCTTAACTTCAGAAGCTCATAATTACTGAAAGGGTTAAGATTTTTTAATAGAAGTAATTTACAAATCTGTTTAACTTTCTGGAGCCAGTTGATATATATAAAAAAGTTTTTGCCTGGAATACCCCTTTAAGATTGAACCGATTATTATTGATATATGTCATGAATGCATCAACGGTCAGATGGTCGGACGACCAAATGATGACCACATCGTCTACATACCTCCCATACCATGCGAGGCATGTGGAAAATGGATTGGTGTCAGAAAAAATAAACTGCTCCTCCCACCAAAAAACAAAAAGGTTAGCCCGAGCTGGTGATGACTTTGCTCCCATTGAAGCACCCATGCGCTGCAAATAAAAATTGTTACAAACATAAAATAATTGTGTTTTAACACAAAATCTACCACCTCAATAATGTAATGTCTCAAATCCACAGAATATTTAGAAAATCTCATCAGTATATCCGAGATAGCTGATAATGCCAGGTTTTGCGGAATACTGGAATAGAGCGATTCAATGTCGCAAGTAAGCCACGACAGAGAATCACTCCATGTGAATTTAGTTCTTCTGACCAGGAGTTTACTGAAAATTCAGATTGTTCAGATACCACGGACACTAGCGGGGACTCAGAACCGCAATATGTGAACACTCACAAGAATCGCAATGCAAGAAGACAGTCAAAAAACGAGGAAGGCGCGGTGGCAGAAAACATAGGAAGAAGAGCTTCCAAGCGTAACAAGGACAAACGGAAAAAGTAATAAAAGAGGATTTTCAAGTCATTAACATTTCTGCACAAATCATTACAGATGAAGAAACCTCGGTCCTGTGGAAAGGACTGGGTTTCTCTCCTACACATCATTTTGATGTTTATCGGACAATTTTGGATATAAATAAATTTGTGAGAACTTTAACAGTTAACAAACATTTTTTTGTGGAAAATGCTGATGAACCATCGGACCCACTTCAACTTTCTATAAACCCTGATTTACCACTAATGCATATGTTAGCAGAACAAATTGCTTTTAGAGATCTCTGTCTCCTTGAAAATAGTGGGATATCAATTTGTGATGAAGTGAATACTGCACATACCTTCTCCACTAAAAACCAAAATTTTTACCCCATACAGACCAGACCAGCAATTTTTGATTGGTTCCAGGACCTTATCATGAAAGATTTGGTTAATCTACAATCAAAAGTAATGTCCAATACAACTCGTCCTAATTTGAATAAAAAGGAGGCTGCTGCCATAAAGAAATTAAAGAAAAACAAAAATTTGAGGATCCGATCCGCCGATAAAGGCGGCTCGGTAGTATGTATGGACACGGGACTGTATATCAATTTAAATGAAAATCTACTATGTGATGATAAAACTTACCTTAAACTTTGTGGGGATCCCACTGAACCTTTTAAAAAAGAACTGTTGACTCTGTTGGAAGAGGGGAAAACCAGATCTATTTTGACCCAAAAAGAAGTGGATTATATTTTCGTGCCTGCTCCAATTATTCCTATCTTCCACTCGCTACCCAAGTTGCATAAGGACCGATTCCCGCCGCCGATGCGTCCGATCATGGCGGGGATCGGATCCCTTAACGAGCACCTATGCGAGTGGTTGGACTCAGTACTGCAACCTCTGGTTATGCAATGCCCAAGTTATATCAAGGACACTAAGCACTTGCTAAAAATCATGGATGAATTTACATGGAGCGATTCTCTGTCGTGGCTTACTTGCGACATTGAATCGCTCTATTCCAGTATTCCGCAAAACCTGGCATTATCAGCTATCTCGGATATACTGATGAGATTTTCTAAATATTCTGTGGATTTGAGACATTACATTATTGAGGTGGTTTTATGTTTAGTAACAATTTTTATTTGCAGCGCACGGGTGCTTCAATGGGAGCAAAGTCATCACCAGCTCGGGCTAAGCTTTTTGTTTTTTGGTGGGAGGAGCAGTTAATTTTTTCTGACACCAATCCATTTTCCACATGCCTCGCATGGTATGGGAGGTATGTATCCGATGTGTTCATCATTTGGTTGTCTGACCATCTGACCGTTGATGCATTCATGACATATATCAATAATAATCAGTTCAATCTTACGTTTACCCACACATGGTGTAAAAGTGAAACCCCCTTTTTGGATGTCATATTACGTGGCAACCCTGATACAAATAAAATTGAGGTTGATCCTTACAGAAAAAAGATATCAGGCAATACCATCCTAAGGGCGAATTCATGCCATTCCAAACAAACAGTAAGAGCCATACCAGTAGGTGAACTTATACGAATTAAGCGGAACAGTTCTTCCGCCGAGATGTACCGCAGGGAAGCTGATGCAGCATGCACACACCTGGCGGCTCGAGGTTACCCTGGATGGCTCTTGAAAAAAGCTCGGTCGAGAGTGGATCCTATGGATCGAAAATCCCTTTTTACAAGTAAGCAACCAACTGAATCACAAGATTGTCCTACATTTGCCACCACGTACAGTCCAGAATTTAATGACATCAAACGCATTGTAATTAAACACTTACCTTTGCTATCAACAGATCCCACGGTAGGGGAGATTATAAAGTCAGGTGTGAGATTTGCAGCGAGGCGGGCACCTACTCTATCCAATCTCCTTGTTCCCAGTATGGTGGACACGGCTAGTATTACCACCCAGTGGATTAGCACCAAGGGCTTCCACAAGTGCGGTAAATCGCGGTGTGTGGTATGTCCCTTTGCCGAAAAATGCCAGAAAATAGAAGGTACGGTGGATGGCAAATGCCATGTCATTCACAACTTTATAAACTGTGATAGCACTTTTGTTTTATATAAAATCATGTGCACACAATGTCACTTAACATATGTGGGTTCCACCAAAAGGTCCCTTAAAAAACGCATGCAAGAGCACATTAGACATGCTGCTGGCCCTTTAAGCTCGAACATTTCTAACGTATCTAAACATTTTCTAATATGTCATAATTCAGACACCACTTCCCTCAGGTTCTCAGACATTGAGAAGGTGAACCTAAATAAAAGGGGAGGTGACCATATTCGATCCCTCCACAATAGGGAAATCATGTGGATTTATCTTTTGAATTGCATTCAACCCCATGGTCTAAATAGCAAAACAGATTTAATATTACATTACTGATATGTCTCCGAATAATTTATCTGTGTTTGGTCCCATGTTTTTGTTTTAATCACGTGCACATGTGATGTGGACCTGTCCCTCCCCTTCCTGTGGGAATGGGGAAAATGCCCTGGAGTATATAAGGGTGCCTCATTTGAGGAACTACAGGCTATGAGTAAGGATCGATAGATCAGAAACGCGTCAGCCATGCTTGGGACCCCCCCCCCTCTGTTTGTGCAATATTTCATATTTTTGATATGTTCACGGTTTGTCTGCCACCGTGAAGGCTTTTAAGGAAGAACCCTGAATAAAGACGGACGTTTTACTTCTACTTGCTGGCTTTTTTAGTATTTTATTTTAGTTTTATCCACTGTGCCAGGGATGAAAATTATTCCAAAAGAAACTAACTCAACTGACTATGCTCCCTCGTGCTCCAATATTGGTGTCCCATTCTCTGTTCGCCGCCTTCTGCTTTTCCTGCAGGTCAGTGAATCACGGTGCGCTCAGTGTCATCATTGTTTCAGCACCAGTTTTACAAATCAGTCTGCCTCCAGTGTTACATCAGTGTTTACAAATAAGTGTGCAAAACTATAACTTCCAGCATGCCTTGACAGCTAGAGACAGTCCGGGAATGCTGGGAGTTGTAGTTTTGGACCACCTGGAGAGACACTGTTTTGAAAACACTGCCTTAGTCAGTATTTTCCAACCTGGGGACTTCCAGCTGTTGTAAAACTACAACTCCCAGCATTCCCCTGACAGTCTTTAGCTGTCCAGGCATGCTGGGAGTTATAGTTCTGCAACAGCTGGAGACACTCAGGTTTGGTAGGTAGGTCCTGAGTCCATTGTTTTCCAACCTGGGTGCCTCCAGCTGTTGAAAAACTCTAACTCCCATCTTAAGACTGTCCGGGCATGCTGGGAGTTGTAGTTTTGCAACAGCTGGAGGCCCCCAGGTTGGGAAACACTAACTATGGCAGTGTTTTCGAAACATTGTCTCTCCATCTGTTGCAAAACTACAACTCCCAGCATGCTCGGACAGTCTTAAGCTGGAAGTTAGAGTTTTGCAGCAGAAGGTGGCATTTTGGTGGGTAGTTGGGCCCTTAGTCCAGTGTTTCCCAATCTGAGTGCCTCCAGCTGTTGCAAAACTACAACTCCCAGCATGCCCAAACAGCCAAAGCCTGTTTGGAAAACACTGGACTAAGGACCTACCTACCAAATGTAACGTGGCCACCCACCTACCAACCAAACATATACCTGCCTACCTACCAACCAAACATATTACCTACCTAGCAAATGCTTTTCCTGCCTACCTAATAAACGTATACCGTATATACTCGAGTATAAGCCGAGTTTTTCAGCACGATTTTTCGTGCTGAAAACACCCCCCTCGGCTCATACTCGAGTGAACTCTCTGCCCTCAGTGGTCTTCAACCTGCGGACCTCCAGAGGTTTCAAAACTACAACTCCCAGCAAGCCCGGGCAGCCATCGGCTGTCCGGGCTTGCTGGGAGTTGTAGTTTTGAAACCTCTGGAGGTCCGCAGGTTGAAGACCACTGCGGCCTTCGACATCTTCCAGCCCCTCTCACCCCCTTTAGTTCTGTACTCATCTCCGCTCGGCGCTGGTCCGGTGCTGCAGGACTGTTCGGTGGGGAGGTCGTCCGGTGGGATAGTGGTTCCGGGCTGCCATCTTCATCGGGGGGGGGGCCTCTTCTCCGCGCTTCGGGCCCGGAATAGTCACGTTGCCTTGACGACGACACAGAGGTACGTTCATTATCAACGTCCCTCTGTGTCATCGTCAAGGCAACGCCTCTATTCCGGGCCCGAAGCGCGGAGAAGAGGCCCCCGGTGAAGATGGCAGCCTGGAACCACTATCCCACCGGACGATCTCCCCACCGGACAGTCCTGCAGCACCGGACCAGCGCCGAGCGGAGGCGAGTACATAACTAAAGGGGGTGAGAGGGGGCTGGATGATGTCGAAGGCCGCAGTGGTCTTCAACCTGCGGACCTCCAGAGGTTTCAAAACTACAACTCCCAGCAAGCCCGGACAGCCGATGGCTGCCCGGGCTTGCTGGGAGTTGTAGTTTTGAAACATCTGGAGGTCCGCAGGTTGAAGACCACTGTATCAGACATTGAAAAGAGGTGATGATGATGACATGTGGTGATGATGACAAGGGGATGATGAAGGGGGGGTGTGGGATTATGACAAGGGGATGATGAAGGGGGGGGGGGTGTGGGATGATGACAGGGCGATAATGAAGGGGGGGTGTGGGATGATGACAAGAGGATGATGACAAGGGGATGATGAAGGGGGGTGGGGATGATGACAAGGGGATGATGACAAGTGGATGATGAAGGGGGTGTGTGGGATGATGACAAGGGGATGATGAAGGGGGGTGGGGATGATGGCAAGGGGAAGATGAAGGGGGGGTGTGGGATGATGACAAGGGGATGATGACAAGGGGATGATGGCAAGGGGATGATGAAGGGGGTGTGGGATGATGAAGGGGGGATGATGACAGGCGGTGATGATGAAGGGGGGATGATGTCAGGGTGATGATGATGAGGGTGTTAATGACGGGGGTCTGAATGATGACAGGGGGGGATGATGTATTTCCCACCCTAGGCTTATATTCGAGTCAATAACTTTTCCTGGGATTTTGGGGTGAAATTAGGGGCCTCGGTTTATATTCAGGTCAGCTTATACTCGATTATATACGGTAACCTACCTACCTAGCGGCAAACCTTTTACTTGCCTTCCTACCAACTGAACTTACTACCTGCCTAAATAACTTGCAAACTTACTACTTGCCTACCTACTTAGAGAATGTTCTACTTACCTAATTTACTACTTGCAAACGTACTACCTGCTTACCTAGCAAACATGTTACCTGGGTGGGGGGGGGGGGGGGGCAGGCATATTCTTTGCACAGGGGCCCTCTGTTGTCTGTGTCCGCCCCTGATAGTGGGTATGCCCCAGCTGTTGCAGAGAACAGCCGTCATGCTGCATTGTGAAGCTCCATTCTGCAGCAAAGCAGACTCAGCACAGAAGGAGGCGGCATAAAACAATAATAACACTGTAACAACAGATTAGTGCGGGTGATACTATTGACAGATTCCCTTTAAGTATGAGTTCAGTCATAGCAGATTTGTTGCAAAAATGCAGTTATATTCCTATGTCCATGATATTTCAGACACACTCCTGCTATTAGATGACCTCAAGTTGGGTAAAAAGTTAATGTCCATTTAAGGGGAAAATTGCACGGTACAGCTTTCATGCTGTCTGCATGACGCCTAAATATATCTGTAGCTCCTACTCTGGACCTGTGATTTTTTAGTATTCTTCTCATCACCCTGGTTCAATTTAGCCATTTGTAGGGGATTCCCACCTAGAGAGATTCATCCTGTGGAACTGTTTGCTTTGGTACTTTGCCCACATGGAGGATCAATATGGTGCCCACAATTCTCCTTCTTTCCTGCAGGGCTTCAAGACCTAACTGCTGCCTACTATATGAGCTCTGATCTTGAGGTTGATGAACTCAAACTCCTCCTTAGGGAAGGCTTAACTTCTCACTGCCATTATTGCCTTTCAGATGACCAACAAGATTGATGAGGTCAAGATAGAGGTTGGGTTGCTGCAATAGGATATGCAGGCTCTCCAAGAGCGTATTACCAATGCAGAGGCAGGAGTTCCACCATAGAGAGTACTGTGATGCCTTTACTGGATACCTAGACTACCCTTGAGTCTCAGATAGCTGAGCTAATAGTAGGCAGAAGACCTTTGAAATCAGCACTCCCTGATTATCAGGGATATGCCCTTCCTAAATGGTCAGAGGATCAAACTTCAGGTGAATTTATTGAATGCTGGCTTAACCCCTTAAGGATACCGGATGTATCCACCCCCCCCCCCCCCCGTTTTAGAGTCCTAAAGGACTGAGGGCGTATGGGTATGCCTGTGGGAATTTCAGTCCCCGACGCAAGTCGGTTGGGGACCGGACCGGGATGAATGCTGATATCTATCAGCGGGCATCCCGTGCATATGCCCAGGGGGGTCCTGAGACCTCCTCAATTCAGACAGGTGATCTGTGATGATTCCGGGTCAAACGGGTCTCCGGTGACCCAGTGACCCCAAAAATAAGGGGATCAGGGGTGTCTTGGAGTCCTGAAGGGCTAGGAGTGAGGTGGCAGGGGTGCCACCCCTCCTATTCCTGCTATTAGTAGTTCAGAAGCGACGACCAATAGCAGATCGGGGGAGAGGGGGGGGTTAACGTTCAGTTCCCCCGCTCTGCCCACCAACTGTGGTCCGGACAGAGCGGGGGAACCAACGGTGACCGGCGCCGAAGGTCTACTTACCAGCGTCAGTGGGCGATGATCGGCGGACGGCGATGACGTGCGGCAGGCTCCATGCTGCAGACTATGTAAGCCAGTGAGTTGCCTAGCAACATCTGGAGGGCTACAGTTTGAGACTACTATACAATAGTCTCTAAACTGTAGCCCTCCAGATGTTGCAAAACTACAAATCCCAGCATGCCCACACAGCAGTTTGCTGTCTGGGCATGCTGGAATTTGTAGTTTTGCAACATCTGGAGGGCCACAGTTTTGAGATCACTGTGTGGTGGTTTCTAAACCGTGACCCTCTAAATCTTCCAAAACTACAACTCCCAGCATACACGAACAGCAAACAGCTTTCTCGCCTTGCTGGGAGTTGTAGCTGCGTACCTCCAGCTGTTGCATAACTACATCTCCCAGCATGCCCTTTGGCGATCAGTACATGCTGGGAGTTGTACTTTTGCAACAGCTGGAGGTACACTGGTTGGAAAATACTGAGTTAGGTAACAGAACCTAACTGAAGGTTTTCCAACCAGTGTGCCTCCAGCATTTGCAAAAGTACAACTCCCAGCATGCACGATCTGTCAGTACATGCTGGGAGTTGTAGTTTTGAAACAGCTGAAGGTTTGCCCCCTCCCCCCCCATGTGAATGTACAGGGTACAGACACACGGGCGGGTGTACAGTAAGTTTCCTGCTTGAAGTTTGAGCTGCGGCAAATTTTTCGCCGCAGCACAAACTCCTAGCGGGAAACTCACTGTAAACCTCTGCCAGTGCGAATGTACCCTAAAAACACTACACTACACTAATACATTATAAAGGGTAAAAAAAACCTACATATATATATATCCCCTTACACTGCCCCCTCCCCCCAATAAAAATGAAAAATGAATCATACGGCAGTGTTTCCAAAACGGAGCCTCCAGCTTTTGCAAAACAACAACTCCCAGCATTTCCGGTCTGTCACTGACCGTCCAGGCATGCTGTGAGTTTAGCAACAGCTGTAGGCACCCTGTTTGGGCATAGAATACCCCTATGTCCACCCCTATGCAATCCCTAATTTAGTCCTCAAATGCGCATTGCTCTCTCTCACTTAGGAGCCCTGTAGTATTTCAAGGAAACAGTTGAGGGCCACATATGGGGTATTTCTGTACTCAGGAAAAATTGTACTACAAATTTTGGGGGGCTTTTTCTACTTTTATCCCTTATGAAAAGGAGTCTACACCAGCCTGTTAGTGTAAAAAAAAAAAATAATTACACTAACATGCTGGTGTTGCCCCATACTTTTATTTTCACAAGAGGTAAAAGGGAAAAAAGACCCCCAAAATTTGCAATTTCCCCTGAGTACGGAAATACCCCTTATGTGGGCGTAAAATGCTCTGCGGAAGCACAACAAGGTACAGGAGTGAGAGCGCACTCTGTACATTTGAGGCCTAAATTGGTGATTTGCACAGGGGTGGCTGATTTTACAGCAGTTCTGACATAAACGCAAAAACATAAATACCCACGTGTTTGGAAACTACACCCCTCACGGAACTATACAAGGGGTATAGTGAGCCTTAACACCCCACAGGTGATTGACAAAGTTGGATTGTAAAATGAAAAGAAAAATATTTTTAACCAAAATGCTTGTGTTACCTTAAATTTTTCATTTTCACGAGGGAAAATAGGAAAAAAAGCCCCCCAAAATTTGTAACCCCATTTCTAGTAAGAACATACCCCATATGTGGATGTAAAGTGCTCTGCAGGCGAACTACAATGCTCAGAAGAGAAGGAGCGCCATTGGGCTTTTGGATAGAAAATTTGTCCGGAATTGAAGGCCATGTGTGTTTACAAAGCCCCCATAGTGCCAGAACAATGGACCCCCCCACATGTGACCCCATTTTGGAAACTACACCCTTCACAGAATGTAATAAGGGGTACAGTGAGCATTTACGCCCCACACATGTCTGACAGATTTTTGGAACAGTGGTCCGTGAAAATGAAAAATGTAATTTTCTATTTGCACAGCCCACTGTTCCAAAGATCTGTCAAACGCCAGTGGAGTGTAAATGCTCACTGCACCCCTTTGTGAGGGGTGTAGTTTCCAAAGTGTGGTCACATGTGGGGGGGTCCACTGTTCTGGCACCACAGGGGGGCTTTGTAAACGCACAATGGCGCTCATTCTCTTCTGAGCATTGTAGTTCGCCAGCAGAGCACTTGACGTCCACACATGGGGCATTTCCATACATATGGGGTTACAAATTTGGGGGGCATTTTATCCAATTACCCCTTGTAAAAATTAAAAATTTGGGGAAAAAACTGCATTTTAGTGAAAACATTTTTTTTTCCCATTTACACATCCGACTTTAACAAAAAGTCGTCAAACACCTGTGAGGTGTTAAGGCTCACTGTGCCCCTTGTTACGTTCCTCAAGGGGTGTAGTTTCCAAAATAGCGGGCCATGTGTTTTTTTTCTTTTCTGACACTATAGGGGCTTCCTAAATGCGACATGCCCCCCAAAAATCATTTCAGCAAAATTTGCTTTTCAAAAAACAAATGTGGCTCCTTCTATTCTGTGCATTGTAGTTCGCCCGCAGTGCACTTGACGTCCACACATGGGGTATTTCCAAGAAATGGGGTTACAAATTTTGGGGGGTATTTTCTCCTATTACTCTTTGTAAAATGTGAAATTTGGGGGGAAAACAGCATTTTAAGGATCACTGTACCCCTTATTACATTCCTTGAGGGGTGTAGTTTCCAAAATAGTAATAGCCATGTAGGGCTTCCTAAATGCGACATGCCCTCCAAAAACCATTTCAGCAAAATTCACTCTCCAAAATACCATTGTCGCTCTTTCCCTTCTGAGCCCTCTAGTGCACCCACGGAGCACTTTACATCCACATATGAGGTATTTTCTTACTCGAGAGAAATGGGGTTACAAATTTTGTGGGGGATTTCTCTCCTTTTACCCCTTGTAGAAATTCAAAAAATGGCTCTACAAGAACATGCAGGTGTAAAAGGTGTGAATTTTCTCCTTCACTTTGCTGCTATTCCTGTGAAATACCTAAAGGGTTAATACACTTTATGGATGTCATTTTGAATACTTTGAGGGATGCAGTTTTTATAATGGGGTAATTTGTGGGTATTTCTAACATGAAAACCCCTAAAATCCACTTCAAATGTGAACTGGTCCCTGAAAAATTTGTATTTTGAACTTTTCGTGAAAAATTCGAAAATTGCTGCTGAACTTTGAAGCCCTCTAATGTCTTCCAAAAGCAATGCAATCATAAAGTAGACATATTGTATATGTGAATAAATATATAATTTATTTGGAATTCACTTTTTCCTCATGAGCAGGGAGCTTCAAAGTTAGAAAAATGCTAAATTTTCTAAATTTTCATGACATTTTGGGATTTTTCACCAAGAAAGGATGCAAGTAACGACGGAAATTTACCACTATGATAAAGTAGAATATGTCACGAAAAAACTTTCTCAGAATCAGAATAATCAGTAAAAGCATCCCAAAGTTATTAATGCATAAAGTGACAGTGGTCAGAATTGCAAAAAAGGGCTCCTTAAGTCCTTAACCCCTTAAGGACTGAGCCCTTTTTCACCTTAAAGAGTACCTGTCATCAACAAAAACTTTTAATATGTTGTTCATAATCATTAATGAAGAGATATTGTAATATATCTTCATTAAAAAATATTAATGTTCATACCAGTTTTTTCATTTTATACTTTTGGCCACTAGGGGTCACTCTTCTATGCCTGGTCTGCAAGCAGCATCCTATGCTTTTCATAGTAAGTGTACAGCTTTTAGGACTAATGCTGAAAGGGTTCTGGTCCTTCCACCAGAAGTTCAGTACTCTCAGCTCAGGACTCGCTCCCAGCCTGTGAGCAAACCTGCACATGCCTCTCATGTAATAGCCAGTCACCTCCCCCTCCCCCTGCCCCTCACCACATGTTATCTTATACATTGTATTATCTCACTGCACTCCCTGCTCTGTGTAATTGCTCCCTCAGCCCCTGGTTCTCAGCATTGACTTTTTAGTGCAGAGAGACACAGGAGAGATAGAGACAGGCTGCCGTCCCTCCCTTGTACTTAGTCTATATGCACACTGCAGAGCAGTGTTTCCCAACCAGGGTGCCTCCAGCTGTTGAAAAACTACAACTCCCAGCATGCCCGGACAGCTGTTGGCTGTCTGGGCATGCTGGGAGTAATAGTTTTGCAACAGCTGGAGGTGCCCTGGTTGGGAAACACTGCTGCAGAGGGAGAGCAGCATACAGGAAAACTGGCAGAAGCAGAGTTCCAGCCAGGCTTCATGTGACATCATGCCTGCCGGGACCCGCCTCCTTCCACCCCTCAGAAAGACAGTGCTTCTGAGCTAATGAAGAGGGATGAAAAAAGGTATTTCCACAGTGTTTTAAACCTCAATAAACACAGGGATAGGCATAGTTAGAGAAAGGGACAGATGGGAAGGGGGATCAGGGAAAGTTTAGATGATGACAGGTACTCTTTAAGGACTCGGCCATTTTTTGCACATCTGACCACTGTCACTTTAAACATTAATAACTCTGGAATGCCTTTAGTTATCATTCTGATTCCGAGATTGTTCTTTCATGACATATTCTACTTTAACATAGTGGTAAAATTTTGTGGTAACTTGCATCCTTTCTTGGTGAAAAATCCCAAAATTTGATGAAAAATTTGAAAATTTTGCATTTTTCTAACTTTGAAGCTCTCTGCTTGTAAGGAAAATGGATATTCCAAATAATATTTTTTATTCACATATACAATATGTCTACTTTATGTTTGCATCATAAAATTGATGAGTTTTTACTTTTGGAAGACACCAGAGGGCTTCAAAGTTCCGCAGCAATTTTCCAATTTTTCACAACATTTTCAGGGACCAGTTCAGGTTTGAAGTGGATTTGAAGGGTCTTCATATTAGAAATACCCCATAAAAGACCCCATTATAAAAACTGCACCCCCCAAAGTATTCAAAATGACATTCAGTAAGCGTTTTAACCCTTTAGGGGTTTCACAGGAATAGCAGCAAAGTGAAGGAGAAAATTCACAATCTTCATTTTTTACACTCGCATGTTCTTGTAGACCCAATTTTTGCAAGGGGTAAAAAGGAGAAAATGTTTACTTGTATTTGTAGCCCAATTTCTCTCGAGTAAGCACATACCTCATATGTCTATGTTAATTGTTCGGCGGGCGCAGTAGAGGGCTCAGAAAGGAAGGAGCGTCAAATGGTTTTTGGGGGGCATGTAACCTTTAGGAAGCCCCTATGGTGCCAGAACAGCAAAAAAAAACACATGGCATACCATTTTGGAAACTAGACCCCTCAGGGAACATAACAAGGGGTAAAGTGAACCTTAATACCCCACAGGTGATTCACGACTTTTGCATATGTAAAAAAAAAAATAATTTTTACCTAAAATGCTTGGTTTCCCAAAAGTTTTACATTTTTAAAAAGGGTAATAGCAGAAAATACCCCCCAAAATTTGAAGCCCAATCTCTCCCGATTCAGAAAACACCCCATATGGGGGTGAAAAGTGCTCTGCTGGAGCACTACAGGTCTCAGAAGAGAAGGAGTCACATTTGGCTTTTTTGAAGGAAATTTTGCTCTGGGGCATGCCGCATTTAGGAAGCCCCTATGGTGCCAGGACAGCAAAAAAAAAACACATGGCATACCATTTTGGAAACTAGACCCCTCGGGGAACGTAACAAGGGGTAATGTGAACCTTAATACCCTACAGGTTTTTCACAACTTTTGCATATGTAAAAAAAAAAAAAAAAATTTACCTAAAATGCTTGGTTTCCCAAAAAATTTACATTTTTACAAAGGGTTAAAGCAGAAAATCCCCACCAAAATTTGAAGCCCAATTTCTCCCAATTCAGAAAACACCCCATATGAGGGTGAAAAGTGCTCTGCTGGCGCACTACAGGTCTCAGAAGAGAAGGAGTCACATTTGGCTTTTTGAAAGCAAATTTTGCTCTGGGGGCATGCCGCGTTTAGGAAGCCCTATGGTGCCAGGACAGCAAAAAAAAAAAAAACACATGGCATACCATTTTGGAAACTAGACCCCTCGGGGAATGTAACAAGGGGTTAAGTGAAACTTAATACCCCACAGGCGTTTCACGACTATTGCATATGTAGAAAAATATATTTTTTTTTACCTAAAATGCTTCTTTTCCCAAAAACTTTACATTTTTAAAAAAGGTAAAAGCAGAAAATACCCCCCAAAATTTGTAACACAATTTCTCCCGAGTACGGCGATACCCCATATGTGACCCTAAACTGTTGCCTTGAAATACGACAGGGCTCCAAAGTGAGAGCGCCATGCGCATTTGAGGCCTAAATTAGGGATTGCATAGTGGTGGACATAGGGGAATTCTACGCCAGTGATTCCAAAACAGGGTGCCTCCAGCTGTTGTAAAACTCCCAGCATGCCTGGACAGTCAGTGGCTATCTGGCAATACTGGGAGTAGTTGTTTTGCAACAGCTGGAGGCTCCGTTTTGGAAACCGTGGCGTACCAGACGTTTTTCATTTTTAGTGGGGAGGGGAGGGGGGCTGTGTAGGGGTATGTGTATATGTAGTGTTTTTTACTTTTTATTTTATTTTGTGTTAGTGTAGTGTAGTGTTTTTAGAGTACAGTCGCACGGGCGGGGGTTCACAGTAGTTTCTCGCTGGCAGTTTGAGCTGTTGCAGAAAATTTGCCGCAGCTCAAACTTGCAGCCTGATACTTACTGTAAACCTCCGCCCATTCACATTGGGGGGGGGGACATCCAGCTGTTGCAAAACTACAACTACCAGCATACCAGCAAACTACAACTACCACAAGCTGAGAGTTTTGCAACAGCTGTAGGCACACTGGTTATGTATCACTGAGTTTGTGACCTTACTCAGTGTTTCAAAACCAGTGTGCCTCCAGCTGTTGCAAAACTACAACTCCCAGCATGTACGGTGCATGGTGTAAGGTGACTGCTGGGAGTTGTAGTTTGCAACAGCTGGAGGCACACCGGTCGTGAAACACTGAGTTAGGTAAAAAAAAAACTGAGTTTCACAACCAGTGTGTCTTCAGCTGTTGCAAAACTACAACTCTCAGCAGTCACCGACAGCCAATGGGCATGCTGGGAGTTGTAGTTATGCAACCAGCAGATGCACCACTACAACTCCCAGCATGCACTTTAGCTGTTTGTGCAAGCTGGGAGTTGTAGTTATACAACAGCTGAAGGTACACTTTTCCAGCTGTTGCAAAACCATAAGTCCCAGCATGCCCATAAGGGAATGCTGGGAGTTGTGGTGGTCTGCCTCCTGCTGTTGCATAACTACAGCTCCCAGCATGCCCTTTTTGCATGCTGGGAGCTGTTGCTAAGCAACAGCAGGAGGCTGTCACTCACCTCCTGCTGCTGCTCTGTCGCAGGACAGTCCCTCGCCGTCGCCGCCGCTCCTGGGGCCCCGATCCCAACATGGACGCCGGGGATCGGGGTCCCCAGCACCCGGGGTCGTCTTCCCGCACCCGCTCACGTCCTCCGGAAGAGGGGCGGAGCGGGTGAGGGAGTGACACCCGCAGCAGGTGCCCTGATTGGTCGGCCGGTAATCCGGCCGACGAATCAGGGCGATCGTGAGGTGGCACCAGTGCCACCTCACCCCTGCAGGCTCTGGCTGTTTGGGGCCGTCAGAGACGTCCCTGATCAGTCAGTAATTCCGGGTCACCGGGTCACTGGAGACCCGATTGACCCGGAATCGCCGCAGATCGCTGGACTGAATTGTCCAGCGATCTGCGGCCATCGCCGACATGGGGGGGCATAATGACCCCCCTGGGCGATATGCCGGGATGCCTGCTGAATGATTTCAGCAGGCATCCAGCTCCGGTCCCCAACCGGCTAGCGGTGGGAACCGGAATTCCCATGGGCGTATGGATACGCCCTGCGTCCTTAAGGACTCGGAATGCAGGGCGTATCCATACGCCCTGCGTTCTTTAGAGGTTAAGGGGTTAAAGGGGTACTCCCCTGAAAAACATATTTTTAAATCACCTGGTACCAGAAAGTTAAACAGATTTGTAAATTACTTTTATTTAAAAATTATAATAATTCCAGTACTTCACAGCAGCTGTATATTCCATGGGAAGTTCTTTTCTTTTTGAATTTCCTTTCTGTCTGACCACAGTGCTCTCTGCTGACACTTCTGTCCATTTTAAGAACTATCCGGAGCAGGAGAGGTTTGCTATGGGGATTTGCACCTACTCACTACAGTTTCTAAAATGGACAGAGGTGTCAGCAGAGAGCACTGTGGTCAGAGAGAAAGGAAATTCAAAAAGAAAAGAACTTCCTCTGGAACATACAGCAGCTGATAAGTAATTTACAAATGTGTTTATCTTTCTGGCACCAGTTGATTTAAAAAAAAATGTTTTCCAGTGGAGTACCCCTTTAACCTCTTAAGGACGCAGGGCGTATGGATACGCCCTGCATCCCGAGTCCTTAAGGACGCAGGGCGTATCCATACGCCCATGGGAATTCCGGTCCCCAACGCTAGCCGGTTGGGGACCGGAGCCGGATGCCTGCTGAAATTGTTCAGCAGGCATCCCGGCATATCGCCCAGGGGGGTTATTATGCCCCCCCCCCATGTCGGCGATCGCCGCAGATCGCTGGACAATTCAGTCCAGCGATCTGCGACGATTCCGGGTCAATCGGGTCTCCAGTGACCCGGTGACCCGGAATTACTGGCTGTTCGGGGCCGTTTCTGACGGCCCCGAACAGCCAGAGCCTGCAGGAGTGAGGTGGCACTGCTGCCACCTCACGATCGCCCTGATTCGTCGGCCGGATTACCGGCCGACCAATCAGGGCGCCTGCTGCGGGTGTCACTCCCGCACCCGCTCCGCCCCTCTTCCGGAGGACGTGAGTGGGTATGGGAAGACGACCCCGGGTGCTGGGGACCCCGATCCCCGGCGTCCATGTTGGGATCGTGGCCCCAGAAGCGATGGCGGCGGCGAGGGACAGTCCTGTGATGAAGCAGCAGCAGGAGGTGAGTTACAGCCTCCTGCTGTTGCTTAGCAACAGCTCCCAGCATGCAAAAAGGGCATGCTGGGAGCTGTAGTTATGCAACAGCAGGAGGCAGACCACCACAACTCCCAGCATTCCCTTATGGGCATGCTGGGACTTATGGTTTTGCAACAGCTGGAGGCACATTTTTTCTATGGAAAAGTGTGCCTTCAGATGTTGTATAACTACAACTCCCAGCTTGCACAAACAGCTAAAGTGCATGCTGGGAGTTGTAGTGGTGCATCTGCTGGTTGCATAACTACATCTCCCAGCATGCCCGTTGGCTGTCGGTGACTGCTGAGATTTGTAGTTTTGCAACAGCTGAAGACACACTGGTTGTGAAACTTAGAGTTTTTTTTTTTACCTAACTCAGTGTTTCACGACCGGTGTGCCTCCAGCTGTTGCAAACTACAACTCCCAGCAGTCACCTTACACCATGCACCGTACATGCTGGGAGTTGTAGTTTTGCAACAGCTGGAGGCACACTGGTTTTGAAACACTGAGTAAGGTCACAAACTCCGTGATACATAACCAGTGTGCCTACAGCTGTTGCAAAACTAAAACTCTCAGCATGTACAGTCTGTCAGCGCATGCTGGGAGTTGTAGTTTTGCAACAGCTGGATGTCCCCCCCAATGTGAATGTACAGGGTACACTCACATGGGCGGAGGCTTACAGTAAGTATCTGGCTGCAAGTTTGAGCTGCAGCAAATTTTCTGCAACAGCTCAAACTGCCAGCGAGAAACTACTGTGAACCCCCGCCTGTGCAACTGTACCCTAAAAACACTACTCTACACTAACACAAAGAATAAAATAAAAAGTAAAAAACACTACATATACACAGCCCCCTCCCCTCCCCAATAAAAATTAAAAACGTCTGGTACGCCACGGTTTCCAAAACGGAGCCTCCAGCTGTTGCAAAACAACTCCCAGTATTGCCAGATAGCCGTTGACTGTCCAGGCATGCTGGGAGTTTTGCAACAGCTGGAGGCACCCTGTTTGGGAATCACTGGCGTAGAATACCCCTATGTCCACCCCTATGCAATCCCTAATTTAGGCCTCAAATGCGCATGGCGCTCTCACTTTGGAGCCCTGTCGTATTTCAAGGCAACAGTTAAGGATCACATCTGGGGTATCGCCGTACTCGGGAGAAATTGGGCTTCAAATTTTGGGGGGTATTTTCTGCTTTTACCCTTTTTAAAAATGTAAAGTTTTTGGGAAAAGAAGCATTTTAGGTAAATTTTTTTTATTTTTTTTACATATGCAATAGTCGTGAAACGCCTGTGGGGTATTAAGGTTCACTTAACCCCTTGTTACATTCCCCGAGGGGTCTAGTTTCCAAAATGGTATGCCATGTGGTTTTTTTTGTGGTTCTGGCACCATAGGGGCTTCCTAAATGCGGCATGCCCCCAGAGCAAAATTTGCTTTCAAAAAGCCAAATGTGACTCCTTCTCTTCTGAGACCTGTAGTGCGCCAACAGAGCACTTTTCACCCCCATATGGGGTGTTTTCTGAATCGGGAGAAATTGGGCTTCAAATTTTGGGGGGTATTTTCTGCTTTAACCCTTTGTATAAATGTAAATTTTTTGGGAAACCAAGCATTTTAGGTAAATTTTTTTATTTTTTTTTACATATGCAAAAGTTGTGAAACACCTGTAGGGTATTAAGGTTCACTTTACCCCTTGTTACGTACCCCGAGGGGTCTAGTTTCCAAAATGGTATGCCATGTGTTTTTTTTTTGCTGTCCTGGCACCATAGGGGCTTCCTAAATGCGGCATGCCCCCAGAGCAAAATTTCCTTCAAAAAAGCCAAATGTGACTCCTTCTCTTCTGAGACCTGTAGTGCGCCAGCAGAGCACTTTTCACCCCCATATGGGGTGTTTTCTGAATCGGGAGAAATTGGGCTTCAAATTTTGGGGGGTATTTTCTGCTCTTACCCTTTTTAAAAATGTAAAACTTTAGGGAAACCAAGCATTTTAGGTAAAATTTTTTTTTTTTTTACATACGCAAAAGTTGTGAATCACCTGTGGGGTATTAAGGTTCAGATTACCCCTTGTTACGTTCCCCGAGGGGTCTAGTTTCCAAAATGGTATGCCATGTGGTTTTTTTTGCTGTTCTGGCACCATAGGGGCTTCCTTAAGGTTACATGCCCCCCAAAAACCATTTGACGCTCCTTCCCTTCTGAGCCCTCTACTGCGCCCGCCGAACAATTAACATAGACATATGAGGTATGTGCTTACTCGAGAGAAATTGGGTTTCAAATTCAAGTAAAAATGTTCTCCTTTTTACCCCTTGCAAAAATTCAAAAATTGGGTCTACAAGAACATGCGAGTGTAAAAAATGAAGATTGTGAATTTTCTCCTTCACTTTGCTGCTATTCCTGTGAAACCCGTAAAGGGTTAAAACGCTGACTGAATGTCATTTTGAATACTTTGGGGGGTGCAGTTTTTATAATGGGGTCATTTATGGGGTATTTATAATATGAAGACCCTTCAAATCCACTTCAAACCTATACTGGTCCCTGAAAAAAAGCGAGTTTCAAAATTTTGTGAAAATTTGGAAAATTGCTGCGGAACTTTGAAGCCCTCTGGTGTCTTCCAAAAGTAAAAACTCATCAATTTTATGATGCAAATATAAAGTAGACATATTGTATATGTGAATTAAAAAAAATTATTTGGAATATCCATTTTCCTTACAAGCAGAGAGCTTCAAAGTTAGAAAAATGCAAAATTTTCAAATTTTTCATCAAATTTTGGGATATTTCACCAAGAAAGGATGCAAGTTACCAAAAAATTTTACCACTAAGTTAAAGTAGAATATGTCACGAAAAAACAATCTCGGAATCAGAATGATAACTAAAAGCATTCCAGAGTTATTAATGTTTAAAGTGACAGTGGTCAGATTTGCAAAAAATGGCAGAGTCCTTAAGGTGAAAAAGGGCTCAGACCTTAAGGGGTTAAGGGACTTTTTACAAAAGCTACCTTTTCAACTGCATGCGGTGCTCAGAGGGGGGCCCTGGGGGGTGCCACCCAGACTTTTGCGGCTTTGTTTTTCACCCACACATCTGAGTTTTGCACTTTGATTGGTACACTCTAAGGGCTTTACACCCATTGTTCCTTCTGATTTTTCTTGTTATTCTTAGTGTCATTGTTTACTTGACTACTGCTGTTGCATTGTGTGTTCAATTATAGTATCATCCATATTACTGCATAGTTGGTATTGAACTTTGACTTATGTAGGTTGGTATTCTATGCATATGGGCTTCTCTAGACCTGCTCTTCTGCATACTTTTGGTTTAAAGGGGTACTCTGGTGGAAAACATTTTTTTTAATCAACTGGTGCCAGAAAGTTAAACAGATTTGTAAATGACTTCTACATTTCTTTTTTGTCTTGTCCACAGAGCTCTCTGCTGACACTTTTGTCCATGTCAGAAACTGTTCCTGATATGGGGCAACAGGTGTCAGCAGGAAACACCGTGGAACAAGACAAAAAAGAAATTAAAAAAATAAAGATTTTCCTCTGTAGCATACAGCTGCTAAAAAGTACTGGAAGGGTCAAGATTTTTTCCCAGAAGTCACTTACAAATCTGTTTAACCTTTATCCCATTTCCCTTTTTATTGTCTGAACTTTGGTGACTAAACATTTTAAAGGGGTAGTCCGGCGTTTAGACATCTTATGCCCTATCCAAAGGATAGGGGATAAGATGTCTGATCGCGGGGGTCCCGCTGCTGGGGACCCCAGTCATCTTGCACGCCGCACCCCGTTTAAAATCAGTCTCCGTTGCGTGTTCGCTCCGGGTCTGATTACTGTCGATCACGGGGCTCTCAATGCAAGCCTATGGGAAGGGGTGTGACAGCTGTGTGTCAACGCTCCGGCCCCGTGATCGACAGTAATCAGACCAGGAGCGAACACGCTCCGGGGACTGATTTTAAACGGGGTGCGGCGTGCAAGATCACGGGGGGACCCCCGCGATCAGGCATCTTATCCCCTATCATTTGGATAGGGGATAAGCTGTCTAAACGCCGGAGTACCCCTTTAAGGTATACGTTTTCTGATCATCAAGTGTTGTTATTTTAATGGAAGAAATTCATTGCCTAGGATTGATCTTGCATGTTGTAATTCTTTATTGCACTCTCTGGTAATTGCTATTTCATTCCCTAAGTGATTTCTGACCACTCTCTCCTTCTCTTTAATATTTTCTTGTCCCAGGGGTCCTATGTTTGGTGCTCAAAAATAAGTGGAATTAGCCTTCTATGGGTGGGCAGTAATTAAATAGTTCTGAATTCAGGGTTTACAAATGTATTTTTTTTCCCTAAAAATTAAATTTCCCCAAAAAATCCTTATCAGAAAAAAATGAGGATGTAGCTGGTTCTTTGTCAATGAACGTATATTTTATTAGAAACTAGCTGAGTACCCGGCGTTGCCCGGTTTTTCCTTCCTCATCCTTGTTGGGGAGGAAAATCAACAAAGGAGGAAGTTTTTGACTTAAAATCCCATCCCCATATATTTTTGTCATATCCCAACCCCATATCCCGTCCTCATACCCCGACCTCCTATCCCGACCTCCTATCCCGACCTCCTATCCAGTCCTCCTATCTCGTCCTCCTATCCCGTCCTCCTATCCCATCCTCCTAACCTGTCCTCCTAACCCGTCCTCCTAACCCGTCCTCCTATCTCGACCTCCTATCTCGAACTCCTATCCCGACCCCTATCCCGTCTTCCTATCCCGTCCTCCTATTCTGTCCTCCTATCTTGACCCCCTATCCCATCCTCCTATCCCGTCCTCGTATCTCGACTTCCTATCCCGACCTCCTATCCCGACCTCCTATCCCATCCTCCTATCCCATCCTCCTATCTCGACCATCCCGTCCTCCTATCCCGTCCTCCTATCTCCACCTCCTATCCCATCCGCATATCCCGTCCTCCTAACTCAACCTCCTATCCCGACCATCCCATCCTCCTATCTTGACCTCCTATCCCGTCCTCCCATCCCGTCTCATATCCCGACCAGTAATATGTGTACCAGGTATTGAAATATGTCCAGCCGTACAGAAGTTATGTGAGAACATACATTTCCCTTTGATTTGCATGGGACTTTAAACAAAAACCCTGACCCCTGCAAGGGTTAAGGGTTACATTAACTATCCTATATTTTAAGTGGACATATAAGTAACATGTGACCAAGTATTATCAAAATATCTCCAGCCGTTTGGAAGTTATGCAGTAACATATATTTTCCATAGACTTGTATAGGACTTTAAACATAAACCCTGCCCCTGGCAAATGGGGGTGAGTAAGGGTTAAATCACCTATCCTATGTTTGTTGTTGACATATAAGTAACATGTGTGCCAAGTTTCATGTTAATATCTTTAGCCGTTTGGAAGTTTTTGTGGAACATACATACATACATACATACATACACACACGTTGAGTTTTATATATGTAGACTAGCTGAGTACCTGGCGTTGCCCGGTTTTTCCTTCCTAATCCTTGTTGTGGAGGAAAATAAACAACGGAGGAAGGTTTTGACTTCATATCCAGTCCTCATATATTGTTGTCACATCCCAACCCCATATCCCGACCTCCTATCCCGACCTCCTATCTCGACCTCCTATCTCGACCTCCTATCCCGACCTCCTGTCCCGACCTCCTATCCCGTCCTCCTATACCGTCCTCCTATCCCGTCCTCCTATCCCGTCCTCCTATCCCGTCCTCCTATCCCGTCCTCCTATCTTGACCTCCTATCCCGTCCCCCTATCCCGTCCTCCTATCCCGTCCTCCTATCTCAACCTCCTATCCCGTCCTCCTATCACGTCCTCCTATCCCATCCTCCTATCTTGACCTCCTATCCCGTCCTCCTATCCTGTCATCCTATCCCGTCCTCCTATTTCGACCTCCTATCCCGTCCTCCTATCCCGTCCTCCTATTCAGTCCTCCTATCTCAACCTCCTATCCCAACCTCCTATCCCTACCTCCTATCCCGAACTCCTTTCCCGACCTCCTATCTCGACCTCCTATCCCATCCTCCTATCCCGACCTCCTATCCCGACCCCCTTTCCCGTCCTCATATCTCGACCTCCTATGCAGACCTCCTATCCCATCCTCCTATCCCGACCTCCTTTCCCGTCCTCATATCTCGACCTCCTATCCCAACCTCCTATCCCGTCCTCCTATCTCGACCTCCTATCCAGACCTCCTATCCCGTCCTCATATCCTGTCCTCCTAACCCGACCTCCTATGCCGATCTCCTATCCCGACCTCATATCCCGACCTCCTATCCCGACCTCCCATCCCGTCCTCATATCCAGACCCGTAATATGTGTACCAGGTATTGAATTATCTCCAGCCATACGGAAGTTATATGGGAACATACATTTCCCATTGATTTGCATGGGACTTTAAACAAAAACCCTGACCCTCACAAATGGGGGTAGTTAAGGGTTAAATTAACTATCCTATATTTTAAGTGGACATATAAGTAACATGTGACCAAGTATTATCGAAATATCTCCAGCAGTTTGGAAGTTATGCAGTAACATATATTTCCCATTGACTTGTATGGGACTTTAAACATAAACCTCGCCCCTGGCAAATGGGGGTGAGTAAGGGTTAAATCACCTATCCTATGTTTGTTGTTGACATATAAGTAACATGTGTGCCAAATTTCATGTTAATATCTTTAGCCGTTTGGACGTTTTTGTGGAACATACATACATACATACATATATACACACACGCACGTTGAGTTATATATATATAGATTATTGAATAGATTTATAAAATAAGCATATAAGACTAAAATCTGAGCTGGGCCCTTGCTACAGATTCAGATGGTTAATATCACAATAAAACATATAATAAAATGCAATGTATAAGCAGTCTAGTGAATGCAATCTGCCGCCACGATTCGCACGCAACTACCATTGCCACCCTACTGTTTCTGCATATTCTTACGATCAGCTCCTCACAAGCACTGCGGTCCCTGCAACTTAGGACCACCGCATTGTGTGTTTACGTGCCTAACTGCTGCACAATGATAGCTCGCTGATCAGGTTTGCCAGCGCTACTTGTGCTACTCAACTACCATTATCCTGAGCTGGACACATTGCCACAGCCACAGAGCAGCCAAGGGAGCCGGCACCTGCACGCTGTACAACACAAACAGCGCTTCCCACCGTTATCTTCTCACAGCTACGATCTTCTCTTCACCCGTACACAGCTACAATCTCTACTTCGGGACCACAGGTAAAAGACAACTTTAGGCCAGGAGCAGCCCCTGCCATCCTGTGGGGCATAACTATTACAGATGAGTAGTTTGCCATAACGATTTTCTTTCCAACTGGATTTATTGCTATCTCATATTGCTTGTGCCGTAGTACTAACAAACTGCCATAAACTGTTCCAAATCAGGGCCAAATTTGGGCCAAATGATAGAATTTCTGACCACCTCTAAACATTTTTTCACATGAATAAACCTTATGGTAACCCCTCGTCCTCTGGGACACCCTCAAGGCATGTAGTCTATGTAGTTGCCTAAGCTTCACATGATTAAGCGCAAGTCCTCCCTTAGGGAATCTTGGGGAACTCTACACCTAATATTGAAAATCCTACTGATTGCAAGAGGTATTTAAGACTTTTTATGGGCAGTCGATATATGCTTCACCTTAATGAAAAGATGAGTAGGAATTGGAGATTTTCCTATCCTTGGTGAAGGAAAATATAGATTTTATTAAAGACAAAACGCGAGTATTATGCTTTTCAAAGCTCTTTTACTTACTCAGCAGCAAAAGAAAAATACATATACAAGATGATATGTATGAGAAAAAACTTTAAACATAAGGTATAGTGCATACAAACATGCTACCTTTCATATTAACCAATAGTAATGTAGGACACCTCATAAAGGTGACAGTTAGTATATCATCTTCCTCTTCTTTTCTGTGAAGGCAGTATAATTATAACAGAGAAAATAGTTCAATAAGATAACCGGAGTCTGTGGGAAGAACATTCTTAACAAAGGGAGGCTTGTCAGACTCGAACAGTAGACCATGTAGAATCATTTCTTGAAGGTGGACCTTGCAGAAGGAATTCTTTAACAACGAAGAAACTTCATCAGATATGAGAAGTGGTGTTTGTAGAATTTCATTCTAAACAGCTGTAAGATAAATAGAAACATTATAGGGATGGGAAATAAGGGAGGGATAATACTCGCATTTTGTCTTTAATAAAATCTATATTTTCCTTCACCAAGGATAGGAAAATCTCCAATTTTATAACAAGACAAAATGCTCCTATTATGCTAGTTTAAAGCTAGATGAATAAATATACATTTAAGGTAAACAACTATAAAATTATAATAAAACAATAGAAACATGAGAATCAGGCTTAAAATAGAATGTTTTAAATGTGGAATCTGAAGACCAATTCGCGGCTTTGATTATATCTGAGAGAGAAGCACCAGATTGAAACATTTTTGTGGATGTTGCACCTCTAGTGGAATGGGCAGTGAACGTGGAAGTATCTATACCTGCCATGGACATGGTATGTTTAACCCAACGAGCTAGGGTAGTGGAAGAAACAGCTTTGTGAGGTTTACAGTAAGATATCAATAACTGTGAGGAAGAAACCGAACATAAAGATTCCGTCTTAGACTCGTAGGAACGTAAACAACGAACTACACAGAGTTTAGGATGATGAGGAAAAAAGACGGATAAAATATTGAATGTAAATTGGTTTTGGTACGACGATAAACCGTAAATATAACTCCGCTTGGAGAATATTGTCTTCTAGAGACGTCAAGTGCTCTAACATCGGAAATGCGTTTAATAGAAATAAGACACAAAAGAACTGTAAGTTTAAAGGAGAGTAGTTTAAGGGATAAGAGATCATTGTCGTCCCAAGAAGTAAAGAGATTTAATAAAATATTAACATCCCAAGTAGAATCATATCTTGGTAAGGGTGGGCGACGGAAACGGATGCCTTTTAAAAGTTTGCAAACGAGAGGGTGTTTACCAACTGGGATAGAGTCAATGAGAGAATGTCGAGCAGAAATGGCGGATCTATACACATTTATGGTTCTGTAGGCTTTACCAGAGTCAAAGGAAGCAGAAAGGAAATTTAAGATGTTGGAAATAGATGTTTGTAAGGGATCCAAGTCCCATTGAGAGCACCAATGAATCCAAATTTTCCAGGCTGATCTGTAAGCAGATCTGGTGCCTGGAGCCCAGGCGTCCGACAAGAGTTCTCTAGTTGTGAGAGAAAGTGGAGAGATCGGTCTGGAATGCCTGAGATTAGACACGCAATTAGAACTAGTTGTTCCGAGAGAATTAGAGGATGAGAGTTGCCAAGAGGATCCAATAGGAGATCCGGAAAGGATGGAAGAATTCGAGGGTAATCTATTAAAAGTGGAAGAAGTTGAGGGAACCAAGATTGTGTTGGCCACCAAGGTAGAATCGTGACCATAGTAGATTTCCGAATCGAGACTTGTAGTAGGAGTCTTGGTATTAGATTGAACGGAGGAAATGCATAAAGAATTTCTGGAGGCCAAAATTGTAGGAATGCGTCCGAACCTAGGGCATACGGATCTGGCCTCCAACTGAAAAATTGAGGAATTTGACGGTTCAGTCGAGAAGCGAACATGTCTAATTGTAGGGGGCCCCATAATTGATTGATTGTTTGGAATATGGAAAGATGAAGTTTCCAGTCGCTTAAATCCGTGAGGAAGAGAGAGTTCCAATCCGCTATGGAGTTGGAAACTCCCGGAAGGTACTCCGCTTTCAAGATGATATGTCTGTCTAGACAAAAATGCCAAAAATCTTTGGCAATATCGGCAAGGCACTTGGAATTCGTTCCGCCCAGATGATTGATATATTGGACAGCGGAAATATTGTCCATGCGAAGTAATACACAGCAGTGAGATGAATTCTTGACAAAACTCTTTAGAGCGAAGGACCCAGCTAAAAGCTCTAAGCAGTTGATATGTAATTGGGATTCGGAAGGAGACCATTTCCCTCCAGTAGAGAGGGAGCCGCAGCGCGCTCCCCAACCAGAAAGACTTGCGTCTGATTCTATTATGATATCCGGGTTTGGATGGAAGATGGTTTTACCATTCCAAATTTGGATATGGGAGAGCCACCAAAGAAGTTCTTCTTTGGCGTCTGGAGATAATCGGATCTCGTCCGAATATCCCAGACCTCCCCTCAGGTGTTTGATCTTCAAACGCTGAAGAGCTCGATAGTGAAGAGGGGCTGGAAAGATAGCTTGAATCGAAGCTGATAGAAGACCCACAATCCGAGCAATGGATCTCAGAGAGATAAGATCTGTCTGAAGAACTTGACGAATCTCTTTCCGAATCATTTTCAATTTCTTGGGTGGTAAACTCAGAGTAGTTGACTAAGTGTTTATCAGAAAACCTAGAAACTCCAATTCTTGAGACGGAGTTAAAATGGATTTTTTGAAATTTATCAGAAAGCCCAAGTTCGCTAGGAGAGATAATGTCCAATCCCCTTGTGTGAGAAGGAGAGAAGGGGATTGTGCCATGATAAGGATATCGTCGAGGTAAATGATGAGGCGTACTCCTCGACTTCTTAATAGTGCTACAACTGGTTTCAGAAGTTTTGTGAAGCACCAGGGGGCCGAAGTTAGGCCAAATGGAAGGCAAGTGAATTGCCATATCTGATCGTTCCAAGGGAATTGAAGAAATTTTTGGGATGAAGGATGAATTGGGACAGTTAGATAAGCATCCTTCAGATCGATTTTTATTAACCAATCGTCCTTTAGTAATAGGTCTCTTAGGAGGTGTATACCTTCCATTTTGAAATGTCTGTACACAACAAAGTTGTTGAGTAGTCGTAAGTTGATTACAGGTCTGTGACCTCCGTCCTTTTTGTTCACTAAAAATAGGTTGCTGAGAAAACCTGAATGAGGATGTTGGACGGGTATAATAGCTGCCTTTGTAATAAGGTCTTTTACTTCTGTATCTATCAGCATTTGGTCTGATTTTGAGAATTGGATTGGATGAGGAGGATTGTATTGTATGGGAGGTGATACAAAATCTATTTGGAAGCCTGAAACGGTATTCAGAATCCAGGAGTCTGATGTAATCATACTCCAGTTGTTCAAAAAATACATGATCCTTCCGCCCAATGGAATGTTGTGGAAAGAAAATGGGAGGATTACCTGAAGAAGAGTTTGCTCTAGGAATCCCGCGTTGAGCTCTAGGGCGCCAGGACCGTGCTCTGTAGGGGAAGAACGGGGAGGGATTCGGAGGTTGGACTGGGTAGGATTGTTGGGAGGGTTGTTGTTGTTGATAGGAGCCTCTTTGTTGTCTAGATGGTATGTATCGGCCGGAAAATCGGCCCCTGTCTTTTCCGGCCCTTGCTAAAACACGGTTGTTAAAAACTTTTTTAAGGGAAGATTGTGCCTTTGTTATGGAGGAAAACATGCCTACATATTTTCCCATTTGTTGAATAAAATCCTCCCCAAATAACTTTCCCTCAGTGGGATTAGTGGGTTCATTAGATGCCATATTAGTTAATTGGGGGTCAATTTTTAATAGGATCGCTCTTTTGCGTTCCGTAGTAATAGCTGCATTGGCGTTACCTAGAAAACAAACAGCACGTTGTGCCCAGCCCCGAAGGACTTCTGTGTCTATAGGTTTTGAAGAGGAAGCTGATTCCTCAACTAGATCCAGGATTTTTGAAAGAGGCCCAAGCAGATCTAGTAATTTATCTTGGCAGGATTTAAGGCTTCTGTCTAAACCCTTTTTTGGGTTTTTACCCGTTTTCATCAAGAATTTGTTTAAAACTGGATCCAGTTCTGGAGTTGTGGCAGAGCAATGGGGAAGGGTAGGGCGTGGACATTCCGCCCTCATTTTATTGCGGGTAGATCTATCAAGGGCTTTATTGATCCTGATAGATAAAAACTGTGCTATAATGGAATTAGGAAGCCATTCACTTGATCGAGGATGACGGATCAGTGAAGGGTCAAAGTATGCGGAGTCTTGCTCCGATATGGGATGTTCTTCCTGTATACCAGGGTCCTCAATTAACTCTCCACTTTCCTGTGAGAGATGTTCCATTTCATTATCAGAGGCATCATAATGAGATTCAGAAGATTCAGTAGAATCTGGTTCTACAAAGGAATTCGGTTTTTGTCTTTTGGCCGATTTCTGTGCCCTGATTATCTGATCTTCCTCACGGGCAGAGGGTACATTCTGTGTCTGAGGAACACCAGTCATATGACCTGAACTAGGTCTATCAATAATAGTAGTATCTTGGTGAACTTTTTTATGATGTTTTTTAGAAGAAATGTCGCCGTCTGAAATGTGATGTCTCTTGGCTTTAGCTTTTTTATGTACATTAAAACCAGTAGCCATGTTAGAGACGGAAGTCTCAGGAGACCAATAAATATCTGAGGGGGTCTTAGGACTGGAAGTAGAAGGATGTGACAGTGCCATAGAAATGGACTTGGAAATACTGTCTTGTAGTAAAATGACAGCAGATTGAACAGCTGAGTGAACAGAGCGAGCTACAGAACTGTCCACTAAAGATTGGATATTGTCATGACTGGAATTATCAATAGCTTGAGGGCAATTATCTCTGGGGAGAGCCCTGGATTCGTCTAATAATTCCATAATTATTAATAAATTATTAGCAAAGAATTGGCAAATAATATTTAAGAATATAATAGGAGTGAATGGGGTATCTGAGAATTTTTTTTTGGTGTAACAGTACCCAAAACTGGCCACCAGATGGGGGCAGAAGAATTGGTAATAAATATAGTGACTTAAAAACAACAAATTAGGTAATTTGTTACTAAATGGCTAATCCGGGGCGTGAAGGGAGGCTGTGACAGGAGACTGTGACAGGAGGATGTTTACAGGCTGACAGGAACCGTCAACTGACAGATTCCCGCCCCCGGCAGGTGATGACCACTCTGCCGAGGTCACGCGAGAGCCGAGAACCAGGAAGTAAGATGACGGCGGTGACGCAGTTAGAAGGAGAAGAAAGAAGATGCCGGGAGCGGAGTTCCGTAGAAGCGCACCGAGAACCGAGGTAACGGAGAGGATCGGAGGTGAAGGTAAGTATATACCATGCGGTAATTCAGTTTAGCAATGAAATAAAGGATATAACAGAGGATGGGCCGAAACTGTATAACAACACAGCGCTATAGTGTATATGGAAGCAACATATGTATATCTAATAATAAGAAATAAACAATAAAACGGGATAAAGGATGATTGAGATATAGGAAAATTGGAAAATTATGGACAATATATATATCAATGGAATATCAGGAAAATAAAATTGGAAAATAAAATAGGAAAATAAAATAGGAAAAATAAGAAGAATAATAAATGTAAAGAAATATACAATAAAGGAGTGGAATAATATAGGTATTTACGTATAAATATACTATATTAATATAATAATATCAGGAGACAAAAAATCACTCATCTATTATCTCTGCTGAGCAGCAAAAGAAGAGGAAGATGATGTACTAACTGTCAACTTTATGAGGTGTCCTACATTACTATTGGTTAATATGAAAGGTAGCATGTTTGTATGCACTATACCTTATGTTTAAAGTTTTTTCTCATACATATCATCTTGTATATGTATTTTTCTTTTGCTGCTGAGTAAGTAAAAGTGGTTTGAAAAGCATAATAGGAGCGTTTTGTCTTGTTATAAAATCTGTTTTTCCCTAAACAATTTTATTCAATTTACCGAACTCTCCCCATTTTAAAGGTTATTTCGCTTGATGGCCATTCCCTTGTGGATAACAGTGCTATTACACAGAGATTTACTCATGTCTACAGACATCTGTATGCCTGAGTGTCATATTATATATACATGATGTCTTCTCTGGATGGGTTGATTGGGTCTAGCCTAGAATGCCAATATAATTATAGCTATTTTTACCATTTTATAAATTTTTTGTCACTGTTAACCATGTCTGTGGCATTCTGTTCTATAATTACAAAGTTTTTTTACTGTCTTAAGATGTCATTTGTTGATGTGACATGCTGTTACTCCATGTTTTGCCTGAATTGTTTTATTCAATCTTTAATAAAGCAAGTATATAAAAAAATTCATTGATCAACAAAATTAATTTAAATTTATCAGTCAGTACTTACTAATTAAATTATCAGTGACATAAAAATAATAATAATGTATAATAATAATAATAATAATAATAATAATAATAATAAAGAAAACACATTTCTTAAAATAAACATACAGGATAAAACAACAGCATTATAATCTTACGAAAGAAAGCCAACAAATACAAGTGTGTATTCTAGACATTGGTCAACAGTATCATTAACCTGCACATGGAGTGCAATTGAATTCCAACAGGTACAATTCAATCCAGTGTGTACATAATAATACCAACTTCAGACAGGATATGTCAGTGTCACGATGCCGGCTGGCAGGTAGTGGACCCTCTGTGCCAGAGAGGGATTGGCGTGGACCGTGCTAGTGGACCGGTTCTAAGCCACTACTGGTTTTCACCAGAGCCCGCCGCAAAGCGGGATGGTCTTGCTGCGGCGGTAGTGACCAGGTCGTATCCACTAGCAACGGCTCACCTCTCTGGCTGCTGAAGATAGGCGCGGTACAAGGGAGTAGGCAGAAGCAAGGTCGGACGTAGCAGAAGGTCGGGGCAGGCAGCAAGGATCGTAGTCAGGGGCAACGGCAGAAGGTCTGGAAACACTGGCAAGGGACACACAAGGAACGCTTTCACTGGCACTAAGGCAACAAGATCCGGCAAGGGAGTGCAAGGGAAGTGAGGTAATATAGGGAGTGCACAGGTGATAACTCTAATTGGAACCACTGCGCCAATCAGCGGCGCAGTGGCCCTTTAAATCGCAGAGACCCGGCGCGCGCGCGCCCTAGGGAGCGGGGCCGCGCGCGCCGGGACAGAACAGACGGGGAGCGAGTCAGGTAGGAGAGCCGGGGTGCGCATCGCGAGCGGGCGCTACCCGCATCGCGAATCGCATCCCGGCTAGCAGCAGGATCGCAGCGCCCCGGGTCAGAGGACGTGACCGGGGCGCTGCAGCGGAGGAGGTGAAGCGAGCGCTCCGGGGAGGAGCGGGAACCCGGAGCGCTCGGCGTAACAGTACCCCCCCCCTTGGGTCTCCCCCTCTTCTTGGAGCCTGAGAACCTGAGGAGCAGACTTTTGTCAAGGATGTTGTCCTCAGGTTCCCAGGATCTCTCTTCAGGACCACAACCCTCCCAGTCTACTAAAAAAAAATTTTTTCCTCTGACCTTTTTGGCAGCCAAAATCTCCTTGACCGAGAAGACGTCCGAGGAGCCGGAAACAGGAGTGGGAGGAACAGATTTGGGAGAAAAACGGTTGAGGATGAGTGGTTTGAGAAGAGAGACGTGAAAGGCATTAGGGATACGAAGAGAAGGAGGAAGAAGAAGTTTATAAGAGACAGGATTAATTTGACACAGAATTTTGAAAGGACCAAGATAGCGTGGTCCCAACTTGTAGCTAGGGACACGGAAGCGGACATATTTAGCGGAGAGCCATACCTTGTCTCCAGGGGAAAAAACGGGGGGAGCTCTTCTTTTCTTATCCGCGAACCTCTTCATGCGTGAAGAAGCCTGTAAGAGAGAATTTTGGGTCTCTCTCCATATAATGGAAAGGTCACGAGAAATTTCATCCACAGCGGGCAGACCAGAGGGCAAGGGGGTAGGGAGGGGGGGAAGAGGGTGACGGCCGTACACCACGAAAAATGGGGATTTGGAGGAAGATTCAGAGACCCTGAAGTTATACGAGAATTCGGCCCATGGAAGGAGATCTGCCCAGTCATCCTGGCGGGAGGAAACAAAATGTCGCAAATAATCACCCAGGATCTGGTTAATTCTTTCTACTTGTCCATTGGACTGGGGATGATATGCAGAGGAAAAATTTAATTTAATCTTGAGTTGTTTACAGAGAGCTCTCCAGAATTTAGACACGAATTGGACCCCTCTATCCGAGACAATCTGCGTAGGCAACCCGTGAAGACGAAAAATGTGTACAAAAAATTGTTTAGCCAACTGAGGCGCAGAAGGAAGACCAGGAAGAGGAATGAAATGTGCCATTTTGGAGAATCGATCAACGACCACCCAAATAACGGTGTTGCCACGGGAAGGGGGTAAATCAGTAATAAAATCCATACCAATCAGAGACCAAGGCTGTTCGGGGACAGGCAGAGGATGAAGAAAACCAGCGGGCTTCTGGCGAGGAGTCTTATCCCGGGCACAGATAGTGCAGGCTCGCACAAAGTCCCCAACATCCGTCTCCAGAGTTGGCCACCAATAGAAGCGGGAGATGAGTTGCACAGATTTCTTGATGCCCGCATGACCTGCGAGATGGGAGGAGTGACCCCATTTGAGGATTCCGAGGCGTTGGCGTGGAGAAACAAAGGTCTTTCCTGGAGGAGTCTGTCTGATGGAGGCAGGAGAAGTGGAGATCAGGCAGTCAGGTGGAATGATGTGTTGCGGAGGGAGATCAACTTCTGAGGCATCCGAGGAACGAGAGAGAGCATCGGCTCTAATGTTCTTATCGGCAGGACGAAAGTGAATCTCAAAATTAAATCGGGCAAAGAACAGAGACCACCGGGCCTGGCGAGGATTCAGCCGTTGGGCCGACTGGAGGTAGGAGAGGTTCTTGTGGTCGGTGTAGATAATAACAGGAAATCTTGATCCCTCCAGCAGATGCCTCCATTCCTCAAGTGCTAATTTAATGGCTAGAAGTTCTCGATCCCCGATGGAGTAGTTCCTCTCCGCTGGAGAGAAGGTCCTAGAGAAAAAACCACAAGTGACAGCATGCCCGGAAGGATTTTTTTGTAGAAGAACAGCTCCAGCTCCTACTGAGGAGGCATCAACCTCCAATAGGAAGGGTTTGGAAGGGTCAGGTCTGGAGAGCACGGGAGCCGAAGAAAAGGCAGACTTGAGTTGTTTAAAGGAGTCTTCTGCTTGAGGAGGCCAGGACTTGGGATCAGCATTTTTCTTGGTTAAAGCCACGATAGGAGCCACAATGGTAGAAAAATGTGGAATAAATTGCCTGTAATAATTGGCGAACCCCAAAAAGCGTTGGATAGCACGGAGTCCGGAGGGGCGTGGCCAATTTAAGACGGCAGAGAGTTTGTCTGGATCCATCTGTAGTCCCTGGCCAGAGACCAAATATCCTAGAAAAGGAAGAGATTGGCATTCAAACAGACATTTCTCAATTTTGGCATAGAGTTGGTTGTCACGAAGTCTCTGAAGAACCATACGGACATGCCGGCGGTGTTCCTCTAGATTGGCAGAAAAAATTAGGATATCGTCCAGATATACCACAACACAGGAGTATAATAGATCACGAAAAATTTCATTGACAAAGTCTTGGAAGACGGCAGGGGCATTGCACAGTCCAAAGGGCATGACCAGATACTCAAAGTGTCCATCTCTGGTGTTAAATGCCGTTTTCCACTCGTCCCCCTCTCTGATGCGGATGAGGTTATAGGCGCCTCTTAAGTCCAATTTAGTGAAGATGTGGGCACCTTGGAGGCGATCAAAGAGTTCAGAGATGAGGGGTAAGGGGTAGCGGTTCTTAACCGTGATTTTATTAAGACCGCGGTAGTCAATGCAAGGACGTAGGGAGCCATCTTTTTTGGAGACAAAGAAAAATCCGGCTCCGGCAGGAGAGGAGGATTTACGGATAAAGCCCCTTTTTAGATTCTCCTGGACGTATTCGGACATGGCAAGAGTCTCTGGGGCAGAGAGAGGATAAATTCTGCCCCGGGGTGGAGTAGTACCCGGGAGGAGGTCGATAGGGCAATCATAAGGCCTGTGAGGAGGTAGAGTCTCAGCTTGTTTTTTGCAGAAAACATCCGCGAAGTCCATATAGGCCTTGGGGAGACCGGTTACTGGAGGAACCACAGAGTTACGGCAAGGGTTACTGGGAACCGGTTTTAGACAATTCTTGGAACAAGAGGACCCCCAACTCTTGATCTCCCCAGTGGACCAATCCAGGGTTGGGGAATGAAGTTGAAGCCAGGGAAGTCCAAGGAGAATCTCCGAGGTGCAATTGGGGAGGACCAAAAGTTCAATCCTCTCATGATGAGATCCGATGCTCATAAGAAGGGGCTCCGTGCGGAAACGTATGGTACAGTCCAATCTTTCATTATTTACACAATTGATGTAGAGGGGTCTGGCGAGACTGGTCACTGGGATGTTGAACCTGTTGACGAGAGAGGCCAAAATAAAATTTCCTGCAGAACCAGAGTCCAAGAAGGCCACTGTAGAGAAGGAGAAGGCAGAAGCAGACATCCGCACCGGCACAGTAAGACGTGGAGAAGCAGAGTAGACATCAAGGACTGTCTCACCTTTGTGCGGAGTCAGCGTACGTCTTTCCAGGCGGGGAGGACGGATAGGACAATCCCTCAGGAAGTGTTCGGTACTAGCACAGTACAGGCAGAGGTTCTCCATACGGCGTCGTGTCCTCTCTTGAGGTGTCAGGCGAGACCGGTCGACCTGCATAGCCTCCACGGCGGGAGGCACAGGAACAGATTGCAGGGGACCAGAGGAGAGAGGAGCCGAGGAGACGAAACGCCTCGTGCGAACAGAGTCCATATCTTGGCGGAGTTCCTGACGCCTTTCAGAAAAACGCATGTCAATGCGAGTGGCTAGGTGAATAAGTTCATGTAGATTAGCAGGAATTTCTCGTGCGGCCAGAACATCTTTAATGTTGCTGGATAGGCCTTTTTTGAAGGTCGCGCAGAGGGCCTCATTATTCCAGGACAATTCTGAAGCAAGTGTACGGAATTGTACGGCATACTCGCCAACGGAAGAATTACCCTGGACCAGGTTCAACAGGGCAGTCTCAGCAGAAGAGGCTCGGGCAGGTTCCTCAAAGACACTTCGGATTTCCGAGAAGAAGGAGTGTACTGAGGCAGTGACGGGGTCATTGCGGTCCCAGAGCGGTGTGGCCCATGACAGGGCTTTTCCGGACAGAAGACTGACTACGAAAGCCACCTTAGACCTTTCAGTGGGAAACAGGTCCGACATCATCTCCAGATGCAGGGAACATTGGGAAAGGAAGCCACGGCAAAACTTAGAGTCCCCATCAAACTTATCCGGCAAGGATAAGCGTATCCCAGGAGCGGCCACTCGCTGCGGAGGAGGTGCAGGAGCTGGCGGAGGAGATGACTGCTGAAGCTGTGGTAGCAACTGTTGTAGCATAACGGTCAGTTGAGACAGCTGTTGGCCTTGTTGCGCAATCTGTTGTGACTGCTGGGCGACCACCGTGGTGAGGTCAGCGACAACTGGCAGAGGAACTTCAGCGGGATCCATGGCCGGATCTACTGTCACGATGCCGGCTGGCAGGTAGTGGACCCTCTGTGCCAGAGAGGGATTGGCGTGGACCGTGCTAGTGGACCGGTTCTAAGCCACTACTGGTTTTCACCAGAGCCCGCCGCAAAGCGGGATGGTCTTGCTGCGGCGGTAGTGACCAGGTCGTATCCACTAGCAACGGCTCACCTCTCTGGCTGCTGAAGATAGGCGCGGTACAAGGGAGTAGGCAGAAGCAAGGTCGGACGTAGCAGAAGGTCGGGGCAGGCAGCAAGGATCGTAGTCAGGGGCAACGGCAGAAGGTCTGGAAACACTGGCAAGGGACACACAAGGAACGCTTTCACTGGCACTAAGGCAACAAGATCCGGCAAGGGAGTGCAAGGGAAGTGAGGTAATATAGGGAGTGCACAGGTGATAACTCTAATTGGAACCACTGCGCCAATCAGCGGCGCAGTGGCCCTTTAAATCGCAGAGACCCGGCGCGCGCGCGCCCTAGGGAGCGGGGCCGCGCGCGCCGGGACAGAACAGACGGGGAGCGAGTCAGGTAGGAGAGCCGGGGTGCGCATCGCGAGCGGGCGCTACCCGCATCGCGAATCGCATCCCGGCTAGCAGCAGGATCGCAGCGCCCCGGGTCAGAGGACGTGACCGGGGCGCTGCAGCGGAGGAGGTGAAGCGAGCGCTCCGGGGAGGAGCGGGAACCCGGAGCGCTCGGCGTAACAGTCAGTATAATTATTTGTAGGTGCACTATAGTTAAACACAGGGAAAACTACTAGAGGGGGTGGGGGTAGAATGTATACAAAACCAAAACAGAATACAGTAACCTGGCCTTCATAGTTTATAATCTAGTGGTCTGTGGTGGTGAAATGGTCAAGACCAAAAATTGGACGTAGACATTTTAGACTAGATGTTTTCTCTACTTACCTCTTTTTTTCTTTTCCATTCAGCCCAGACTATCAAGCTGATTTTTTCCAGCCAAGGCTTATCTCCACAGAACCGGCCAGATAAACATTTTAGTCTCTGCACTTTTCCAGCAAATTCCCGGTGTGTCTGATGGCCGGTCCAGGCTTGGTCAAGACCTACATACCTGATGATCTACAGCAGATGAGTTTTTAATGCATGTATCCCTGGTGGTCAACATTAGAGAAGAAGGTAAAGAATCCTTGCTGGTCACATAAAGGATTAACCCCTTAACAACGCCGGACGTAAATGTACATCCTGGTGAGCTGGTACTTAACGCAAAAGGACGTACATTTACATCATATGCATAGCCGCGAGCATCGTAGCAATGCTTGGGTCATGCGTGGCCGGTCCCAGCTGCTGATAACAGCCAGGGACACACCGGTAATGTCCGACATCTGCGATCATGTGGATGTCTGCCATTAACCCCTCAGATGCCTTGATCAATACAGATCATGGCATCTGCAGCATCGCGGTCACTAAAGTGGATGATCGGATCACCCGCAGCGCTGCGGCGGCAATCCGATCATCCAGAATGGCAGATGGAGGGCCCCTCACCTGCCTCCGCTGCCTTCCATTGGTCTTCTGCTCTTGTCTGCGATCAAGCAGACCAGAGCAGAAGATGACCGATAATACAGATCAATGCTATGTCCTATGCATAGTACAGAACAGATTTAGCAATTGAATGATTGCTATAAATAGTCCCATATGGGGACTATTAAAGTGTAAAAATAAAAGTAAAAAAAGTAAAAAATTCAAGTAAAAAAAATTTGAAAAACTTAAATTGTCCCATTTTCCCTATTTCACCACCAAAAAGTGTAAAAAAATATTTTATATACATATTTGGTATCGCCGTGTGCGTAAATATCCGAACTATTAAAATAAAATGTTAATGATACCGTATGGTGAACGGCGTGAACGTTAAAAAAAATAAAAGTCCCCAAAAAATTTCTTAAAAAATCTTAATCTTTCCAATACTTTTTAAGGTCTGTATACTACTGAGGAAATGGTTTTCTTTTTGGAACACAGAGCTCTCTGCTGACATCACGACCACTGACATCTCTGTCCATTTTAGGAACTGTCCAGAGCAGCATATGTTTGCTATGGGGATTTTCTCCTACTCTGGACAAATGGACAGAGATGTCAGCAGAGAACACTGTGGTCATGATGTCAGCAGAGTGCTCTGTGTTCCAAAAAGAAAACAATTTCCTCTGTAGTATTCAGTAGCTAATAAGTACTGAAAGGATTAAGATTTTTTTATAGAAGTAATTTACAAATTTGTTTAACTTTCTGGCACCAGTTGATAAAAAAAAAAAAAAAGTTTTCCACCGCAGTACCACGTTAATGATTACCGTATATACTCGAGTATAAGCCGAGTTTTTCAGCACGATTTTTCGTGCTGAAAACACCCCCCTCGGCTTATACTCGAGTGAACTCCCCCACCCGCAGTGGTCTTCAACCTGCGGACCTCCAGAGGTTTCAAAACTACATCTCCCAGCAAGCCCGGGCAGCCATCGGCTGTCCGGGCTTGCTGGGAGTTGTAGTTTTGAAATCTCCGGAGGTCCGCAGGTTGAAGACCACTGCGGCCTTCAACATCATCCAGCCCCCTCTCACCCCCTTTAGTTCTGAGTACTCACCTCCGCTCGGCGCTGGTCCGGTCCTGCAGGGCTGTCCGGAGAGGAGGTGGTCCGGGCTGCTATCTTCACCGGGGGCGCTTCGGGCCCGGCCTCAGAATAGTCACGTTGCCGTGACAACGACGCAGAGGTGCGTTCATTGCCAACGTACTTCTGCGTCATTGTCAAGGCAACGCCTCTATTCCGGGCCGGAAGCGTGGAGAAGAGGCGCCCCCGGTGAAGATAGCAGCCCGGACCACCTCCTCTCCGGACAGCCCTGCAGGACCGGACCAGCGCCGAGCGGAGGTGAGTACTCAGAACTAAAGGGGGTGAGAGGGGGCTGGATGATGTTGAAGGCCGCAGTGGTCTTCAACCTGCGGACCTCTGGAGGTTTCAAAACTACAACTCCCAGCAAGCCCGGACAGCTGATGGCTGCCCGGGCTTGCTGGGAGTTGTAGTTTTGAAACCTCTGGAGGTCCGCAGGTTGAAGACCACTGAGGGCGAATGATGAGAAGAGGATGATGAAGGGGGGGTGTGGGGATGATGAAGGGGGGTGGGGATGATGAAGGGGGGGGGGGGTGGGATGATGACAAGGGGATGATGAAGGGGGGGGGGTGTGGGATGATGACAAGGGGATGATGAAGGGGGGATGTGTGGGATGATAAGGGGATGATGAAGGGGGGATGTGTGGGATGATAAGGGGATGATGAAGGGGGGATGTGTGGGATGATAAGGGGATGATGAAGGGGGGATGTGTGGGATGATGACAAGGGGATGATGAAGGGGGGATGTGTGGGATGATGACAAGGGGATGATGAAGGGGGATGTGTGGGATGATAAGGGGATGATGAAGGGGGGATGTGTGGGATGATGACAAGGGGATGATGAAGGGGGGATGTGTGGGATGATGACAAGGGGATGATGAAGGGGGGATGTGTGGGATGATAAGGGGATGATGAAGGGGGGATGTGTGGGATGATGACAAGGGGATGATGATGAGGATGTTAATGACGGGTCTGGATGATGACAGGGGGGGATGAGGTATTTCCCACCCTAGGCTTATACTCGAGTCAATAACTTTTCCTGGGATTTTGGGTTGAAATTAGGGGTCTCGGCTTATACTCGGGTCGGCTTATACTCGAGTATATACGGTACATCTATTTGCTTTGATGGCATCTTCTAAAATAAATAAATAAATAAAACCTCTGCCTAATTTTTTCCTACATTCACAGATTGTCCCTATGTCCTTAAGGGGATAATATTAACATAATTTAGAAGCTATGGTAATAAAGGGCCAAATGTAATGATTCCTGTTGATTTAGGGGACTAGTTAATGCAAGTATCCCTGGTGGTCTGAGGAAGAGAAAACCTGCTGACACCTCTGTCCATGTCAGGAATTGTCCAGAGTAGGAGAGGTTTTCTATGGGAATTTGCTCCTGCTCTGGACAGTTCCTGACATGGAAAGAGGTGTCAGAAGAGAGGAGTGTGGTTTGGCAGAAAATAAATTCAAAAAGATTGCTGGAGCATACAGCAGCTGATAAGTACACACAGGATTTAGATTTTTAAATAATTTTCAAATCTGTTTAACTTTCTGGCACAAGTTGATTAAAAAAATGTTTTCCAACTCAGTGTCCCCTTCAGGACCAGGCCAATTTTCATTTTTTCCTCCTCCCCTCCTAAAAATCGTAATGCTTTTAAATTTTGCACCTACAAACCCATATAAGGGCTTGTTTTTTACATCATCAATTGTACTTTGTAATGACATCACTTAATTTATAACATAATCTGTGGCGAACCAAAAAACAACTTATTTGTGGGGTGAAATAAAAAAAATTACCTCTTTATTCTGTAGGTCCATACGGTCACAAGGATACCCAATTTATGTAGGTTTTACTTTATTAAGTACATGCACCTTATTAAGTACATGCACCAAAATTTGTATGTTTAAAATTGTCATCTTCTGACCCCATAGCTTTTTAAATTTCTCCTCATACCAGGCTTTATGAGGGCAATTTTTTTGCCCCATGGTCTGTAGTTTTTGGTACCATTTTTCTTTTGATGGGACTTTTTCATCACTTTTTATTCATTTTTTTTATGGTATATGAAGTGATCAAAAATGCACAATTTTGGACTTTAAAAAAATATTTTTTACATATACGTCATTGACCATGTGGTTTAATTTACCTTATATTTTAAGACATTTATGCACATGGGTATACTACATATGTTATGTTTATTTTTTATTTTATTCAAAAAATGGGAAATGATTTACATTTTTCTTTGGGGAGGGGCTTATTCACATTTATTTATTTGAACATAGGGGGCTATAAAATGCAATCATTCAATTTCATACACTGTTCAATGCTGAGCTTTAGCTCAGCCCTAAGCAGTGTTATCGGAGCTCTGCTGCTCTAGCCTGCCATGGATGGCTGGGAGCATCAGAGCACTGATCGGATGGCGAGGAAGCAAGCAAGGACTCTCCCGCTGTCCTCTCAGCTGATCGAGATATCACAATTTCTCTGTGATGTTCTCGATTAGCTCTTCTGAGCTGCCAGGATATTTTAGGCGCCTCAATCAACTTTGATCACAGCATCTAAAAGGTTACTGCCGGGGCATCGGCCCAATCGGCGATGTGCACCATTAACTCTGGGTCCTGGCTGCTCATAGCAGTCAGGACCCACCGGGTATAAAGCGTGCTCAGCCCCGGTAACAGGACCAGGGCGTACAAGTACATCCTGCGTCCTTATATCTAACACAAATGGCATAGCTCTGAAAACCGCAATGTTGCTAATTTTGGAAGGTTTCGTTTTCACGCCGTACAATTTACGCTAAAAATGACATGTGTTATTTATTCTTTGGGTCAATACGATTAAAATGATACCCATGATAACCTACTTTTCTATTACTGTTGCGCTTCAAAAAAATCACAAACTTTTTAACCAAATTAGTGCGTTTAAAATCCCCCTATTTTGAAGACCTATAACTTTTTCATTTTTCCGTATAAGCGGCGGTACTAGGGCTCATTTTTTGCGACATGATCTTTACTTTTTATTGATACCATATTTGCTTATATAAAACTTTTAATACATTTTTAATCAATTTTTTGGGGAATAAAATCTTATAAAAAAGCAGCTATTTTGGACTTTATTTTACATTCACGCCGTTCACCGTACGGTATCATTAACATTTTATTTTAATATTTCAGATATTTACGCATGCGGCGATACCAAAAATGTATATAAAATATTTTTTTAACACTTTTTGGGGGTGAAATAGGGAAATGGGCCAATTTACGTTTTTTGGGGGGAGGGGGTTTTTCACTTTTTTTTTACTTAATTTTTTTACTTTTATTTTTACACTTTAATAGTCCCCATAGGGGACTATTTATAGCAATCATTCGATTGCAAATCCTGTTCAGTGCTATGTATAGGACATAGCACTGATCAGGGTTATCGGTCATCTTCTGCTCTGGTCTGCAGGAAGGCAGATCACAGCAGAAGACTCCCGGAAGGCAGCAGAGGCAGGTGAGGGGACCTCCGTCTGCCGTGCTGGATGATTGGATCACCGCGGCAGCACTGCGGGCGATGCGATCATCCATTTAAGTGACCGCGATGCTGCAGATGCCGTGATCTGTATTGATCACGGCATCTGAGGGGTTAATGGCGGACATCCGTGGGATCGCGGGTGTCCGCCATTACCGGCAGGTCCCTGGCTGCGATCCGATGCCCACGGTTATGCTTAGGATGTAAATGTACGTCCTGGTGGGTTAAGTACCACGTCACCAGGACGTACATTTGCGTCCTTCGTCGTTAAGGGGTTAAAGAGACTACAAGACTAAGGGGCAAGGAGCCGGCCACACTAAATACTCAACCAAAAAAAAAAAAACAGGAGCAAAAAAAAAACCAAAACAGAATACAACACTGAGATGTACATTTTCATTGGATAATGATGCATTGTCTATCATACAATTGTTTTATTTTCTTATGCTGTTTTTGTCAGCTTTAAGACAGGTGCATTTTTACTGTAGATTCTAGAATAATGTTTTCCATCCAAAACTCATTTTCAGGAAAAATAGAAAACACAGCAAAAAAAAAAAAAAAAGAGTACCTGATGTCTTTGTCAGGGAACACGATCTCCACAATGTTACCGTAATAACTGTAAATTAATGTGACAATACTGACAGACAGATGAGGTAACAAGTGCTTGGAACCACTTTGAAATATATTCCTAAAGCACAGAGGCATCTGAACCTTTTGTGTGTGAGCCTGAATCCTGTCTCTGCAAGGTTACTTTTTAACAATATAAGGAGCATAAGTGCCTTTTCATCAAATGAAAAAAGCATGCCCACTGGCAAATGAATCATATTATAAAAATTGATCGTATCCCAAAAGGGAAAAATGTTATTGAAGATCCAGTGGCCTGGGATGATACTTCATTGATCATTGTAAGAAATACTTCCAGAAACTGTTTTTTTATCTTTCCGCTAGAGCATTAGCAATTATTCTTTAGCCCGTGGTGAGTAATGACTTCAGTTTCCCAGTTCCTCAATCGATAAAACATTTACCCTACTGCTACAAATGTGCTCTCCGCTTAGACAAGCAGAATTTTTCTTCCAATTATTCTTTTTTTTTTGTGTGTGACCTCATAAAATATTTTAAACTTATTTCAATGTAGTTGAACACCTTCCATCTATACAAATGTGATACAGTTCCGTTACGCACTTACATATATTTTGCAAGTTTTTCTTTGTAAACAGAATTGGTTAAAAAGAAAGAAGAGCAGAGGAAATCATTGACTTTTTTTTTTTAGCTCTAAAGAAAGATACGATTTAAAGGAAGCTCTTTCGTAACTGGTCACTGAGCATCCTATTGAGTTGGTAAGTAGTACATCTTGCAGTCTCCACTGAAGTCTATTTCTGGAAAGGATCCTGAGCTTAACAGTTTTCATAAAAAATGCTATGTCTGCTGTAAAAACTTGGTCGGTATATACTTTACAGTATACAATGTGGTTCCTTTTTTTTTTTCAAACTGAAAGACAAGTAATTCACATATATAGAGTCCCAGTCCCTATGTCCCAGATACTAAAGTATAAGGCTGGCAGGTAGATGAGGCATCTTCTTCTCAAAAAGTCTAAGTTTCAAGAATTTAAAGGTGATTTTAGTATGAACCTGCCAGACAGTAATGGACATGCTTAGTCTGTGCTTGTCTTGTAGCTAAATGTCTATGTTGTGAGATTACCATAACACTGTGGCTATCTTTTTGTGAACTGGGTATTTCCTGTTGGAGTTCGGCCTCTTAAACTATACATCCCATAATTCCATGTTTGTAAGTGTAAAGTAGCTTTCCTCCCTCCCACACATCAGCAACCCCACTCATTGAAACACAAATGAGCTGCATTCATTCAAAAGACCAGTGTTTTCAAACCAGGGTGCTTACAGCTGTTGCAAAATGATCTCTCTCCCACTCAGCAGTCACTCCCCCCATTAAAGCAAGACTGACTCCCTTTGCACACCTAACTAGTGATGTCATGTCTCGACGCACTGCAACCTGGGAAAACCCGAGACCTGAGTAATTTTATATGCTGTTAAAAATAAATATTAGGGCTTAAGTCACAGAAGAATTGTGAGACCACTGTCACATACAGGTACAGAAATCATATTATGAACTACACTAACTTTACAATCCCTGTAGTATAGTCAAAAATAAAATAATTCCTGGAATACCCCCTTAACCTGTCTGCTACACTGAAAGATTGGCATACGCTTAGTTATTTTGGATGTTGAGCTATGTATCTGTAACAATTCACAGAACATAGTCCACAGAACATATGTTACGCCGAGCGCTCCGGGTCCCCGCTCCTCCCCGGAGCGCTCGCAACTTCCTCGCATTTGCAGCGCCCCGGTCAGACCTGCTGACCGGGTGCGCTGCAATGTCTCTCTCAGCCGGGATGCGATTTGCGATGCGGGAGGCGCCCGCTCGCGATGCGCATCCCGGCTCCCGTACCTGACTCGCTCCCCGTCGGTCTTGTCCTGGTGCGCGCGGCCCCGCTCCTTAGGGCGCGCGCCGGGTCTCTGCAATTTAAAGGGCCACTGCGCCACTGATTGGCGCAGCAGGCTTAATTAGTGTGTTCACCTGTGCACTCCCTATTTATACATCACTTCCCCTGCACTCCCTTGCCGGATCTTGTTGCCATTGTGCCAGTGAAAGCGTTTCCTTGTGTGTTCCTAGCCTGTGTTCCAGACCTCCTGCCGTTGCCCCTGACTACGATCCTTGCTGCCTGCCCTGACCTTCTGCTACGTCCGACCTTGCTATTGTCTACTCCCTTGTACCGCGCCTATCTTCAGCAGTCAGAGAGGTTGAGCCGTTGCTGGTGGATACGACCTGGTTGCTACCGCCGCTGCAAGACCATCCCGCTTTGCGGCGGGCTCTGGTGAATACCAGTAGCAACTTAGAACCGGTCCACCAACACGGTCCACGCCAATCCCTCTCTGGCACAGAGGATCCACCTCCAGCCTGCCGAATCGTGACAGTAGATCCGGCCATGGATCCCGCTGAAGTCCCACTGCCAGTTGTCGCCGACCTCACCACGGTGGTCGCCCAGCAGTCGCAACAGATAGCGCAACAAGGCCACCAGCTGTCTCAACTGACCGTGATGCTACAGCAGCTATTACCACAACTCCAGCAACAATCTCCTTCGCCAGCTCCTGCACCTCCTCCGCAGCGAGTGGCCGCTTCCGGACTACGATTATCCTTGCCGGATAAATTTGATGGGGACTCTAAGTTTTGCCGTGGCTTTCTTTCACAATGTTCCCTGCACTTGGAGATGATGTCGGACCAGTTTCCTACTGAAAGGTCTAAGGTGGCTTTCGTAGTCAGCCTTCTGTCTGGGAAAGCTCTGTCATGGGCCACACCGCTCTGGGACCGCAATGACCCTGTCACTGCCTCTGTACACTCCTTCTTCACGGAGATTCGAAGTGTCTTTGAGGAACCTGCCCGAGCCTCTTCTGCTGAGACTGCCCTGCTGAACCTGGTCCAGGGTAATTCTTCTGTTGGCGAGTACGCCATCCAATTCCGTACTCTTGCCTCCGAATTATCCTGGAATAATGAGGCCCTCTGCGCGACCTTTAAAAAAGGCCTATCCAGCAACATTAAAGATGTGCTGGCCGCACGAGAAATTCCTGCTAACCTGCATGAACTTATTCATCTGGCCACCCGCATTGACATGCGTTTTTCCGAAAGGCGTCAGGAGCTCCGCCAGGATATGGACTTTGTTCGCACGAGGCGGTTTCTCTCCCCGGCTCCTCTCTCCTCTGGTCCTCTGCAATCCGTTCCTGTGCCTCCCTCCGTGGAGGCTATGCAAGTTGACCGGTCTCGCTTGACACCTCAAGAGAGGACACGACGCCGCATGGAGAATCTGTGCCTGTACTGTGCCAGTACCGAACACTTCTTGAAGGATTGTCCTATCCGTCCTCCCCGCCTGGAAAGACGTCTGCTGATTCCGCACAAAGGTGAGACAGTTTTTGATGTCAACTCTGCTTCTCCACGCCTTACTGTGCCTGTGCGGATATCTTCCTCTACCTTCTCCTTCTCTGCTATGGCCTTCCTGGATTCCGGATCTGCAGGAAATTTTATTTTGGCCTCTCTCATCAACAGGTTCAACATCCCGGTGACCAGTCTCGCCAGACCCCTCTACATCAATTCTGTTAACAATGAAAGATTGGACTGTACCGTGCGTTACCGCACGGAACCTCTCCTAATGTGCATCGGACCTCATCACGAAAAAATTGAATTTTTGGTCCTCTCCAACTGCACTTCTGAAATTCTTCTTGGATTACCGTGGCTTTAACGCCATTCCCCAACCCTTGATTGGTCCACAGGAGAAATCAAGAACTGGGGTACTTCTTGTCTCAAGGACTGTCTTAAACCGGTTCCCAGTACTCCCTGCCGTGACCCTGTGGTTCCCCCTGTATCCGGTCTTCCTAAGGCTTATATGGACTATGCTGACGTCTTTTGCAAGAAGCAAGCTGAGACTTTACCCCCTCACAGGCCTTATGACTGTCCTATTGACCTCCTCCCGGGTACTACTCCACCCCGGGGCAGAATCTATCCTCTGTCTGCTCCAGAGACTCTTGCCATGTCAGAGTACATCCAGGAAAATTTAAAAAAGGGCTTTATCCGCAAATCCTCCTCTCCTGCCGGAGCTGGATTTTTTTTTGTGTCCAAAAAAGATGGCTCCCTACGCCCTTGCATTGACTACCGCTGACTTAATAAAATCACGGTAAAAAAACGCTACCCCTTACCTCTTATCTCGGAACTCTTTGATCGCCTACAAGGTGCCCACATCTTTACCAAACTGGACTTAAGGGGGGCTTATAATCTCATCCGCATCAGGGAGGGGGACGAATGGAAGACTGCATTTAACACCAGAGATGGACACTTTGAGTATCTGGTCATGCCCTTTGGCCTGTGCAACGCCCCTGCCGTCTTCCAAGACTTTGTTAATGAAATTTTTCGTGATCTCTTATATTCCTGTGTTGTGGTTTATCTGGACGATATTCTGATTTTTTCTGCCAACTTAGAAGAACACCGCCAGCATGTCCGCATGGTTCTTCAGAGACTTCGGGACAATCAACTTTATGCCAAGATGGAGAAATGTCTCTTTGAATGTCAATCTCTTCCTTTCCTAGGATACTTGGTCTCTGGCCAGGGACTACAAATGGACCCAGATAAACTCTCTGCCGTCTTAGATTGGCCACACCCCTCGGGACTCCGTGCTATCCAACGTTTTTTGGGATTTGCCAATTATTACAGACAATTTATTCCACACTTTTCCACTATTGTGGCTCCTATCGTGGCTTTAACCAAAAAAAATGCCAATCCCAAGTCCTGGTCTCCACAAGCGGAAGACGCATTTAAACACCTCAAGTCTGCCTTTTCTTCTGCTCCCGTGCTCTCCAGACCTGACCCATCTAAACCCTTCCTATTGGAGGTAGATGCCTCCTCAGTGGGAGCTGGAGCTGTCCTTCTACAAAAAAATTCTTCCGGGCATGCTGTTACTTGTGGTTTTTTTTCTAGGACCTTCTCTCCAGCGGAGAGAAATTACTCCATCGGGGATCGAGAACTACTGGCCATTAAATTGGCGCTTGAGGAATGGAGGCATCTGCTGGAGGGATCAAAATTTCCAGTTATCATATACACTGATCACAAGAATCTCTCCTATCTCCAGTCTGCCCAACGACTGAACCCTCGCCAGGCCAGGTGGTCGTTGTTCTTTGCCCGTTTTAACTTTGAAATTCATTTTTGCCCTGCTGACAAGAACATTAGGGCCGATGCCCTCTCTCGTTCTTCTGATGCCTCTGAAGTAGAGGTCTCTCCGCAACACATCATTCCTCCGGACTGTCTGATATCCACTTCTCCAGCCTCCATCAGGCAAACTCCTCCAGGGAAGACCTTCCTTTCTCCACGCCAGCGTCTCGGGATTCTCAAATGGGGACACTCCTCCCATCTCGCAGGCCATGCGGGCATCAAAAAATCCTTGCAACTCATCTCTCGTTTTTATTGGTGACCGACTCTGGAGACGGATGTTGTTGATTTTGTGCGGGCCTGTACTGTCTGTGCCCGGGATAAGACTCCTCGCCAGAAGCCTGCTGGCCTCCTTCATCCTCTGCCCGTTCCCGAACAGCCTTGGTCACAGATTGGTATGGACTTTATTACAGACTTGCCCTCATCCCGTGGCAACACAGTTGTTTGGGTGGTCGTTGATCGATTTTCCAAGATGGCACATTTTATTCCTCTTCCTGGTCTTCCTTCAGCGCCTCAGTTGGCAAAGCAATTTTTTGTACACATTTTTCGCCTTCATGGATTGCCCACGCATATCGTCTCGGATAGAGGCGTCCAATTCGTGTCTAAATTCTGGAGGGCTCTCTGTAAACAGCTCAAGATTAAATTAAACTTCTCTTCTTCTTATCATCCCCAATCCAATGGGCAAGTAGAAAGAATTAATCAGGTCCTGGGTGACTATTTACCGCATTTTGTTTCCTCCCGCGAAGATGACTGGGCAGATCTTCTACCATGGGCCGAATTCTCATACAACTTCAGAGTCTCCGAATCTTCTGCTAAGTCCCCATTTTTCGTGGTGTACGGCCGTCACCCTCTTCCCCCCTCCCTACTCCCTTGCCCTCTGGTTTGCCCACTGTGGATGAAGTGACTCGTGATCTCTCCACCATATGGAAAGAGACCCAAAATTCTCTTTTACAGGCTTCATCCCGGATGAAAAGATTTGCCGATAAGAAAAGAAGAACTCCCCCCATTTTTGCTCCCGGAGACAAGGTATGGCTCTCTGCTAAATATGTCCACTTTCGTGTCCCCAGTTACAAACTGGGACCACGCTATCTTGGTCCTTTCAAAGTCTTGTGCCAGATCAACCCTGTCTCTTACAAACTCCTCCTTCCTCCTTCTCTTCATATTCCCAATGCCTTCCATGTCTCTCTCCTTAAACCACTCATCATTAACCGCTTCTCTCCCAAACTTGTTTCTCCCACTCCTGTATCCGGTTCTTCTGACGTCTTCTCCGTGAAGGAGATTCTGGCCTCCAAGACGGTCAGAGGAAAAAATTTTTTTGGGTGAATTGGGAAGGCTGTGGTCCAGAAGAGAGATCCTGGGAACCTGAGGACAACATCCTAGACAAAAGTCTTATTCTCAGGTTCTCAGGCTCCAAGAAGAGGGGGAGACCCAAGGGGGGGGTACTGTTACGCCGAGCGCTCCGGGTCCCCGCTCCTCCCCGGAGCGCTCGCAACTTCCTCGCATTTGCAGCGCCCCGGTCAGACCTGCTGACCGGGTGCGCTGCAATGTCTCTCTCAGCCGGGATGCGATTCGCGATGCGGGAGGCGCCCGCTCGCGATGTGCATCCCGGCTCCCGTACCTGACTCGCTCCCCGTCGGTCTTGTCCCGGCGCGCGCGGCCCCGCTCCTTAGGGCGCGCGCGCGCCGGGTCTCTGCAATTTAAAGGGCCACTGCGCCACTGATTGGCGCAGCAGGCTTAATTAGTGTGTTCACCTGTGCACTCCCTATTTATACATCACTTCCCCTGCACTCCCTTGCCGGATCTTGTTGCCATTGTGCCAGTGAAAGCGTTTCCTTGTGTGTTCCTAGCCTGTGTTCCAGACCTCCTGCCGTTGCCCCTGACTACAATCCTTGCTGCCTGCCCTGACCTTCTGCTACGTCCGACCTTGCTCTTGTCTACTCCCTTGTACCGCGCCTATCTTCAGCAGTCAGAGAGGTTGAGCCGTTGCTGGTGGATACGACCTGGTTGCTACCGCCGCTGCAAGACCATCCCGCTTTGCGGCGGGCTCTGGTGAATACCAGTAGCAACTTAGAACCGGTCCACCAACACGGTCCACGCCAATCCCTCTCTGGCACAGAGGATCCACCTCCAGCCTGCCGAATCATGACAACATAGTTCCTGTACTGAGAAGGAGAAACATCTATTCAGAAAAGAAAAATGAGCAAGTACTCTTCTGTAAACAAATGTAGTGTTATGTGGAAAGAGGCATTCTTTCTAAATAAATGATTCCTTCATGCCCTTCTCACCACACTAGTACTTTCTAAAGATGGTACATAAGACCTTCATCTCCTTACCAGGTTGACCTATTTTTTCTAAGGCCCCTTTCACACTATAAAGTTGCTCTGTTAAAAGACCCGTTATAAACTTCCGTTAGAAAAGACTTAAAAACTAATGTTAACGGCCGTTACAAAATCCCATTAAAGTCTATAGGATTTTTTTGATTATCCGTTATGACCCGTTATAGTCTGTCATGAATAACGGACATTATTTGTGAACTTGCACTCATTTTTCCACAACAAAAAGGTAAATTAATGGCCGTTATTTTTAACATTGAAGTCTATGGCACACAGATGAGCCTTTAGGTCATCTGTTTGCACCTGGTTTATAATATCTGTTATTACTTCTGAGCATGCTCAGATGAGGTGACATCAACAGACTCAGAAGAGGTGACATCAGCAGATGGGAGTTCCCCTGCTGCGGGAGTATGCCGGAGGCTGGAGAGGCTACATTAGTGTTTGTACTACAACCCCCATCATGGAACAGACTCTGTTCCATAATGGGAGTTGTAGTACAGGGGCTGAGGGATTGATCGCACCGGGTCTCACTTCTGAGACCCGATGCAATTATTAAACAGGGGAGCGGGCAGCATGCTCCACTAACCTGCGATGTACGGTGTATTTTACTTTCCTTTTTAAATTCCCCGCCGGGAGCCCTGAATGGCCAATACTAAGTAGCCATTCAGGGCTCCTGGTGGGGTTTTAAAATAGAAGCGCTGCGGTGGGGAAAGATATATAGAATCGCTGGGGGGGGTAATATGTCTGCCCCCCACAGTGCTTCTATATATCTTGCCCCCTGCAGCGCATATATATTCACCCCCCCACAGTGCATGTATTTTGTCCTCCACAGCGCATGTGTATACATGTATATTCCCCCCACAGCACTATCATAAGCCCCCTGCAGCGCTATGAAAAGTATCGGCCGGCTCGATGTGCTGCTGAAAGAACACTTGTCTTTCATAGTGCTGCGGCAGCATATGTACATAGAAGCACTGTGGGGGCCAGATAATGCTATATGTCTGGCCCCCACAGCGCTTCTATAATCATAAGCCTTTGCAGCACTATGAATCATAAGTATTCTAACAGCAGCACATCTGGCCGGGAAGCCAACTTTCGCGATGCACTGCTGTTGGAATACTTTTCATTCATAGCGCTGCTGGGGGCTTATTATAGTGCTGCAGGGGGAATATATGTATATATATATATATATATATATATACACATGGGCTGCGTGGGGCAGTGTATATATGTGCTGCGGGGGGCAAGATACAGTATATAGAAGTGCTGCGGGGGCCAGACATATACCCTCCCCAGCGATTCTATATTTCTTTCCCCACCACAGCGCTTCTATTTGAAAACCTCACCGGGAGCCCTGAATGGCTCCTCAGAACTGGTGGGGAATTTAAAAATGAAAGTAAAATACATCGTACATCGCAGGGGAGTGGAGCATGCCGCCTGCTCCCCTGTTTAATAACTTCTAATCGCATCGGGTCTCAGAAGTGAAACCCAGTGCAATCATTCCCTCAGCCCCTGTACTACAACCCTCATCATAGAACAGAGTCTGTTCCATGATGGGGGTAGTAGTAAAAACATTAATGTAGCCTCCCCAGCCACCGGCAGACTCCCGCAGCCGGGGAACTACTACTTCCATCATGGAAACAAGTCTGTTCCATGATGGGAGTAGTAGTAGTCCCGGCTGTAGGGACCCTCCACATATCTCTATGTGAGAGACGAAGATTTCATAACGGCTCTCCCATACAGATATACTGAGGGGACGAGGCGGCCCCCGATTCGTAAAGGGGGTTGTGATCCACTCTGTCGGAGAGCTTTGGCTCCGTTCAGACGATCATGGGGGGCCACATCGCTCGGATCCCCCATGATAAAATACGTTATCCCCTATCCTGCCTCTAGGGGATACATTTTTAGTTAATGTTGGATATGAGACTTCTTGTTTCAAGCAAATCTGTCATCAGTCTTACCCGCAATAACCTGTCATACAGGCTTGGACTGTGTGTGATACTGATCAAAATGATAGTTTAAATGTACTGAATGGCCCAGCCGTTGTGCAATTATCGCTGCATTTTGTTTTCAGTAAATGAGGTGCTTGGGGTATGGGCGGAGCTAGGATCGTAGCTACGGACACCCCACGTGATCTTCTGTCGGACAAGAAGATCATTAATATGCACAGCCTCCATCCCTGCTCCTGCCGTACCGCGCATGCGCAGCTTCCAGAGTACACCCGAAAGCGTCGTCATTTTCAGCCTCATCCATCCTCATGCCTTCGTGCATCCTCACACTTCACTGCTGGCTGCGGGAATGAGGCTGAAACTGGCGCCACTTTCGGGTGTACTCTGGGAGCGGCGCATGTGCCTTGGCTAAAACCTTGTGCTAGTGCAGGGAGGGAGGGAAGCCATGCATATTGATGAGCTGCGCTGAGTGGCAGCACGGCCGAAGATCACGTGGGTTTCACGGAGCACCGATCATAGCTCTGCCCATGCCCCAAGGACCTCATTTACAGAAAAAGAAAACCAGCGATAACGGCACAACGGCTGTGCCATTCAGGACATTGTAAGTATCATTTTGATCAGTATCACCCACACTCCAAGCCTGTATGACAGGTTAGTGCGGGTGATACTGAGGACACATTTCCTTTACTACATCTTTATGGGTGAGGGTATCGCTCAATTGTTCATTCTATGGTCTATGACATATCAATATATTGAGTGGGCCTGTTGTTTTATGTTCTGGTCGTGGTTCTCCCAGCATTGTTTACTTAAATTCCATGGGCATCATACATGAATTTTCATGGTCTCATTTCTTAGAACCCCTGCGAGTTACAAATTATTCACTAGCCTTAGGATAGTGTTTATTTAATTGAATCATGGATGTACGCTTTACATCATTGTTACTTTATGTGCAACATGAACAAAGGAAAGTGAAGAGCTATTGTTGCCTTCCTTCAGACACTTACCACAGTGCCATAATGTTGTTCATTTCATGAAGCCTTAAAAGGAAGCAATAATCAGATGTTACCCTATATAAGGCATGGCAAACCGTTAGATAGGATAAAATATTTATCATCACCATCCCTGGTGGAAGCTTCTGCCCCCCCAGGGACGGGGAAGATATGAAGTTCTAAAATAGTCACCACCGTGGCCGTAAGTCATCCCCTGGGTGGAGGCGTTACTTTGGACAGCAGTGACGCACCCTCGGCTTGATTGACTGGCCCCGTTATCGCTCTGCTCAGTCTGTTCATTGAGCATAACGAGGACACGCCACGCCAATCAAGACGAGGGTGCGTTGCTGCTGTCCGAAGTAGGACCTAGTAAAAGGAGCTCCCCGCCCAGGCGACTACTTACGGCCGTGGCGGGGCCTAGTTTACAACATCATATCTTCATGGACTCAGGAGCATCCCCCAGGGATGTTGTTGATAAAGAATTTACAATATCTAACGGTTTGCCAAGCCTTATACAGGTGAAAATCTGATAATTGTTTCCCTTTAAGGCACATCCTTCTTGTCCATTTTTTTATAGCTTAATCAAACCTCTGAATCAATCAGAAGAGATTGTGGCTGACACATTTAACAAAGAGCAGATCAGTGGGATCGGCCGCTATGATGTCCTAGCTGGTGTTGAAGGTGAGTTATGTTTTCTTATTTTTGGATTTTAAAAACAACTTTGGCCTGCTTCATGTTAGTTTAGGCTCTTTTCTTGGTCTTATAGTTAAACTAGCAGGGGGAGCACTACACTTTTAACATCCATCCTGACAATTTTTTTGCCCTTTTAGGGAAAAAACAAGCACATTTAACCCTATCTAATGCTTTGCAATGTGTTAGATAGTGCGACGCACCCTCGGTTTGATTGACAGGCCGCGTCATTGCTCTGCTCCATCTGTTCAGTGAGCAGAGCGATGACATGGCACGTCAATCAAGCAGAGGGTGCATTGCTGCCATACAAAGAACAGGCCTAGCTCAGAGGAGGTGGCCAGGGACCTAATTATGGGCGCGGCTCTGACTAGTTCACCAGTGATTGAAAAGCATCTCTTCATTATATATTTTTGGCAATGTGTAGTTACATTACTTTATTTTTAATTTATTTATTTGTTACGTTTTACCACACTGCTCTTTTTCACAACCTTTCACTGTGTCTGTAGACTGTTGGTTTTATTTTTCAATACCTAGATGACAAGCATGAATGTCACAAATTTTTGACCCACAATAATCTGTGTCCTCTTTAACAGCTTAACCAAATGCAATATAATTTAAAAACTAAACATATGTATAACATAATAAATTTTTTGTAACAGTTCTCAAAACATGTGCAGATCAAAATTTAAATAGTTTACCATAGCCAACAATCATCTTTCTTCTTTCATATGTTCATTGGCAAGTAAAAATATAAGAATCGATCTGATTGGTTGTTCTGAGAAACTACAACACTCATTCTATACACAAGTTATGAAAAATCAATCACTTAATACTTTAGATATTTATAAAGAAAGATAAAAAATATAAACATAGTTCACAGACTGTACATACTCATGTGTTAGATGTATGTCATCAAAAATAGTTTGACAATTCTTGCTTATTTACAAGTAATAACCTTTTTTTTTTTTTATCATGTTTGTTCTTCATCCTAACTTTGGAGCATGTTTATTATCAACCTTTTGCAGATGACGTAGTGAAGAAGAGTCCAACTCAGCTGATGTTTCGGGAAGGCAAACATCCCAATTTTCTGAGACTGGTTCCGCTTCTGGAGTCACAACTGCTGTGAATTACATGGATCCTAGTCAGGACCAACTTATGGACTTGTTAAAATCATATGTGTAAAATTGAGGCTTTCTACTTTAACATGATTGAAAGTAACAAGTCGATTGTAGAGGCTATTTTTAATGGGACAACTAACATATTCCAGCATTTATCACAAATGAATACAGTGACCCCCCCCCCCCCGACATTCGACGGCCCTGACATATGATCATTTCAAGATACGATTGCCTCTCAGAGGCCATCGCATGTTGAAGGCAGCATCAACATACGATGCTTTTGCATGTCGGGGCCATCGCATAAACGGCTATCCGGCAGCGCAGACTGCTTCAGCTGCCGCCGGATAGCCATTTACGCTGCGCCGTGTGCCCTGACGATCACTTACATGTCCTAGGGGCTTACCCACCAAATCAGAAAAACCCTGCCAACACATGCAGGTAATAGGTGCAATGGTTGAATCTCACTTGAATCTCACACCGAACCAAAGAAAATGCACCACCACAAAGGATTTATATCAAAGTATAAAAATTATAATCTTTCTTTAATTTCATATTAAAAATATTGCATATATAAAAAATACATAGAAAGTAGGAAAAAGCAGCACCAGATACATACACATACAGGACGGAAGGCTATCCCACAAAGCATACATGAAATGTGAAACAGGTCAGAGATAATAGGTTAAATTAAGGTACTAATCAAAATGGACAGTATAAAGTGCAAGCATGATAGCTATACGAGGCCTGAACACAAAAAGAGGGATACAATGTAATGGGGGGATGCCAACCATACTTATACAAACCCCAACGATCGTTTCGCTGTAAGAACGCTTCCTCAGGGGGCCATGCCCCCTGAGAAAGCGTTCTTACAGCGAAACGATCATGCTTAAAATTTGTTATGTTAAAATCGCAACACAGTGCTTTCTGCTGACAGCTCGGATCATGTCATGAAATGTACTAAGTCAAGCAAATTCTACCTGGCCTAAGTCGCACTCCTACACAGGACAGATACATGCATGGACAAAGGTGTCATCTGAGAGCACTGTGGTAAGACTGGAGCAATTGTTTATACTCATGAGCATACATCAGCAGATAACAACGGGGATTCTCAAGATTAATACATCTACATCATTCTTAATGTGGCAACCACTCTGTTCCAAGCTTTTCTATACATTTTTGGCCATTATCTGAACTCCTGAAATGGGGATAGCCATGAGTACACAAACAAAATGAAATAACATTTCGAAGTGTTATTCTAGCCAAAAATGACAACAGAGTTTGAAGGCATAACATTGTTTATTTGTCCCAAAAATAAAAATAAATGGGCCTCACAAAATCTATATATATATTTATTTTTTTTAAGGCGAACTACAGTGGCAAACATATATTACTGTATTTATCGGGGTATACCACGCACCGGCCTATAACACACACCCTCATTTTACCCAAATATCCTTGGTAAAATGAGGGTGCGTGTGTGTGTATGTGTATACCCCGATACACTACTTCTGACCCCAGTCGCGTCACTCGTCATTGCGCCTCGCAGCGCATAGCAACGATGCATAGACGCCACACCAGAGCCAGAAGCAGCGCAAACCGGAGCCAGAAGCAGCGCAGACCTGACCCCGGCAACAGGTAATCATAAAACCGGGGATGGGGGAGGCAATGGGGCAGTGGCGCCAATAGCCAGGGGGAGAGAAGTGGCGGCAGCAGGGCTCTAGACCCCAGGAAAGGCAGGGGGAGAGAAGCGGGCAGCGAAGGCATCTCTCCCCCTGCCTTTCCTGAGGGCTTCTGCGGGGTCAGAAAATCCGGGGGGGATGGGGGAGGTAATGGGACAGCGGCGCCGGCAGTCTCTGGACCCCAGGATAGGTAGGGGCAGAGAAGCGGGTAGCGATGGCAGGTCTCTGGACTGTAAAAGCCACTGCAGTTCATTGATTTAAAGTGCCCGCTTTAAATCATTGAACTGCAGTGGCTTATCGGCGTAGAACACGCAGATAGACTTTAAGCTAAAAAATTTCACCGAAAAAATGCGTGTTATATGCCGATAAATACGGTATAAACTCTTTCCACAAAAATAACTTTGCTTTCAAAAAAAAATAAAAAAATTGTAAACATTATGCTAATAATCATCAGCTGTATGTCACAGAGGAATGTAAACACCAAAAAAGGTTCATTTCGGTATGACCACAGTGCTCTCTGCTGATACCTCTGGCCATGTTGTGAACTGTCCAGAGTAGGATAAAATCACCCTAGCAAACATATCCTGCTCTGGACAGCACCGAAAATGGCCATTGGTGTCAGCAGAGAGCACTGGGATACGACATGATGGAAATTTTAGATTAAAGATAAATAAATTAAACTCCAAAAAAAATTGCAATGTTGACTGGCATACAGCTAGTGCTCATTTACAATGGTTATTAAGTGGTCTAATTTAACTCCAATCAAGTTAATCTTGTCAGTTAATGTTTTAAGCTGATTAACAAAATTCTAAACAAAAAGAGTATTTTGAAGGTTGCTTTCAGGCTGGGTATCTTCAGGTTTCACAGGGTCAGTTGCAGGGATTGGCTCCAATGTTAAGGTAATCGTTTCATCATCCCCAGGTAAGATCTATAAATATATGTTAAGAAAAATGTGAGATTGAATACAGGAAAAAAAAAAGAATCCAACAAAAATAAAACATGCTAGATTAAACACCATGTTTAGTATCAACTTGCCATGCTTTGTATCTAGCAATGTTGTCAGATGTCTAACAACCCTTTCAAGCTAAATTAGAGTTTTTCTAAACATTTTGGGGTTAAAAATGAGAGTAAATAGACACATCCTCATTTGGAAAAATTCTAAAAAAAAGTTACATTTGGCCACCAAAGCATCTTATCTCCATAGATTCGGATGAACCCTCCTTAGCAGACAGAGTTTCACCAATGTAACGGTCATTAGCTCCTTCTTAATTGGTTTCTGGAGAAGCTGAAAAAAATTGGATAATGAGATCATATCCTTAAAGAGGTATTCCAGGCAAAACCTTTTTTTATATATATATCAACTGGCTCCGGAAAGTTAAACAGATTTGTAAATTACTTCTATTAAAAAATCTTAATCCTTCCAATAGTTATTAGCTTCTGACGTTTTCTGTCTAACTGCGCAATGATGATGTCACGTCCCGGGAGCTGTGCATGATGGGAGAATATCCCCATAGGAACTGCACAGCTCCCGGGATGTGAGTCATCAGAGAGCAGTTAGACAGAAAACAACTCAACTTCAGAAGCTAATAACTATAGGAAGGATTAAGACTTTTTAATAGAAGTAATTTACAAATCTGTTTAACTTTCCGGAGCCAGTTGATATATAAAAAAAGTTTTGGCCTGGAATACCCCTTTAAACTTTAGACACTATTTCAACCAAAAATAAAATTAAAAATGATAAATGCATACTTACCATTGTTGTCTTTGCTTCCTTGTTTAATCTTTACCAAAAGTCGTGGCTGTCTAACTTTTAAGTCTGAATAGCACTTTTGAAGTTGCCTGGGTGAATGTTGAGTCCCAAATTTTCTCTCAAACCTTTTGCACAAACGCACTAGCTGAGCATTTTTTTCATCTATATGAAGAGTCGTCATCTGGACCTTCATAGTTCTTCCTCTCTAAGTATCGCACCATTTCAACCAATTCCTCATACAGAAATGGTTGGGCCCGGGTCGGTCTGTCAAACACACCTGTTAAACAAAAAAAATGGTTAAAAATAAATAAAATAATATTAGACTATCATACTTCTCAATTATCCTTAAAAAAAAAAAATACCTTCCATTACAGATGTCCTACTGCAAATTTCATTGAAGGATTTATTTTAGAAAGCAGATATAAAAAAAACTTGGAAGAGAGATGACAAGATAAGATCATTTAAACATGCAAACATGAGAGCATATTAAGTAAACTACATGTTGTACCTAAAACATTTTTTAAATACAAAATCATAATAAAAGTATTAAAACAAATTATAAAAAAAAAATGTTGGTCAGAGCTTGTGAAACACACAATAAACATCTATAACATATCTATGGGCTACATGTAGATCGAGTGTGTCCCAACGCTATGACCACCATGTATAGAATTTTCACACATATCTTTTTTTTGCAAAAATACAAATTTTCATGGTAACTTCTAACAAAACATGGATGTGGCGTGGCAGGGACCCGTTCAGGAGATCGTGGTGTGTCCCATATCTAGCACATCCCGCAATGTCAAAATGAACCAATTTACGTAAAATTGTGTTGAATTTAATTTTGTAGGCACTACTCCTTTAAATGATATATCGTCAAAGTTGTTCTCCCCTAAATTTAGTATCACAGTGTGTGCATCTGCTGGGTCACACCCATCACTGTTATGGTATACACGAGATCCTCATTCCTTGCGGCGTAGTCCAGTCACAGGGATCGCGGGTGACACACCAGATCAGATAATTGACAAGTAGCCAGCGAATAGGGTATAATGTGATTTGCACATCCCAAGGTTAGAAATTTGCTCGAAAACGGAACAAAGGACAGTTTGACCATTTGCACTTAGCAATAAAGAATATCACATCTTGCATTTTTGACCAGTCCGGGGAATAATGCAATAAGCCATATGATATGCTGAATAAGCCACTGTGCTATAAAATGAAGATTTGTGAACTTCAATAAAAGAAGAAACACAACAGCTTGGTCAAAAAATCACCAATAACATTGTAACAATACTAAAACTTACCAACTTGTGCCTTTAGAAATGAACGACTTACATTACATCTGCTTACGAAATAAGTGATAGCAAAATTATCTTACATGACACTGAACATACATATTAAAAACGAGAAAAAGGTCAGAAGACAAGGCTCTGGTGCTTACCATGTACAGGACTTCATAAATCTGCAAGCATACCTGTGTCTGCAAGCAGCAAAATATGTGACATTCGAAGTAGGCCTGTGGATTTTATGAAGTATTTTCTGTCTGTGTACCAAAAAACAGCAAGGCCTCAAGTTAAGTGAAATCACGTTTGCTTTGGAATCTTGTGTTCTTAGAAAGGTTTGGCTACTTTGGTGCAACACTTACCTCCTCCGTGTAGTGACTGGCCGATGATCATGGAGACCATTTGGCGTGCTAGGCTGGCTTTTATTGTGATAACTTACATCATTTTGGGAATCAATGCGCGTGGCACATTCGCAGTACAGCTTACTTGCATAGTGAATTCACCAACTAGGAAAAAGAACCTCACAAATAACTCATAGAGGGGCTAAAATATAACCTTTAATATGTATTCAATTAAAACCAAAAATCTAAATTAACACCTAAATAAGTGTGTGCACTCCACCAAAAGTACAAATCATAGAAAAAATGAAAAAAAGAAAAATGTGACACTAGGCAACGGGATAAAGGTACGTGTGGTGTTTGGTAATGACAGTATATGAGAGCTGGGGAGGTACTGAAAGATTGGTATAAAAAGTGATGAGAGTCCCTCAATAAATGATTACATTGATCAACAAAAATATGGATGCAGACATGAAAAATGGGGGAAGTGCTCTCTAGTACTAGGCCACCCTCCTCACTGTCCCTGCCTTTTGAGGTGCCCCCCTCCTTAACAGGGTGGCCTCAACCACAATGATGTTCCCTTCCTGATATAAAGTGAGGGGAAAAACAATAAATACAGAGCCAGGTAAGAAAACAGATATATCAAAAGAATCACCTAATCCCGTAACACTAGTGGCGTATTTTCAAAAACCAAGGTATATACAATGATTTGACTGGTCACATATTCCATTCCAACATGTTTCCTCCGTCTAATCAAACACGGGTTCATCAAGGAACCAGTGAACCATATCAACAAAATTCAATATTCAAGCATGGGCCCTGTCGCCTAAGGAGTAGCATGCTTATTTGATGGAATAGCAATCTAATATGACGCTGCTAAATTAAGTACCCACATATGAAAAATGGACATATAGAGTAGGTCAGATCCGGAAGTGTGTCATAATGAATATTTAGAACGCATGTTTTCTTCTCATTTGCAAATATTGGGCCTTCGGTATACCCCGTTTAAGAGGGAGGCGGACTTTCCTATTTTAAAAAGGCTGTTGTCAGTTGTAGGTTTCCTAAACACACTGGTGTTTATTCTCCCCCAGACTATCTTCTCAATTTTACATCTAGAAAACACAGTTCATCGCGATTAATCTTTTGGGTGAATCTTAGACCAAGGTTGTTTATCTTCAACCTATTAACAAATTCCTCAAATTCTGGCTTGGTCCCCGACCAGAAAATAGCCACAACGTTGATGTATCTGCCCCAAAAAGTGGTACGGTCCTGAAAGTGCATCAAGTCCTCACCAAACACAAAGGTATCCTGCCACCAGCCCAGGAGCAAGTTGGCGTAAGATAGTGCTACTGGATTGACCATGGCAGTGCCCCTGAGCTGGTGATACATCCGTGTGTTGAAGATGAAATCATTTTGGTGAGGACAAATTCCAGTAAGTACAGGAAAAACTTATTGTGGGCATGGTGATATAGACTCCGTCTACTAAGGAAACGCCCTCCTTGCGTAGTGAAAACTAGCATCATAGAAATCACTACACAAGATCAAGTTCCAAAGTATATATATTTTTTCTGTTCTAACATCAAAGCAAGTGTAAATAAGTGAACTCTTTAGCCCCAGCTACTTCAAGGATGAGTATCCTTTGGATAAATGTTCCAGCTAGCGTCATGATAGGGGCAAATTTTCAGTTATTATAAAAAAGAATAATCATTATTGCATCATGTTCTAAATTAGTTTAACTTAATAAGACAACAAGAGCACTATTTTCCGCACACTTGTTAACCCAACACACCCCAGCCCTATCAACCACTATCACATCCTGCGTAATTGGATGTCTGCTTTAATGTCAGCAGGTGACATGGTTTTCAGCATTAAAGGGGTACTCCCATGGAAATCAACTGGTGACAGAAAGTTAAACAGATTTGTAAATCACTTCTATTAAAAAATCTTAATCCTTCCTGTACTTTTTAGGGGCTGTATACTAAAGAGAAATCCAAAAAAGAAATGCGTTTCCTCTGATGTCATGACCACAGTGCTCTCTGCTGACCTCTGCTGTCCATTTTAGGAACTGTCCAGAGCAGCATATGTTTGCTATCGGGATTTTCTCTTGCTCTGGACAGTTCCTAAAATGGACAACAGAGGTCAGCAGAGAGCACTGTGGTCAGGACATCACAGGAAATGCATTTCTTTTTTGGATTTCTCTTTAGTATACAGCCCCTATAAAGTACTGGAAGGATTATGATTTTTTAATAGAAGTGATTTACAAATCTGTTTAACTTTCTGGTACCAGTTGATTTAAAAACAAAACGTTTTCCACGGGAGTACCCCTTTAAGCAAAGTAGGGTAATAAACTAAATAAGGCATTTAAAAGCGAAAACATTTTAATGGCAACCTTAAATGTGAATATTACATTACATTCGATATATCTGTTTCATAAGAACACAAGGAAGAAGATATGATAAAGACAAAAAATTGTGTCCTAAAAGATTTATGAAAAAAAGGGGGGTTTAACCCCTTAAAGGGGTACTCTGGCCATGAGACATCCAAAGGATAGGGGAGAAGATGTCCCACCGCGGGGGTCCCACCGCTGGGGACCCTCGCAATCTTGTATTCACCACTCACCTGTTTGAGCTGCATGCCACGGTGCAAGCTCACAAACAGCCGGGTGGAGTATCGTGATGTCACGACTCCGCCCCCGTGTGACACGTGTCTCGGGCAACGCCCAGTTTAGAATCAAATTCCCATAGCAAACCTCTTCTAAACTGGGCGGTTCCCGAGACACGTGTCATCAGAGATTACTTAGAAAAGAACAACCTAAACTTCAGAAGCTCATAAGTACTGAAAGGATTAAGATTTTTTAATAGAAGTAATTTACAAATCTGTTTAGCTTTCTGGAGCCAGTTGATATATATATAAAAGAAAATTTTTTCCTGGATAACCCCTTTATGAGGTTAATCGTGGAGAATATCATGTGGCAATACATATATAGGGAATGTAAGCTTGAAAAATGCCTTTACTTTTTTTTTTTTTTAATTGTTAAAATTTTTTAAACATACTTCGCATTTTGTCATTTCCATTTTCGTAGTTGGAAAGTCAAAAATAGCTAGTTGTCCACATAAACCTGTGAGATTGTTTTTAAAAAATATAAAAAATGCATGTGCACAATTTAAAAATTGATCATCTGTTTTTATATGGTCTACTTTGAAAATGTAAGTCACGACAGTGTTATGGCCTGTATACTTTTTTTAACCCCTTCCCGCAGAATGACTTATATAAACATCATGATGTGCAGGTAGTTCGCACATAATGATGTTATATAAGTCATTCAGTTAACCCGGCGATGCACGGCACCACACGGGTTAACTTGCAGAAGTCCCGCTGTTACCAGTGGGGGACAATTTCTGCAAGCCCTCCCAGGACCATCTGTGGATGGTCCTGGTCAGCAATCACTGTGATTGGTCCCTATGGATCAATCACAGTGATCGCTGACTGGGGGGGTTAAAGTTCAGATCTCCCGCTCTGCCCGCCCTTAGAAGTCGGGCAGAGTGGGGGAAGAGGATCCCGAGAGCTGCGGGGGAACCGTGCCACATACCTGTGGGGGGACGGGCATGGCAGTGGGGACCGGCATCAGCGGCGGCAAGCACACGTAGAGGCGGCGGCAGGCACACATGGAGGCGGCAGCGTGGGGCAGGCAAATGGAGGCAGCAGTGAAGGTCGCTCTAAAGTGATCTTCACTGCTATTTCTAGGAATTTCAAAACTACAACTCCCAGCATGCCCTGACAGCCTTTGGCTGTCCTGGCATGCTGGGAGTTGTAGTTTTGCAACATCTGGAGGGCCACAGTTTGGAGACCACTGTGCAGTGGTCTCCAATCTGTGCTCTTCCAGATGTTGCAAAACTACAACTCTCAGCATGCCCAGACAGTCCAGGCATGCTGAGAGTTGTAGTTCTGTAACATCTGGCTCTTCAGATGTTGTCAAACTACAACTTCCAGCATGGCTGGGCATGCTTGGAATTGAAGTTTTGCAACATCTGGAGGGATACAGTTTGAACACCACTACTTAGCGGTCTCCAAACTGTTCTCATCCAGTTGTTGCAAAACTACAACTCCCAGCATGTCCTTCAGCTGTCTGGGCATGCTTGTAGTTGTAGTTTTGCAACAGCTGGAGGCACACAGGTTTGGGAACACTGAGTTAGAAAACAATGTTTTCCTCCAGTTGTTGCAAAACTACAAGCTGTGGAAGAGCACAGATTGGAGACCACTGCACAGTGGTCTCCAAACTGCAGCCCTCCAGATGTTGCAAAACTAAAACTCCCAGCATGCACGGACAGCCAAAGGGCATGCCGGGAGTTGTAGTTTTGCAACAGCTCGAGGTTTGCCCCCCCAATGTGAATGTACAGGATGCATCCACATGGTGCGCGGGTTTACAGCAAATATTCGGCTGCAGCTCAAACTCCCTGCGGGAAACTCACTGTGAACCCCCGGCCGTGGGAATGTACTCTTCACTACACTATGCTAACACAAAATAAAAAGTAAAACACTACATATACATATACTCGTACACAGTCCCCCCACCCTCCCCAATAAAAATGAAAAACATCAGGTACGGCACTGTTTCCAAAACGGAGCCTCCAGCTGTTGCAAAACTACAACTCCCAGTATTGCTGGACATCCATTGAATGTCCAGGCATGCTGGGAGCTTTGCAACAGCTGGAGGCACCCTGTTTGGGAATCACTGGCGTAGAATACCCCTATGTCCACCCCTATGCAAATCCCTAATTTAGGCCTCAAATGCGCATGGCGCTCTCTCACTTCGGAGCCCTGTCAAATTTCCAGGCAACAGTTTAGGACCAGATATGGGGTATTTCTGTACTCGGGAAAAATTGCCTAACAAATTTTGTCAAACACCAGTGGGGTGTAAAGTCTGTCAAACACCAGTGGGGTGTAAATGCTCACTGCACCCCTTATTAAATTCTGTGAGGGGTGTCATTTCCAAAATAGGGTGACATGTGGGGGTCCACTGTTCTGACTCCATGGGGGCTTTATAAATGCACATGGCCTCTGACTTCCATTCCAAACAAATTCTCTTTCCAAAAGCTCCTTTTCTTCTGAGCATTGTAGTTCGTCCCCAGTGCACTTGACGTCAAGACATGGGATTTTTCCATATTCAGAAGAAATGGGGTTACAAATTTTGGGGGGCATTTTCTCCTATAACCTCTTGTAAAAATAGTAAATTTGGGGAAAAAACAGCATTTTTGTGAAAATAAAATTTAATTTACACATCTGAATTTAGCGAAAAGTCATCAAACACCTGTTGGGTGTTAAGGCTCACTGTATGCCTTGTTAGGTGCCTTGAGGGGTGTAGTTTCCAAAATAGTATGCAATGGGTTTTCTTTTGCTGTTATGGCACCACAAGGGCTTCTTAAATGCGAGATGCCCCCCAAAAACCATTTCAGAAAAATTTGATTTAAAAAAGCCAAATGTGGCTCCTTCTCTTTTGAGCATTGTAGTGCGCCAGCAGAGCACTTGACGTCCACAAATGGGGTTAAAAATTTTCAGGGGCATTTTCTCCTATTACCTCTTGTAAAAATGGTAAACTTGGGGAAAAAACTGCCTTTTAGTGAAAAATAATTTTTCTTCTCATTTACACATCCGAATTTAATGAAAAGTTGACAAACACCTTTGGGCTGTTAAGGCTCACTATACCCCTTATTATGTGCCTTGAGGGGTGTAGATTCCAAAATAGTATGCCATGTGTTTTTATTTTTTTGCTGTTATGGGACCATAGGGGCTTCCTAAATGCGACATGCCCCCCTAAAACCCTTTCAGCAAAATTCACTCTCCAAAATCCCATTGTCGCTCCTTCGCTTCTGAGCCCTCTAGTGCACCCACAGAGCACTTTACTTTACTCGAGAGAAATTGGGTTATACATTTTGGGGGAATTTTCTCCTTTTACTCCTTGTAGAAATTCAAAAACTGGGTCTACAAGAACATGTTAGTGTAAAAAATTTAGATTTTGAATATAATTTTCTCCTTCAATTTGCTGCTATTCCTGTTAAACACCTAAAGGGTTAACACACTTACTGAATGTCATTTTGAATACTTTGAGGCGTGCAGTTTTTATAATGGGGTCATTTATGGTCATTTATGGGGTATTTCTAATATTTCAAAACTATACTTCAAAACTGAACTGGTCCCTGAAAAATTCCGATTTAGAAAATTTTGTGAAAAATTGGAAAAGTGCTGCTGAACTTTAAAGCCCTCTGATGTCTTCCAAAAGTAAAAACATGTCAACTTTATGATGCAAACATAAAGTAGACATATTGTTTATGTGAATCAATATATAATTTATTTGGTATGTCTATTTTCCTCACAAGCAGAGTGCTTCAAAATTCCCCAAAAAGCTAAATTTTCTAATTATTTATGACATTTTTGCATTTTTCACTGACGAAAATTTACCACTTTGATAAAGTAGAATATGTCATAGAAAAAACAGTCTCAGAATCAAATTCATAAGTAAAAGCATCCCAGAGTTATTAATGCTTAAAGTGACAGTGGTCTGATGTGCAAAAAAAGCTGTGGTCCTTAAGGCCAAAATGACCTCCGTTCCTTAAGGTCCTTAGTTGTATATTTTTTAAAACATTTAAAAAAAATAGAATGAAAAACGCATTCCAAAATGCTCAATCCTTTTTGTTCATTTTTTTTTATCATTCCGGCCACTAGGACATGCGATTTTACCTATGTGGCCAAAAAGTTAATAACAATATGTGTTTGCTAAAAGATAAGTAGCATACTTTAACAAATTTATTTCCTTCTGTTTCCAATAATTTCTGGAGTCCTAATACTCAGAGCATGGACCAGACCATGACCATGCTGTGAGCTTGAGTACCTATAATAATAGACAAATTGCAGGGGGTGTAACTACTAACAACCGTTACGAGCGCCATGTCTAATCTTTGGAAGTCTGCATCACGTCCGCACCTCTCCGCTCCACTGCCTGATACTGTATTGCGCTGTGATATGAAGTTTGATTCACATCACAAAGTAATATTTTGCGAAGAGAGTTTGGATTGGACATAAACATTAAAACAATCAACACTCTCTATCATAAATGAATCTGTGATGTTCTAGGACATCGGCAGAAAAATACAACTTATCCCCTATCCACAGGATAGTGGGATAAGTGTTTGATTGCTGGGGTTCTGAACACTGGGAACCCCGTGATCTCTTGCACGGGGCCACGGCTCTGTCGCAGCTCTCCCGTGCAGGAGGCGTGCCGGACAAAGTGTGATGATGCGGCCGACACGCCTCCTCCATGTATCTCTATGGGAGAGGCAGGAAGGCAGCGTTCGGGCCTCACCACCTCTCACATAGAACTGTATGGGGAGGGGGCATACCGGCGAACTCAGAGAAGTCGACACAATGTGCATTAGCCGCTCACATAGAGCAGCAATGCGGGGCTCAGTTTGGTAGATCACGGGGGGTCACAGCAGTCAGACTTCCCGCAATCAGAGACTTCTACCTTATCCTGTGAAATTGTATTTTGCTGCAGATGTCCTTTAAGCATACAGGGCAGGGGCACAGAGAATTGCGGACGTGGTTATAGCTTCAAACTATTCTAAAGGCCGATCGCAACATTTGCAAGGAGTGCCACACGCTACAATGTATCTATTAGTACAGGTACCACTTCTCACAGCATGGAACAGTCTTTTCCATGCTGGGAGTATTCCTAGATAAATATTTTGTCAAAAAAGAAAAAAATACAAACCAGACACAAATGTAAACACTTTTTAAAAATGAAGGAAACCTATGAACCCACAACCCCAAAATTGTTTATTTAAAAAAGGTATTTTGACGAACAATAAATTTGATAACCTGCAAAATAAATGTTAAAACCTTACAAAAATTATATTATATGTGATTAACCCCTTCCCTAATAAAAGTTTGAAACACCCCCCTTTTAACATAAAAAACTGTGTAAATAAAAATAAACATATGTGGTATCCCAGCATGCGTAAATGTCCGAACTATAAAAATAAATAATTAATTAAACCGCACGGTCAATGGCGTACATGTAAAAACTTCAGATCATGGTGCAAAAAATGAGCCATCATACCGCCCCGTACGCGATAAAATAAAAAAGTTATAGAGGTCAGAAAATGACAATTTTAAACGTGTAGATTTTCCTGCATGTAGTTATGATTTTTTCCAGAAAGAGACAAAATCAAACCTATATAAGTAGGGTATCATTTTAACCGTATGGACCCAGAATAAAGATAAGGTGTCATTTTGACCGAAAAATGTACGGCGTAGAAACGAAAGCCCACCAAAATTTTCAAAATTGCGTTTTTTTCTTCAATTTCATCGCACAATGATTTTTTTTCCAATTTCACCGTAGATCTTTGGGTAAAATGACTGATGTCACTGCAAAGTAGAATAGGTGGCGCAAAAAATAAGCCATAATATGGATTTTTAGGTCCAAAATTGGAAGGGTTATGATTTTTAAAAGGTGAGGAGGAAAAAACGAAAGTGCAAAAATGGAAAAACCCATGGTCCTTAAGGGGTTAAAGAGTAATGTACTAACAACAAGTGAAACTCCATTGTGGTCGGACTTGACTACAAAATGTAGTCACCTTTCAATGACCTTCCTGCATTCACCGTAGCGCATTGCCAATTTTTCGTCCATACAGTCAGATCTACTTCCTTCTTCCATGGGCACGGATTGTCACACTGTGCTCAGCCTATTGCTGGGTACAGCAATGTCCCTCCTAGAACGGTGATAAGCTGAACGCAGTGTGACAATTTGTGAGCATTAAAGAAGAGTGTACCGGAGGAACAAACAGGTGTAGCGGTGCTATGGGATAACACTGGAAGGTAAGGGAAATATTAGCCAAAATGTGCCTGAAGCAATGGCTTACCAGAGTTTAAAAAATTGACAATACAGTACTCCTTTAAAAAATGGATACACATACACTCACCTGTATTTTTAAAATATTGCTGATCTTTTTGCTGATGTTTAAACCTAAGCCATTACGCAATTTAATTTTTGCCTAAAGACTATTTTCCTCCCTTGGAAGGATATGGATCCAATTACAAATGTTGTCTCCACCTTGCTTCGTAATCGAAGAGCCCTTTCTGAACCACACGTACGCCATCAGAAGAAAAAACGTGTTTTCAGGGAGAGACTTTCTTTTGATAGTCTTCTGGAAGAGGAGATTCACTGCTCTTTCCAGTTAAGCAGACCCGCAATTCTGGAGTTGTATATGAAACTAGAAAGGAGAGTGGAACAACAAACAAAGAGATAACATGCCCTCACAGGATTAACAAAAATATTCTCAGTTCTATATTTTATGTCTAGTGGCCTCTTTCAACATTGCGCATACCAGGTTCGGCATAAGCCAACCCACTTTCTGTCGGGTGCTGAAAGTGGTTCTCAAAGGAATGATGTCACTTGCCAAAGAATATATTATTTTTCCCAGCAGTGAACGTGAGCGAGGAAAAAACAAATAGCTTTTCTACAACATAGCTGGTATGCCCAATGTAATCGGGCTCCCTGATTGCACGCATGTGGCCCTAGTTCCACCAGCACATCAAGAACATGAATATTGAAACAGAAAAATGTTTCGGTCCATAAACGTTCAGATGGTTGTGGGACCCAACTTAAATATTCTAGATGTTGTGCCCAACTTTGCAGGCTCTTGCCACTCTTTCATCCTTCAAACCACTGAGGTCTATCATCGCTTTGAGCGAGGAGATTCTGGGGACAGCATTCTTCTTGGTGAGCATCCAATAACTACACAGCACATGTAATTGTAATTATAAACACATGTGTACACATTTTGCCCCTGTAAGAACAACAAATGGTTGCATGAGGTAATTATTTTGAAGCTTAGGTAGGGAAGTGAATTCAACATTTAAAATATCTAAAACATAATTTTATTGGAAAGGTAAACTGAAGTTTGGTTTAATCAAACCAAAAAATATGATTCTGAAATCAAAAGAAGGATGAGTAAGGGTTTATTGTTAGGGGCTAGTCACTCAGGTGTTTGTTGAAATAAAAAATAAAAAAAACATACAGAGTGGTCAACATTTGATGAAGCCAGCCTTTAACTTGTCATTGTGGAAACTAATTATAAAAATTAACAGAACATTTTTAACAGGGGTAATAAACAACATTACCCATGAAAAAATAAACTTGGAGAGAACATGCACACTCTTTGCAGATGTCCACTTGGATGGTGTGTGAAACAAGGACACCAGTGCTGCAAGTCAAATGTTATAATATCATAGGCACTGTTCTGGCCACCATCCAAAATACCAACAATACTACACACAACACCTAGACTTAATTGCTAACATTTTAAACATTTTTTGGCAACATAACTAACAAATAAATGTTTAACCTATGGGAGATAATGGCTATAGACTCCACAAGTGACTAATGACCCCTTATCTGGTTCCAAGAAATGCTGCAGAGGAAAGATATAATATTGTGCATCGTAAAACACACTCAATTGTGGAGCACACTTTTGGATTATGGTTGAGCCGCTTTAGATATTTAGATGTGGGGGGACCCTGCTGTTAAAGCCGCATATGGTGTGCAAAATTATTATTGCATGTGCAATGCTACATAACATAGCACTTAATCACATTGTGGACATGCGTCTGGCTGATGATCTCCGTGAGGACATTGAAACGAATCTGGATGTGAACATACCACCTGACACTGCTGGACAAATAGTGAGACAAATGATTACCGAAAACTACTTTGGATAACAGTGATAACCTCATTTTTGCAAATGTGCCATATTCTAAGTTATGTTTTTTGTTTTAAGGCTTGGAATAAGAATCCTGCTTCCATCATATGTATTTACTTTACATTATTAAATTGTGTTAACTTAAAATTACCTGATGAGTTATTTATTATAATGAAAATGTAAGAGTGGCCTACTCCCCAATACACCGAACCAAAAAAACACAATAAATAAGTGACGAAAAAATAAGGTTTGGTTTCAGTCTATTATATTAAAATCTTAAATTTTAGTTTAGAAATGTTATATTAACATTATTCCACCTTGCTTGAGTGCGGAACAGATAATCCCGACCATTGATGACATTTCCCCGACTCGGAAAAGTAAATTCTGTCCAGCTTTTAGCTGGTGAATTTTTTTATGCTCCAAACCGACTATTTCTGGTCGGTTATTTTAGTAAATACGTCTGATTGTCGGATAATCATCTAGCCACGCCCATTTTTCGGCTTTTAAGGTGCTTTAGTCGGTCTAGTCTGCAATATGTGGCCCAGACTGGCACACTGTGTCGCATTTTGCTTGCGACATGTCGCAGACATGTTGCGCATAAATTTAGGTGCATTTAACGAAAAAATGTAGTTGGAAAAACGTTAGTAAATGAGGCCCATTATCACTTTTACTATACATAGATTATCTGTTTGGCTCATAACTAGTAGGGTCAGGATAAAGTGACCTTAGTCATATGCCAAAATGTGCCCGAGGACATATGGCATATGGCATAAACAGTATGAGTATAAATAGTAATTAATTTGTTGGCTACACATTAGGAAGATAAATATATGTCAAAGCTGGGTAACAGGGATAGAATGAAATGAACAAAATAGGTCTTAGCCTCTGAAACGGTAGCTATAAAAATAGCTTAATAGATTTGTGATCTATAGGACTGAGCATACTATAGTGGTTACTGTATTTTTTTTTTATTCTTTTTTATTGGGATTGGATCTTACAGGGAAGTGAAGTTTATTTCTTGTGATGTAGGATTTGTCAAAACAAAGTATAGCAGTCAATATATAAGACGTAACTTTGTAAATGAACAGAAACAAATTTATTTCTTGGCAACTTAAAACCTATTTTAAGCCCTAATTATTTGAGCACTTGTGTCTTGAATGGGTTGGGTGGGAGTCATAATTAGGTAGCACCACAATTTCACTGTTATTCCAAATAGGCAAATTAATTCACTTATTAACATATAATCAGCAACATAACATAGTGAATCCTTTAATAGGTAGATTTTGATACAAATAAGATATAAATCAATATCTGAAACTTGGATGCAACGTATAAACACCAAATGATCATTAATCCACATGATGCTGGTTTTATAGTCTTCTGAAAATACAATCTATGGCTGAAGCATTACAATCCATAGCAAGCAATAATCCATAACAGGCCCATGAATAAGCCAAAAGGTTAGGTACACCCTGAGTCCTTAAGGATTGGGGATGCAGGGCATATGCATATGCCCAGCGTCTCCAAGAGGTTAGGGTCTTTGCCTAAGTTTGCATGGTAGTTGTGCTTTAACCCATTCATGGCTCTTTTGGCACTGAACGGACCAATAAAGGGGTACTTCGGTGGAATTTTTTTTTTAATCAACTGGTACTAGACAGAAAACAGAAAACTGGTACTAGACAGTTAAACAGACTTATATTTAAAAATATTAACCCTTCCAGTACTTATCAGCTGCTGTATGCTCCAGCGAAAGTTATTTTCTCTTTTAATTTATTTTCTGTCTGACCACAGTGCTCTCTACTGACACCTCTGTCTGTATCAGGAACTGTCCAGAGCAGGAGATGTTTGCTATGGGGATTTGCTCTGGACAGTTTCTGACATGGACAGAGGTGTCAGCAGAGAGCACTGTGGTCATAAAGAAAAGAAATGAAAAAAGAAAAGAACTTCCTGTGGAGCATGCAGCAGCTGATAAGTACTGGAAGGATAAAGATTTTTAAATAGAAGCAATTTACAAATCTGTTTACCTTTTTGGCACCAGTTGATTTAATAAAAATAGTTTTCCACTTGAGTACCTCTTTAACTGGTCAGAGCACAATTGACATCACTTTGTCCCGCTGATACCATTGACTTAAATAGGGTCAGTCGGGTTTCTGAAACTTTACATGAGTTAAGCAGAGAAAAAAATGGGACATGCTATATTTTTCTCTCAATTCAACTCCCATCCTTTCGACAGACCGACCGACTGAGCTCCCTTTAAAAGAACACAATGGCCGCACAACAAGCCCTAAGCAAGACACCAGAAAGGACTGCCCAAGCCAGGGTGAAAGCCACTTAATGTGTGTCTTAAAGGGAAATATACACCATAATCCATATTGCAAGATCATATCAATGTATGTATTGCTTTCTCATTACAAAACAACAATAAGAAACAAAATATACCATGGCTATACTATATAAAAATATTCAATGTGATTCTTAATCAAAATAGTTAATTAGTTAATTAATCAATATTGTTGGGCACAGATATTTGCATTTCAAATTTTTATTGTGAATGTCTCAAATTCGCGAATATTGAGAATATATTATAATTACGACTATTCCCTTTTTTCCTCATATTCGCATATTCCTTCTTTTAACTTGTGGGCCAATTAGAATGATGCAAATACACTTGTCATAGTAAAGTTGCCCACACCCTCACAGTTTTCTTCCTCGAATACGCGAATATGCGAATATAACGAATACGCAAAATTTGCCAATATAGGACGAATATTCGTCTATAGATTCGCAAAATATCACAAATTAAAATATGGCCAATGCTGCACATCACTATTAATCAATTTGTTATCTCCAAAAGACTTCCCTCATGACTATTGAGCCATAGTCCAATCTCCGCTGCATCCGGGATTGTCTACTTGTTCAATTCCAAGAAGCCTGTATTATCACCTTGTTGAGGTTCATAAAAATGTTTTGACAATCTACATAAAGATCTACAAGGGGGAAATCTCAAAGCAAGACAAATATCAACTGGATGTGTAACTATATGTACCTGGATGTCAACAGCCAAACTAGGGACGTATAAAGCGAGCTCAGGAGCTTTCAGCAGATGGAACCCACCACTAGTAAAACAAACCCCACATAAATTTGGTGATGTTGTAATAGAATTGACTTACAGAATAAAGATAACATGTCATTTTAACTGTAAAGTGCACTGGGTAGAAATGAACCCCCAAATTTTTTTTGGCAAACTTCTTAAAAAGACAAAGCTAAAATGATGCATGAATATAAGTATTCAGACCCTTTGCTATGACACTTGACATTTAGCTGTGGGGTCACCGATTTCTCATGTTCATCTTTGAGATGTTTCTACACCTTGAGTAATTTGAACACAAATTGATTCCTTTGGAAAGACACACCGCTGTCTATATAAGGTCTCACAGCGGGAAATGCTTATCAGAGCAAAACAGCAAGCCATAAGAAAAAAAGCCTGTAGAGCACTGAGACAGGATTGTGTGGAGCCACAGATCTGGAAAAGGGTACAAAAAAATCAGGGCCGGACTGGCCTGCCGGGATAATGTTGAAAATTGTCAGTAGGCCGTCTGGCCAGTGGGCTGGCAGTGGCTTGCCCATGCTTGGCCACCTTACAGCTGCTCATTTACACTTGCACACAAGATCCTGTCTTTAGTATCAGCACCTTGTGTCAGCGGCCCCAGAGTGGAGGAGCTAAGAGCTGTGAGCTCCCAGCCCTGTAACTCACCGGGAGGGCACACAGAACGTCTGTCATGATGCTGGCATTGCAATGACATCATATCATTGCGCCGCTGACAACATGGCATAGAAGTTCTTTGTGGCCTGGACGCAGACATTACTGGAGCAGACAGAAATGCTCTGCATATAAAGGTGATTTTTTTTCAGTTTTATTTTTGCCCCTAATTAATCTTACACTTAGCTAATATAGGGGGGTTGGGGCCTGCCTATCTACCTACCTATGGTGGCAGTGGGGGAGAAGCCACCTACCTACCTAAGGGGGAGAAGTCAAGAAGCCACATACTTACCTACCTAAGATAAAGGAGGGAGAAGCCACCTACCTACCTAAGGGGGGGGGGGGAGAAGCTTTCTATCTATCATACCACTTAATATAAGGGGGGTGGGGGAGAAAATCTACCTAGCTAATATGGAGGAAGAGAAGTAAAAGTTAGATGGTAATATGTATGGTGATAATATTTCTCCTGTATACTGGTCAGGAGTATGAAATGCAGCTATGTCTGAATGTCTAAAATATATGAATTTCACCTCTGGGCAAACACATATCTTCAGAACACAGTTCCCTCATTCCTGCCTCTTCTAGTCTGGCCTTTGTGGTCTAGTTTTTTTTGGGGGGGGCGGTATGTAGCTGCTATAGAAGTGAATGAAGAGAATAGGGATGAGCAAATCGAATCTGACGAATCAGAATTCGTTCAGAATTTCAGGAAAAATTTGATTAGAAATTAATGTGAATATCGCCATGATTCGATCGTGCAAATCGCTTCAGTAAACTCCATTTAGTGCGGTCCAGGCTCCTAAAATGGAAGGTCCACATGTGAGGACATGGGGCAAGGAATTCTGGGAAGGTTGGAACAAGGGTCGGCGGGATAACCCTGAATCACATGCAGCATGCAGCCTATCAGCAGCCAGTCACCCCTGTGATGTCACAGCCCTATATAATCGGCAGCCATCTTGCGGCCAGTCACATCAGCATTCTTTTACAGAGCGGGACAGAGAGCATGTTGCACAAAAAGCTTTTTCACAGCAGCAATTCACCTCCCAGTCACATCAGTGTTCTATTGCAGAGAGGGACAGTGAGCAGTGTGTTGCACAAAAAAGCTTTTTTACAGCAGCAATTCACCTCAAGCCCAAATCCAGCCTAGAAGCACTGATAGGGAAGGGAGTGAGATTTTGGGTGTAGTACACAACGACTGTGTGCTGCAGCACTGGAACTGAAAAGCTAATAGTAGCCAGGCAGTTAGGGTGAGCAGATCACTGAAAGCATATTGTCCTCTATTAAGTGTAACCTGTGCATACATCTAAGTGGTGTACCATTTTGTTCCTGTTAAAGTCTTAAGGGCCTAGATACTGTGAAAGACCAGGCAAAAGTACACACCTGCTGGTGTTGTAGACAAATACTGTTTTAAGCGTACCGGAGCGCACTGTCCTGCTCTCATAAGTGCATACCACATATGTACATCTAAGGGATGTACCATTTTGTTCCTGTTAAAGTCTTAAGGGCCTAGATACTGTGAAAGGCCAGGCAAAAGTACACACCTGGTGGTGTTGTAGACAAATACTGATTTAAAGGGGTAATCCGCCCCTGGCATCTTATCCCCTATCCAAAGGATAGGGGATAAGATGTTAGATCGCCGCGGTCCCGCTGATGGGGATCGCTGCTGCGGCACCCCGCCATTATTACTGCACAGAGCGAGTTCGCTCTGTGCGTAATGGCGGGCGATACAGGGGCCGGAGCAGCGTGACGTCATGGCTTCGCCCCTCATGACATCACAGCCCGTCCCCTTAATGCAAGTCTATGGCAGGGGGCGTGACGACCACCATGCCCCCTCCCATAGACTTGTATTGAGGGGGCAGGCCGTGACGTCACGAGGGGCAGAGCCGTGATGTAACGATGCTCCGGCCCCTGTATTGCCCGGGTGCTGCAGTGGGGTGCTGCAGCAGCGATCCCTGGGGTCCCCAGCAGCGGGACCCCAGCGATCTGACATCTTATCCCCTATCCTTTGTGAACCATCGGCAAAGCCATGTCCAAGAGACAACAGTATGCGCCCACTCATCCTTTGGATAGGGGATAAGATGTCTAGGGGCGGAGTACCCCTTTAAGCGTACTGGAGAGCATCGTCCTCCCCTCATAAGTGCTTACCACGTATGTACATCTAAGTGTCGAACCATTTTGTTCCTGTTAAAGTCTTAAGGGCCTAGATAATGTGAAATGCCAGCCAAAAGTACACACCTGCTGGTGTAGACAAATTCTGTTTTAAGCGTAGTGGAACATATTGTCCTCCCCTCATATACACACTAAGTATGTCAGGCAGAGAAGTGCCAGGACGTGCACAGAGGAGTGGCAGAGGCCTAAATTCATCAAACAGAGGTAGCAGCAGACTAGGGGCAAGTGGCAGCAGGAGTCAGCAGCGAGAGGCCTGAGCTTCCGGTATCAGCTAGCGATTGGTTAACACGGTCACCCACTTCATCACAAGTGACATCTGACACCCCCAGTCAACAGTCGGTGAGTTCCTCAGACACAACCATTAGTTGGCATGACCCTGGAGCAATCCCTGTCCTCCCATTGTTTCTGTCCTATGCAGTTCCCTCCCTTACAGAAATATCTTATGCTGTGGATTCAGCTCCACTACTTAGGCGGGCAAGTAGTGAGGCGGGCAAGTAGTGAGGAGGAGAGTGGTGTGGGAGGTGGTGTTGCTAGCGTTCAGGCTCCTGAAACAGACACTGTTGAGGAAACTGAGGAGGACATCAATGACGTGCAGACACAACTCGATGATGATGAAGCGGATCGCACTTTGGAGCCGGGTGCAGAAGGGGCTTCATCACCATCAGGAGAAGAGGGTTTGCCTGGGGTAGACCACCTGCTTCGTAGCAACCTACCTTCCCGAGAGGTAGTGGAGCACGGCTTCCTGGAGCTGGCAGCAGTAGCAGTCAATCAGTGCGGATTGTTGGTGGGGAAGTTTTTCATCAAGCATCCGGAGGATGCAAGATGTGTCTGCAGAAAGTGAAGCGTGACCAGGGTCCCAATGGTGGCACCACAACCCTGGGTCAACATATGCATCGTCACCATTAAGTGGCCTGGGAGAACCCAGTGGCACGCCGCTTCCTGTTTCAGCCAGCCAAGGCTCCACCACCAAGGGAGCTGTGTGTCATACCCATCTTCTGTTGCTCCAGATGCTCCTGCTCCTCCTACTTCGAGCCAGTCATTCCGCCAGCAATCCATCGGCAAAGCCATGTCCAAGAGACAACAGTATGCGCCCACTCATCCAACAGCGCAGAAGCCGAATGTTCTCCTGTCCTATTTGTTGGTGCTCAGTCCCTCCCCTTTCAAGTGGTAGACTCTGAACCTTTCAGAGAAATGATGGCTTGTGCTGAGCCGAGGTATAGAGTCCCAAGTCGTAATTTCTTTGCAAAGAAGGCAGCACCAGCCCTGCACAATTTTGTGGAACAGAAGGTGGGCCAGTCCTTGAGCCTGTTGGCAGCGCCAACATATAGAGCTGTAACTACAGTCAGGGACAATACATGTCCTTTATGGCCAGCTGGGTAAATGTGGTTCCTGCACAGCCACAACAGCAACTTAGACAGGTCACGCCTCTTCCGCCTAAACGCTCTCAGGCCGTTGGTCCAGTGGCAGTGTGCGACTCTGCCTCCTCATCCTCGACCATGTCCTCAGCCTCCACTGCACAGACAAGTCTCAGTGCCCCTTCAGTATACCATGTGTACAGTGCACGGCAGTGTCACGCTGTTCTTCACATGGTTTGCCTTGGCGAACGTTGTCACACAGGGGAAGAACTGCTAAAAGTCATTCATCAAGGAATCGAATCATGGCTTACTCCACGAAAACTGGAAATGGAAACCATGGTGACCGACAACGGGAAGAACATCATGTCTGCGCTGCGACAAGGAAGCCTGAGACATGCGCCCTGCATGGCACACATGTTCAATCTGGTTGTCAAGTGGTTCTTGAAGTGTCGTACACCACAGAGCACTCTTACACCGCAAAGCATACCTTCCTTGAGCTGCAGTGTGAGAACGGTATCCCCAACATAGTCTTATTTGCAACGTTTCCCCACGTTGGAATTCCACTCTCCATATGTTGGACCGACTATACAAACAGAGGAAAGCCATCACCAATTTCTTGATGATCCAAGCGGATAGGGGGACTCCCCTGTTTAACTTCAATGTGAACCAGTGGCAGCTCATACGTGACACCGTCGGTTTGCTCAGGCCCTTTGAGGAAGCCACATTATTAGTCAGTAGCCAGGATTACGGGATGAATAATATCATTCCACTGCTTCATTTCTTACAACATATGTTGGAAACTATGGCTGGTCAGGGGACTGGAGACGTGGCACTTACATCACATGAGCCTTGCGGGGGCTGAACTGGATGAGGGGGAGGGGCACAGTGGAGCACAGTTTAGGTTTCACGAGATGGGCGTTCTTTCTAGTCATCTTATAGGAGAGGAAGAGCAGGAGCAGCTAGAGGAGCTAGAAGGTTATGAGGAAGACGAAACAGAGGACCCAGACAGATCGTGGCAGTAAGCAGTGGAGATGGAGGCAGGGAGACCCTCCAAGTCACTTGCACAAATGGCACGATGCATGCTCACTTGCTTGCATAATGACTGCCAAATAGTCCCCATACGGCAGCGGGATGACTTCTGGCTTTCCACCTTATTGGACCCTCGCTACTGGCACAAAATGGGCGCCTTTTTTACACCCGCTGAGAGGGAGTTCAAACTGACCTACTACAGAGACATCCTACATAGTCAGTTGGCCAATGCATATCTGCACCATCGTACATCCTCTCGGGGGGCCCTCTGCGTTCACCTTCCAATGCCATGGCTGCTGGGGTGGGGTGGCAGGAGCAGTACCAGCTCCATCAGCAGCAGCCTATGTCTACAGTCACTGATGAGTAGCTTTCTTTACCTGCATAGTGAAGCAACTCATCAGCAGCTGGAGTTTGTCCTGGAAAAGCTGTCCTGTCCGGACAGTAGTGTGCCATCAGAGCAGGTGTTTAGTGCGGCTGGGGCAATAGTAACCCCAAGGAAAACTCATCTGTCCACAAAAATGTGGAGAGACTGATCTTTGTGAAGGTAAATCAGGCATGGATCAGCCAGGATTTCCACCCACCAATGCCTGATGAATCAGAGTAGATTGACCATGGTGCCACACCAACACTTCACAAATATGGACAGTGCTAAACATATTTAAGGTGCTGCTCCCCTGTTACAGACATTCCTCGGCATCAGACCACAAGTAAGTATTGAGGATGCATTAGCTAAAACTTTACTTTTCTTAGGATAAAATATATGGTCTCCAATTTTTTTTTAAATCAAACAAAAGGAAAGGTGTGCAAAAAACACTATGTGCCACCTACACCACCAAGTATTGATGTGATGCAAAGACCTCTAAAAGGTGGAAGGGAACCATGCATGGTCCATTGTAAATGGTGGAGGTAAAAACTTCCCCTGTAAAGCCCTACTCTCGCATTATTAATTCCCTTCTTGGCAAGTGTTACTCACACAGGGCGGCCCCAAACAGGAACCTGTTCCCTATTTACACCTACAAACACTGTCATTTTAATGGGTTTTTAGCTGGAAATAGGGAGAGTTTCCTGTGTGGCGCCGCCCTTTTTAGGGCAAGTAACACTTGCCAAGAAGGGAATTAACAGGGCGAGAGTAGGGCCTTACAGGGGAATTTTTTACCCCCACCTGCTACAATGGACAATACGTTGTTCCCTTCCACCTTTTCGAAGAAAATGTTAGTCGTCTTAAAAAGGGCAGCCCCACACAGGAACCTCTCTCAATTTCCATCTAAAAACCCTGGGAAATGGCAGTGTTTGCAGGTGGAAATAGGGAGAGACAATAAAAGGAAACACAAGTAGGACCGGCACTGCTAGCTCTGTGATTAAGAAATGTCACTTGCTGTGTATGTAGGGGAGTACTGTTCACACGGTGAGATGCGGTGGTGCTCTGGCGTGGCAAGCAAGTAAATACAACTAGCAGAGGAACAAAAGATGCCGGCGACTCACCGCTTCTTCTCAGTCTTATTTATTAAATAAACATACTCACATACAGATCACTGGAGGGGAGGGACACATATCGGGGTACAAAGGCGACAACAGCCAAAATTTTGCATGGGTTACGTGCTTCATTTCTTTTCTAAAGTACAAAATGCATATTTGAAAACTATTTACCAATAATACTAGTTAAAAGCATACTTTATCATTTAATACCAACACTCCTGTAGCTTCAGTTTTTAAAATCCACTGCATTTCTCTTTTGAGCAAATGTCTGTCAGCGCTTACACCAGGGGCTGCTTAAACTCTTTCCAGTCCGGCGAAGCGTAGTTCCTGAAATCTGCCACTGTGGATTTATCTTACATGGTTAATAAGGCGTGGAGCCCCCTTCCCAGTATGGAAAAAGTAAAAATGCTCTCTTACCCGACTCTGCAACTGCCTAATGGTCTTTCCTATATAAAAGAAACCCCAGGGGCAGAATATGACATACACTACTCCTTTTGTCCAGCAAGTTATGAAATCTTAGACGACGTGTGACTGGACCTAAACGTAATACTTTAGTGCCTAAATTATACTTACAAAAATTGCAGTTTCTGCAGGGGTGATTCCCTTGGGGTACCAGATCTTTCTTTGGTGTCATTCTTATTTAGCTTCACGTTCACATTGGATTTCAGCCGGTCTATACGTTATTCCCTTCCACCTTTTAGAGGTCTTTGCAGCACATCAATACTTGGTGGTGTAGGTGGCACATGGTGTGTCTTGCACACCTTTCCTTTTGTTTCATTTAAAAAAAATGTGGGTACATATATTTTATTCTAAGAATATTATTAAAAGTTAGGTTTTATGTAATGCATATCCTCAATACTTACTTGTGCACACTAACACTTTTAGAAAAGAGACAGTTTTCTTCGGCCTACCTGCCTCAGCTGCTATTCTGATCCTGCCACCCGCCTGATGCCTCACATCTGATGCCAACTTCCCCCTTTTTCACCCACCGTCCCTCCATGTCATTGGGTCACTTTCAGGATTCCTGATGCTGCTGATGCCACCTCCAGACTGTCTCATTCTGCAACTATTTGGTCTTCTCATGCTTCTGCCACCTCCAGGCTGTGTCATTCAGCCACTATATGGTTTCTTCATGCTGCTGCCAACTCCCGGTTGTTATTCAACCACTATATGGTCTCCTCATGCTGCTGCCAACTCCAGGCTGTGTCATTCAGCCACTATATGGTTTCCTCATGCTGCCGCCAAATCCAGGCTGTGTCATTCAGCCACTATATGGTCTCCTCATGCTGCCACCAACTCCAGGCTGTGTCATTCAGCCACTATATGGTCTGCTCTTACGGCCGCCACCTCCATGCTGTGTCATTCAGGCACTATATGGTCTGCTCTTGCTGCTGCCACCTCCACGTTGTGTCATACAGGCACTATATGATCTCCTCATACTGCCACCACCTCCACGCCTCTAATCTACATGTCATACTGAATAACAGTATTATATCACTAATCCAGCACATGCACTATGCGTTTTACCGCAAGGCAAAGCATTCTACACCCCTATTGAGGCTCTCTGTAGGCCAGAAACAGCCGTTTTTAATACAGATTCAACACGAATAAATTCGGACCGATCCAAACCGAATCAATTTTTTTTTTTTAATTTGCTCATCTCTAGACGAGAATTACAATCATGTATTACAATTTCTCCATCCAGTCATTGATGGGGACCAGGATTGGGATTTCAATGTTCTGGAGATGGATGTGGGTCTATTCACATGGAAGAATTTCTGCTGATCCACACCAATTCCACTTCTGCATTCATTTGGGTTGTTTCTGGCTTGTGCAGATTTTGTGGAGAATTGGTGCGGAATCTGTGCAGAATCTGTGTGGAATCTGTGCGGAATCTGCATGCGAAAATTCAGAAGTGTGAATGGGAGTGCAAAATCCCATTGAAGCCCATTGGGCATTAATTTGAGGTGGAATCTGCATGCGGAATCTGTCTGGAATTCCGCATGTGGAAATTCTGCCATGTGAATAGACCCTGTTGGTCCTGAAGGTGGAACTTGCATCTACTAGATAACTATGGCATATCTTGTGGATATTCCATAAATGTGTAAGGTGGACATTTTCTGTTTAAATTGTGAGTTTGAAAAAAAAAAAAAAATCTCTTGGTGAGTTCAATAATACGCATTATGCACCTGGGCTGGATGTGTGGGAAATCATTTCCAGACTCTGTTCAATATATGATAATGACTTTAAAAGTAAATGGAAACAACAGCAATTTTAAAGAGTCTCACATTGCACTGCTGGAATTAACTACTTACTGCTGGCAGGTGGTAAACATTCTGTCAACTAGACTCCTGACTTCTGGCAGCTATAACATGCATTCTGTGGGCAGAACAGAATCAACTGCAAGAACAAATAAATATATCTATAGTTTTATCTGAAAATGTGTCTTGCTCCAAAACTACCTTTCTACTGTAGAACTGTTTTTGTATTGTTCCATTTATAGGATATTAGGATAATGTCTTCTAATGCTAACATTAAAGGGGTACTCTGATGGAAAACAACTTTTTTTAAATTAACTGGTGGCAGAAAGTTAAAGGGGTATTCTGGCTTTATACATCTTATTCCCTATCCAAAGGATAGGGGATAAGATGTATGATTGCAGGAGTCCTGCCACTGGGAACTCCCGCGATCTCGGTGCAGCCCCCGGCATTCTGTGCCGGGCGCTGCCTCTGAGACAGGGGATGTGATGTCATGGCCACGCCCTCTAGTGATATCATGTCACACCCCTCTATTCATGTCTATGGAAGGGGGCATGATGATCGACACACCCCCTCCCTTAGACATGAATGGAGAGGGCGTGGTTTGATGTCACTAGGGGGCATGGTACGTCTCATCCCCGTCTCGGAGGCAGATCGCTGCACAGAGATTGTGGGGGTCCCCAGCAGAGGGACGCCTGCGAACATACATCCTATCCCCTATCCTTTGGATAGGGGATACGATGTATAAAGCCGGAAGACCCTTTTAAACAGATTTGTATATTATTTCTATTATAAAATCTTAATCCTTCCAGTACTTATCAGCTGCTTTATGCTCCACAGGAAGTTGTGTTGTTCTTTTCTGTCTGACCACAGTGCTCTCTGCTGACACCTCTGTCCATGTCAGGAAATGTCCAGAGCAATAGAGGTTTGCTATGGGGATTTTCTCCTGCTTTTTTAAAAAGCTCTTTATCATACCTTTGCCCTTGCTTACATTGCAGGAGAAAGTGGGCGTTTCCCAGCAGGCACAATGTCACTGAGGCCTGTAAGATCTGTGCCTCACCGTGCCCTGCTCGCACTTCCTGAGTTTGGTCTCCTGCCAGGGTGGGAGGAGACCAAACTATTTGAGTTGTGCAGGGAGAAGAACAGAGCCACCTAGTGACATTTGTTCAATCACATTAAAAACATATCAAGGTTGAGAATTTTAACAGCAAATAAACAGCAATGTGTTACATAAGGAATAGAGATGAGCAAACTTTTCAAAAATTAGATTCGGCCGATTCGCCGAATTTTCCGAAAAAGTTTGTTTCGATTCAAATTTTTTTGCGGTGAATCTATATTAAAAAAGGCTATTTCTAGCCTACAGACAGCCTCAATGGGGGTATAGAACACTTTTCTGTGTTCTAAAATGCATATGGAGTTTGCTGGGGTAGTGAAATAATACTGTTATTCAGAATAACATGCAGATTACCGGCATCACTTCTAGAATCACTGCCGCAGAGCAGCACAATGACAGAGCCGGGTGGTGCTATCAGAGTGAGGAGACCATATAGTGGCTGAATGACAAAACGTGGAGGTGTTGGCAGCATGAGGAGACCATATAGTGGCTGAATTGCACAGCGTGGAAGTGTTGGCAGCATGAGGACACCATATAGTGGCTGAATGACACAGCTTGGATGAGGCTGAAGCATGAGGACACCATATAGTGGCTTAATGACAAAGAGTGGAGGTGTTGGCAGCATGAGGAGACCATATGGTGGCTGAATGACACAGCTTGGATAGGGCTGAAGCATGAGGACACCATATAGTGGCTGAAAGACAAAGCACAGAGGTGTTGGCAGCATGAGGATACCATATAGTGGCTGAAGGACACAGGGTGGAGGTGTTGGCAGCATGAGGAGACCATATAGTGGATGAATGAGACAGCCCGGAGTTGCCAGCAGCATGAGTAGGCACTAGGCCTTCACAATCCCTAAGATTAAAAGATTAATTTAGAAATGTAAACTGAAGATTTTGGATAGTTGGTGCTACCTACCATAACAAAAATTTCATTCCCAGACCCAGGCACAGCAGCGGCATCAGTAAACCATATATTGCCTGAATGACACAGCCTGGAGTTGGCTGATGCATGAATTCACACCAGGGCTTCACAATCCCTAAAATAAAACACAACAATTTTTTAAATTTGTGAAGAAGATTTTGGATAGCGGGTGCGGCCTATGAGAAAATTTGAATTTCCCAGACCCAGGCCCAGCAGCGGTATCAGTAAACCATATATTGCCTGAATGACACAGCCTGGAGTTGGTTGATGCATGAGTACACACCAGGGCTTCACAATCCCTAAAATAAAACACAACAATTTTTGAAAGTTTTGAAGAAGATTTTGGATAGCGGGTGCTACCTATGATAAAATTTGAATTTCCCAGACCCAGGCCCAGCAGCGGCATCAGTAAACCATATATTGCCTGAATAACACAGCCTGGAGTTGGCTGATCCATGAGTACACACCAGGGCTTCACAATCCCCCCCAAAAAAAACACAACAATTTTTGAAATTTTTTAAGAAGATTTTGGATAGTGGGTGCTACCTATGATAACATTTAAATTTCCCAGACCCAGGCCCAGCAGCGGCATGAGTAAACCATATATTGCCTGAATGACACAGCCTGGAGTTTGCTGAGGCATGAGGAGACCATTGAAATATCTAATTTTTTTATTTGAAATTTAAATCAAAGTTTGAGTGTCCCAGACCCCAGCGTGTGGGTACAAAGGACCAAATTTAACAAGCCCCCACAGGGCTCATGTCGCCGTGAGATGTAGGCGCAACGTCTCCATTGCCCTGACCGGCCATTCTTTTCAAGACTTTTCGCCAAGGCAAACCATGTGAAAACCAGCGTGACACCGCCATGCCCTGCACACATGGTATGCTGAAGGGCCACTGAGACCTGTCCAGGCAGTGGAGGCTTCGGACACAGTGGAGTATGTGGAGGCGGAGTCGCACACAGTCACAGGACCAACGGGCTGACACAGTGGAGCAGGAAGCAGCATGAGTACACAAGAGGGGTTCACAACCCCTAAAAGTTAAAAGGTGAACTTTGAAATCTCTATTGAAGATGCATGTTAGGTAGTGCTACCATGCAAAAATGTAAGGCCCAAGCCCAGAAGCATCGGTAAGCCAAGTAATTCCCGAAAGACAAAGGCACAGGCATCAGCAGTACACCAGAGCATTTCTTAACCCCTTTACATTGCAAGATTAATGTTGACATTTGGATTAAGCATGTATTTAGCTACTGCTAAACATCCAAAAATTAAAGGCCAAAGGCCCGAAGCATCAGTGAGGCAAGTAGTTCCTGAAAGAGACACAGGATGAGTCAGGAGCAGGCAATCGCAGTACCCAAGAAGGTTTCATAACACCTTACATTTAAACATCCTTGAAATTCGCATTAAGCATGTATTTAGCTACTGCTAAACTTCCAAAAAATAAAGGGGAAAAGGCCAGAAGCATCAGTGAGGCAAATAGTTCCTGAAAGACACAGGAGCAGGCATTCGCAGTACCCAAGAGGGTTTCATAACCATAATTGTGAAGTGTTGGTGTAGCAGCATGGTCAATCTACTTTGAGGCATCTGGCATTGGTGGCTGGAAATCCTGGCTGATCCATCCCTGATTCATCTTCACAAAGGTCAGTCTCTCCACATTTTTCGTGGACAGACGAGTTCGCCTTGGGGTGACTATGGCCCCGGCCGCACTAAACACCCACTCTAATGGCACACTACTGGCCGGGCAGGACAGCTTTTCCAGGGCAAACTCTGCTAGTTGTGGCCATAAATAGAGTTTGGCTGCCCAGAAGTCAAGCAGATCCTCAATGTTTGTTGGCATGCGAGTGGATGGACCATGTTGCCGATAGGCATCGGCCAACTGACTACGGAGGATCTCTCTGTAGTAGGTCAGTTTGTCCTCCCTCTCAGTGGGTGTAAAAAAGGGCCCCATTCTGGGACGGTAGTGAGGGTCCAATAAGGTGGAGAGCCAGAAGTCATCCCGTTGACGAATTTTGACAATTTGGGGGTCACTACGCAAGCAACTGAGCATGTATCGTGCCATTTGCGCCAGTGACTCGGAGGGACTACCTGCCTCCATCTCCACTACATACTGCCACGGTGTGTCTGGGTCCTCTGTCTCACCTTCCCCATAACCCTCTAGCTCCTCTAGCTGCTCCTGCTCCTCCTCTTCTGTCCGATGACTAGTAACACCGGCCATCTCATCCAACCTAAACTGTGCTCCACTCTGCCCCTCATCCTCCTCCTCCAGTTCAGCCCCCATAGGGCTCATGTAGCCTTGAGATGTAGGCGCAACATCTCCATTGCCGTGACCAGCCATGGTTTCAATCATTTGTTGTAGGAAATGTAGGAGTGGAATTACGTCGTTTATGCCGTAATCCAGGTGATTGACAAATAATGTGGCTTCCTCAAAGGGCCACAGCAAATGGCAGGTGTCACACATGAGCTGCCACTGGATCATATTGAAGTTACACAGGGGAGCACTCCTATCTGCTTGGATCATCAAGAAATCGGTGATGGCTTCTCTTTGTTCGTATAGTCTGTCCAACATATGGAGGGTGGAATTCAAACGTGTGGCAACTTCACAAATAAGACTATGTTGTGGGATACCGTACTGACACTGCAGCTCAAGGAGGGTGTGCTTTGCGGTGTACGAGTGGCTGAAGTTTCCTTGCCATTGTCAGGATGTTTTGCAAATGGGGTGAAGACTTCAGGAAGTGCTTGACAACCAGATTCAACATGTGTGCCATGCAGGGCGCATGTTTCACACTTCCTTGTCGCAGTGCAGACACGATGTTCTTCCTGTTTTCGGTCACCATGGTTCCCATTTCCAGATTTAGTGGAGTAAGTCATACTCCGATTTTTTGACGAATGAATTTTAGCAGTTCCACCCCTGTGTGACTTCGTTCGCCAAGGCAAACCATGTGAAGAACAGCGTGACACCGCCGTGCCCTACACACGTGGTACGATGAAGGGCTACCGAGATTTGTACATGCAGTGGAGGCTGAGAACATGGGGGAGGATGAGGTGGTGGAGTCGCACACTGTCAAAGGACCAACTGCCTGAGAGCGAGAACATGGAGGAGGAAGCGGTGTGACCTGTCCAAGTTGCTGTTTTGGCTGTGCAGGAACCACATTTACCCAGTGGGCCATAAAATACATGTATTGTCCCTGCCCGTAGTTACAACTCCACATGTTGGCGCTGCCGTGCACTTTTTAACACACCGACAGGCTCAAGGACTGGCCTACCTTCTCTTGTACAAACTTATGCAGGGTTGGTACTGCCTTATTCGCAAAGAAATGACAGCTTGGGACTCTCCACCTCGGCTCGGCACAAGCCATCAATTCTCTGAAAGGTGCAGAGTCCTCCACTTGAAAAGGGAGGGACTGCAGCACCAGCAACTTAGACAGGAGCACATTCAACTTCTGCGACGTTGGATGAGTGGGCGTATGCTGTTGTCTTTTGGACATTACTTCGCCGATGGATTGTTGGCAGAATGGCTGACTAAAAGCAGGAGAAGCAGGAGCATCTGGAGCGACAGAAGGAGGGTTTGACACACAGCTCCCTTCGGCTGAGGTGGTGGAGCCTTGGCTGGATAAAGGAGGGAGCGGATGGCCACTGGGTGATGCAGCATGCTGGACCACTACATCGGAGCCACAGTTCTCCCTCGCCGCTTTATGGTGTCGAAGCATGTGTTAACGCAGGGCCGTGGTGGCAACATTGGGACCCTGGCCACGCTTCTCCTTCTGCCAACATATCTTGCATGTGGCTACATGAACCTCCTCCGGATGCCTGATGAAAAACTGCCACACCACCGAGTAGCTGATTTTCCCACCTACAGTCTGTACTAATTAACTGCTACTAGCACCGTCTCCAGGAACCCCTGTACCACTACCTCCCGGAAAGGTAGGAAGCAGGTGGTCTCCCCCAGGCACGTTTGGCTCCAGAATTTCCACTCCTACCACCTTGCTGACTGCCAACCGTGCTACCGCCTTCCTGGCTCAGCTGCTGCCTCAAGGCCAACCTGCAACTCTCTTCTCCTGATGATGATGAAGCCCCTTCTGAACCCGGCTCCCAATTGCGATCGGCTTCATCATTATCAACAGGTGTCTGCATGTCACTGATGTCCTCCTCAGGTTCCCCAACTGTGTCTGCTTCAGGACCCAGAACCCTGGCAACACCGCCTCCCACGGCACTCTCCGCATCACTGCTTGGCCGCCTAGTGGAGCAAGTGGCGCCTGTCTCCTCCCCTTCTTGGCTGGGCAGTAGCTGCTGACTGTCCTCTATTATATCGTCTTCAATGAATAGTGGAGCTGAACCCACAGCATAAGATACTTCTCGGAGAGGGAACAGCATAGGACAAAGGGAATGGGAGAACAGGGACTGCTCCCGGGCCATGCACACGGAGGATTGTGTCTGAGAAACCCACCGACTGTTGACTGGGGGTGTCAGATGTCACTTGTGATGAAATGGATGAGCGTGTTAACCAATCGACGATGGCAGATGGGTTGCTGGTCAAGACACGACCGCTGGCTGATAACGGGAGCTCAGGCCTCTCACTGCGACTCCTGCTGCCACTCGCCCCTAGTCTGCTGCCAACTCTGCCTGAAGTATTTAGGCCTCTGCCACTCTTCTGTGCATGTCCTGGCACTTCTCTGCCTGACATAGTGCGTATATGAGAGTATTACAATACGTTCACTACTCTTTAAACAGTATTTGTCTAGAACAGCAGCAGGTGATTACTTTTGGCTGTCCTTTCACAGTATGTAGACCCTTGACAGATTAACAGGTACAAAACGGTACACTAATTAGATGTACGTATGTGGTATGCACTGATGAGGGCAGAAAAATGTGCAACAATACGCAGAAAAACTCTGTATTTTTGTAAAACACCAGCTGGTGAGTACTATTGTTTGGACTTTCACAGTATGCAGGCCCTTGACAGATTAACAGGTACAACATTTTACACTACTTTGATGTACGTATGCGGTATGCACTGATGAGGGCAGAAAAATGTGCAACAATACACAGAAAAACTCAGTAGTTTTGTAAAACACCAGCAGGTGATTACTTTTCCCAGTATCTAGACTTGTTACAAATACAAAATAGTAGACTGCTTTGATGTAGGTATGTGGTATGCACATATGAGGGCAGACAAATGCATTACAGTCCGCTGAAAAAACATATTTGTGAACAGCAGCAGGACACAACAATGCAGCACCACAAAAAAAAAAAAAAAAAAAAAACAGGGATTAAACCCTATATTGCACTCTGTCACAGAGTGTTAAGAATGATGTGCACTGGTTTTTATACAGTCTACACACAATTCTAAGCATCAGATGATTTCTGGAGCAAAAAAAGCACAGAATTGCGCTGTAAAATAAGGTGATAAGATGGTTCATAAAGTTCAGGCATCTTGTTGATATGTATGAGGCAACGAAAATCTTTCTGCCCCTCTCTGATGAAATGCTCAATAACGTGAATAGGAGGTTTATATATCGTAAGATCCTTCTCAGTGAGAACACCAAAGCACTGCACTTCTGTCTCTCCACAATGCTGATGTGACTAGCAGTTGCCAGTGGTACGCTGTGGTATAAGCTATTCACACACAGATGCGCAGCCCGTCTTCTCTCTCTGAGTGCATGGATGAAATAAAGAAAGGCAAGATGGCTGCCGATTATATAGGGCTGTGACATCACAGGGATCAATGAATGCTAATAGGTTGCATCTTGCATGTGATTCAGGGTCATCCCGCCTACCTCCCTTCCCGCCGTACTTTCCCGCCCTCCCATAATCCCCTTCCCCATGTACTCACATGTGGATCCGCCATTTTAGGTCTCCTTTAGCCGGGAACGCTGTAAAATGGAATTTAATGAAGCGATTCATGTGATAGAATCGCAGTGATATTCGCATTTGTTGCCAATCGAATATTTCATGAAGTTCGTAACAAATTCGGGTTCATCAGCTTCGATTCACTCATCTCTAATAAGGAACAATATGTTAAAAGTTTAGTTTGGTGACAGATACTCTATTTAGAAGAAATCAATGCTAACTATAAGATTCAAGCTACTAGAGCTAAGTGTTATCCCCAAAATGCATTCAATAAAACTCATGCTTTAAGCCAGAATAAATTGTTTCCTTGTAGCCCTGGTGACCTCAGTTAAAATCCAAGGGGCAACATCAACAATGAGTTTTTATGTTCCCCCATGTTTGCTTAGGTTTTTTCCCACACCCCAAAACCATGCTGGTAGACTATAGAGCTAAAATGTGGTTATTATAGTTATTATTCAAGGATTACATTGTCACCTCAATAAACACAGCAACAACATAGAAAGAAGATATAGATACAAATTTGTCAGTGCTGTTTTTACTTGTTCTTTGTTGGGGCAACATAAAAAAGAAATTTACAAAGTAATGACTGTCCAAACACTCTGTCCTGGAACATCCCAAAACTAATAGATCCACATTATTCCAATCATCAATAAATCTTCAAAAGTATGTTGCATGTTTAAACTAAGAACTCTTAGACCAGATAACTCAATTAAATGTTCGAGGTCATCATCCAATTACACACAAATATGTCTCATAATGTTCCTTACATTCTCTTTTTGCCTATACAGTTCATAGACCATGAATAAGGTTTATCTTCTTTGCCGATGTAACCTTGTTGAGATTGGCTTCCTTAGGTCTCCCATTCAGTTCTGTCTGCAATGTTGGGCTTAGCACTAATGCGGAGTGACTCTTGACTTTGACCTTAATAGCTATCCCCGAATAAATTGTGTTTTTAATCCAGTTACTACATCTTACAGTGTTATCAATAATCCCATTGTATCTGACATTGATTTGTATAATACATTTTATTTCACTCTTTCACTCCACTACAAAGTTTTAAAAAATTGTCACTTTTACACTATTTTCCAAAAGAAGGTTTAACTGATATTCTTATTTGGAGAGATTTATCAAAACCTGTGCAGAGGAAAAGAGCCCAGTTGCCCATAGCAACCAATCAGATCGCTTATTTCATTTTGTAGAGGCCTTGTTAAAAATGAAAGAAGCGAGCTCATTGGTTGCTATGGGCAATTGGGCAACATTTCCTCTGCACAGGTTTTGATAAATCTCCCCCATTAAGACTATGTTCCCATGGCTGATTTGTACACGGAATCTGTGAAAACCCATTCCCCTGTAACTTTTAGGAATTTACAGTCCATGTTAAAAAATCTTTGTGGTTTTTAAAATCATATTCTAGAATTGTCACTACAGAAAAAAGTTATGTTATGTCATTATTACCGTATTTTTCACCATATAAGACGCACTTTTTCTTCCCCAAAACTGGGGGGGGGGGAGTTGGTGCGTCTTATGTGGCGAATACCTGCGGCCATCAACGGCAATCTCGGTGATGCCCTGTATTAACCCTTCAGACGCAGCGATCAAAGCTGACCGCCACGTCTGGAGTGAAAATAACATTAACCTGGCTGTTCAGTCGGGCTGTTCGGGACCGGCGCGGTGAAATTTCGGCGTCTCGAACAGCTTTCAGGACACCAGGAGGGACCTTACCTGCCTCCTCGGTGTCTGCTCTGTGCCGGGATCCCCTGCATGGCCGGCGCTCTCCTTTGACGTCATCACGTCATCGCGCACGCCGTCCCGTCATCCAATAGGAACGTGATGACGGCGACGGAGAGCGGGCATACTGGGAGTTGTAGTTTTGCAACATCTGGAGGTCTGCAGGTTGAAGATCACTGTTGGGTGCAGAATCTTTTTTTTCTAGATTTTGAACCTTTAAAATAGGGTTCGTCTTATATGCCGGTGCGTCCTATAGGGAGAAAAATACGGTACATTATGAGCTGCAGCACTGGGACACAGTGCAGGGATCTAAATATCCCGCCTGCTGCTGCTGATTGGACCAGCACTCCAGCACTTGTAATTTCTGACTGGCCAGAGCGCAGCATCAAAAACCTGATCAGGTACGATCATATAACTGTCAAGCATGTTTCTGCAGGAAGCTTCCCATTGAAATCAATGTTAGTCAAAACTGCATATTAATTTACATTAAAACCACATTGATTACAGATACAGATTTGGAGGCAAAAGCCCTAAGATGGTTAAAGGCTCCTTGTTAAAGATATTTTATTTCGTACACCAGAAAAAAATAGCTGTACCATGAGTATATTGCATTTTGGACAAAGGCACTAACCCAGTAGTCAAGTCCTGGGGAATAAAGTGTGGGAACTCACCCAAGATTTCCACTTAAAGGGGTACTCAACCCCTAGACATCTTATCCCCTATCCAAGGGATAGGGGATAAAATTTCTGATTGCAAGGGTCCCGCCGCTGGGGACCCCCACAATCTCCCTGCTGCAACCGGCATTTGTTTAGAGCGTTGGGTGCAGCGCTGGAGGCACGTGACATCACGGCCACAGCCCCTCAATGCAAGTCTATGGGAAATGGCATGACAACCGTCACGCCCCTTCCCATAGACTTGCATTGAGGGGGCAAGGCCGTGATGTCACAAGCCTCTGCCCCTCTTCGCCAGTCATTCCTCACGGAGCAAAGTTCACTCATTGCACCGGATGTCTGGGGTGCCACAGAGATCTTATCCTCCATCCTTTGGATAGTGGATACGATGTCTAGGGTCGGAGTATCCCTTTAAGGGCTGGTCCTGCAGGACTCCTGCTAATGGGAACTGAGTTCCTGCTGTGGAAAAAGTGCAGATACTCCGTTCCCATGAGTTCCTGCAGGACTTGAGCCCTGCACTGACCCCAAAAACACTTATAAAACCACAAGCAAAAAATGTAAACTTTGACATATTTTACTATAGATCTTAAAGAAGAGTCTGGCTGCAATGTTTTGGCTGAAAGAAAAAATGATATGAAAAATTCAAATAAAAAAACTACAACAAATGCAGCAAAACGTGTTAGTTTTGCCTAATATTGTTAATATCTGATTGATTATATGCAAACTACCAAGGATGACCTATGACATTTCATGATTTAAAAGACTATATTTAATGCACCTCCATTTTTCTCTTCCTTGTAAAGGTCTTTCTTTTCTCAGAGACTTTTGGTGAGACATAACTGGAAAATGAACAATAGAATGTATAAAGAGCAACACCTATGGAAAGTGACTGTACCTCGTTTTATTACTTGAACTCATGTTTCTTGTATTCGTCTGTAATGAGTCTACTTTACCGAGACACACATTTATAGTGTCACAACACCTGTACTCTAGATGGCAGCATCTACTTGTTGAATTTACTCCATGTAACACGTGCCTGCTACCAAAACGCCAGACAATAAATGGGATAGAACAGATGAGGTCATTGCTTCCTTTAACTCATGTATCCAGTGTTAATGTAGTTTTCAGCATTGGGTTACACAAACAGTATAAAAGATATCTACTTAAAAAAAAATGTTATAAGCCACCAATGAAGCATATCAAAAGCAGATCATATAAACACACACAAAAAAGAGTAAGTGCACTTGCCAATGATAATAAAGTCCAGAAATATTTTGTGAGTGACAGCTCCATGATAGCATCACATGTTTTTAAGCAGGAGCCTTTTTTGGGATTCCCTTCTCGTGCATCATTTACAGGTGTTTTCAATAGTTTTTCTTTTTTTGTTTTACTTTTTTGGTAGGCTTCTGTATGCTCCATAGGAAGTTCTTATCTTTTTGAATTTCCTCTCTCTCTGGCCACAGTGCTCTCTGCTGACACCTCTGTCCATGTAAGGAAGCAGAGCAGGAGAGGTTAGCTATGGGGATTTGCTCCTACTCTGGACAGTTTCTGACATGGAAAGAGGTGTCAGCAGAAAGCATTGTGGTCAGACAAAATGGAAATTCAAAAAGAAAATAACTTCCTGTGGAGCATACAGAAGCCTATAAATACTAGATGGATTAAGATTTTTTAATAGAGGTCATTTACAAATCTGTTTAACTTTCTGTCATCAGTTGATTTTAAAAAAATGTTTTCCAGTGGAGTACCCCTTTAAACACATTACAAGCAGTGTGTGAAGGGGCACAATGGCCTCTAAATAAACCCTGTGTTGTCACATGATTTTTCAAATAAAAGAAGCAACTTCATTCCTTCATCTTTTTAGAAGTGGCAATTTCATGAGAGGCACCATTTTGTGCCAGTATAATTATAGGTAAGTTATATCAATACTCATTGGAAATTATTAATAGATGTACAAAACTGAGTTTTGGTAGTTGGTACAACTAACTGTGACATCAGAATGTGTTATGTGGGACTTTACATGGTACTGCCTTTTCTTCACTCTCAGCATAGCAACAGTTCACCTAGCACCACCCAAAAAAATCTAAATGGCTAATGTGATGCCTGCAAAACATACACAGGATTCTGTTCACACGCACATACATACACACATATTTTGTATATACTGTATATTTATGCACATTCACACACAGATTGTAATACCAGTTGTTTCCCACTGTCATACTGTCACTAACCCCTACTGGCTGCCAGTCCATGCCCTGCTCTCTGCTGTTAGCCGCCACCATGCTGCCTGTTTCCCTGCAATTCCTGGTCTTGCCCATAGGGTGAGTGTGCACCCTTTTCCTGCTATTTATAGGGTCAGTGCACTTCTGACATGTCTTTCACCTATCCTTGTTTACTACTGTTTATATAAAGGTTGCTCCACTGCTCGTCTGTGCCTGAGCACACTTGTGTCCATAATGTCCTATGTTCCTGATATCACTGCATGACCTGTTCCTGCTTCTCCTGAATCTGCTTCAGTCTGACTCCTGTGTACCATATTAGCTCTCCTATACTTGACTTGATGATTATGAACCTGTGCCACCTGCTAAAACTCTTTTGCCTGTTTTTGACTATGTTCTCTTGTTGTCTGCCCATGACTTATGCCTGGCCCCCACTTGCCTTGCCCGATATCCTGGTGCTTTGTGGTCTCTGGACCAGCTGCTACCCACATGAGACCACTTTTGGTAAATTACCTGGCAGTCTCTAGAAGTTAGAGGGGTAATCCACAGACACAGACAACAGAGGGCCCCTGTGCAAAGAATATGCCTGCCCCCCCCCCCACACCCAGGTAATATGTTTGCTAGGTAAGCAGGTAGTATGTTTGCAAGTAGTAAATTAGGTAAGTAGAACATTCTCTAAGTAGGTAGGCAAGTAGTAAGTTTGCAAGTTATTTAGGCAGGTAGTAAGTTCAGTTGGTAGGAAGGCAAGTAAAAGGTTTGCCGCTAGGTAGGTAGGTTACCGTATATACTCGAGTATAAGCCGACCCAAATATAAGCCGAGGCCCCTAATTTCACCCCAAAATCCCAGGAAAAGTTATTGACTCGAGTATAAGCCTAGGGTGGGAAATACATCAACCCCCCCTGTCATCATCCAGACCCCCGTCATTAACACCCTCATCATCATCACCCTGTCATCATCCCCCCTTCATCATCACCGCCTGTCATCATCCCCCCTTCATCATCCCACAACCCCTTCATCATCCCCTTGTCATCATCCCCTTGTCATCATCCCACCCCCCCTTCATCATCCCCTTGCCATCATCCCCACCCCCCTTCATCATCCCCTTGTCATCATCCCACACACCCCCTTCATCATCCCCTTGTCATCATCCCCTTGTCATCATCCCCACCCCCCTTCATCATCCCCTTGTCATCATCCTCTTGTCATCATCCCACACCCCCCCTTCATCATCCCCCTGTCATCATCCCACACACCCCCCCTTCATCATCCCCTTGTCATAATCCCCCCCCCCTTCATCATCCCTTTGTCATCATCACCACATGTCATCATCATCATCATCATCGGCTGTCCGGGCTTGCTGGGAGTTGTAGTTTTGAAACCTCTGGAGGTCCGCAGGTTGAAGACCACTGCGGCCTTCGACATCATCCAGCCCCCTCTCACCCCCTTTAGTTCTGTACTCACCTCCGCTCGGCGCTGGTCCGGTGCTGCAGGACTGTCCGGTGGGGAGGTAATCCGGTGGGATAGTGGTTCCGGGCTACAGAACTAAAGGGGGTGAGAGGGGGCTGGATGATGTCGAAGGCCGCAGTGGTCTTCAACCTGCCGACCTCCAGAGGTTTCAAAACTACAACTCCCAGCAAGCCTGGACAGCCGATGGCTGCCCGGGCTTGCTGGGAGTTATAGTTATGAAACCTCTGGAGGTCCGCAGGTTGAAGACCACTGAGGGCAGAGAGTTCACTCGAGTATAAGCCGAGGGGGGGTGTTTTCAGCACGAAAAATCGTGTTGAAAAACTCGGCTTATACTCGAGTATATACGGAATACGTTTGTTAGGTAGGCAGGAAAAGTATTTGCTAGGTAGGTAATATGTTTGTTTGGTTGGTAGGTAGGCAGGTATATGTTTGGTTGGTAGGTGGGTGGCCACGTTACATTTGGTAGGTAGGCCCTTAGTCCAGTGTTTTCCAAACAGGCTTTGGCTGTTTGGGCATGCTGGGAGTTGTAGTTTTACAACAGCTGGAGGCACTCAGGTTGGGAAACACTGGACTAAGGGCCCAACTACCCACCAAAATGCCACCTTCTGCTGCAAAACTCTAACTTCCAGCTTAAGACTGTCCGAGCATGCTGGGAGTTGTAGTTTTGCAACAGATGGAGAGACAATGTTTCAAAAACACTGCCGTAGTTAGTGTTTCCCAACCTGGGGGCCTCCAGCTGTTGCAAAACTACAACTCCCAGCATGCCCGGACAGTCTTAAGATGGGAGTTAGAGTTTTTCAACAGCTGGAGGCACCCAGGTTGGAAAACAATGGACTAAGGACCTACCTACCAAACCTGAGTGTCTCCAGCTGTTGCAGAAGTATAACTCCCAGCATGCCTGGACAGCTAAAGACTGTCAGGGGAATGCTGGGAGTTGTAGTTTTGCAACAGCTGGAAGTCCACAGGTTGGAAAATACTGACTAAGGCAGTGTTTTCAAAACAGTGTCTCTCCAGGTGGTCAAAAACTACAACTCCCAGCATTCCCGGACAGTCTCTAGCTGTCAAGGCATGCTGGAAGTTATAGTTTTGCAACAGCTGGAGGCACACTTATTTGTAAACACTGGTGTAATACTGGAGGCACACTGATTTGTAAAACTGGTGCTGAAACAATGATGACACTGAGCGCACCGTGATTCACTGACCTGCAGGAAAAGCAGAAGGCGGCGAACAGAGAACGGGACACCAATATTGGAGCAACGGGGGAGCATAGACAGTTGAGTTAGTTTCTTTTGGAATAATTTTCATCCCTGGCACAGTGGATAAAACTAAAATAAAATACAAAAAAAGCCAGCAAGTAGAAGTAAAACGTCCGTCTTTATTCAGGGTTCTTCCTTAAAAGCCTTCATGGTGGCAGACAAACCGTGAACATATCAAAAATATGAAATATTGCACAAACAGAGGGGGGTCCCAAGCATGGCTGACGCGTTTCTGATCTATCAATCCTTACTCATAGCCTGTAGATCCTCAAATGAGGCACCCTTATATACTCCAGGGCATTTTCCCCATTTCCACAGGAAGGGGAGGGACAGGTCCACATCACATGTGCGCGTGATTAAAACAAAAAAATGTACTGCTCCTCCCACCAAAAAAACAAAAAGCTTAGCCCGAGCTGGTGATGACTTTGCTTCCATTTAAGCACCCGTGCGCTGCAAATAAAAATTGTTACCTAACATAAAATAATTGTGTTTTAACACAAAATCTACCACCTCAATAATGTAATGTCTCAAATCCACAGAATATTTAGAAAATCTCATCAGTATATCCGAGATAGCTGATAATGCCAGGTTTTGCGGAATACTGGAATAGAGCGATTCAATGTCGCAAGTAAGCCACGACAGAGAATCGCTCCATGTGAATTCATCCATGATTTTTAGCAAGTGCTTAGTGTCCTTGATATAACTTGGGCATTGCATAACCAGAGGTTGCAGTACTGAGTCCAACCGCTCGCATAGGTGCTCGTTAAGGGATCCGATCCCCGCCACGATCAGACGCATCGGCGGCGGGAATCGGTCCTTATGCAACTTGGGTAGCGAGTGGAAGATAGGAATAATTGGAGCAGGCACGAAAATATAATCCACTTCTTTTTGGGTCAAAATAGATCTGGCTTTCCCCTCTTCCAACAGAGTCAACAGTTCTTTTTTAAAAGGTTCAGTGGGATCCCCACAAAGTTTAAGGTAAGTTTTATCATCACATAGTAGATTTTCATTTAAATTGATATACAGTCCCGTGTCCCGATCGGATCGTCAAATTTTTGTTTTTCTTTAATTTCTTTATGGCAGCAGCCTCCTTTTTATTCAAATTAGGACGAGTTGTATTGGGCATTACTTTTGATTGTAGATTAACCAACTCTTTCATGATAAGGTCCTGGAATCAATCAAAAATTGCTGGTCTGGTCTGTATGGGGTAAAAATTTTGGTTTTTAGTGGAGAAGGTATGTGCAGTATTCACTTCATCACAAATTGATATCCCACTATTTTCAAGGAGACAGAGATCTCTAAAAGCAATTTGTTCTGCTAACGTATGCATTAGTGGTAAATCAGGGTTTATAGAAAGTTGAGGTGGGTCCGATGGTTCATCAGCATTTTCCACAAAAAAATGTTTCTTAACTGTTAAAGTTCTCACAAATTTATTTATATCCAAAATTGTCCGATAAACATCAAAATGATGTGTAGGAGAGAAACCCAGTCCTTTCCACAGGACCGAGGTTTCTTCATCTGTAATGATTTGTGCAGAAATGTTAATGACTTGAAAATCCTCTTTTATTACTTTTTCCGTTTGTCCTTGTTACGCTTGGAAGCTCTTCTTCCTATGTGTTCTGCCACCGCGCCTTCCTCGTTTTTTGACTGTCTTCTCGCATTGCAATTCTTGTGAGTGTTCACATAGTGCGGTTCGGAGTCCCCGCTAGTGTCCGTGGTATATGAACAATCTGAATTTTCAGTAAACTCCTGGTCAGAAGAACTAAATTCACATGGAGCGATTCTCTGTCGTGGCTTACTTGCGACATTGAATCGCTCTTCCAGTATTCCGTAAAACCTGGCATTATCAGCTATCTCGGATGTACTGATGAGATTTCTAAATATTCTGTGGATTTGAGACATTACATTATTGAGGTGGTAGATTTTATGTTAAAACACAATTATTTTATGTTTGGTAACAATGTTTATTTGCAGCGCACGGGTGCTTCAATGGGAGCAAAGTCATCACCAGCTCGGGCTAAGCTTTTTGTTTTTTGGTGGGAGGAGCAGTTTATTTTTTCTGACACCAATCCATTTTCCACATGCCTCGCATGGTATGGGAGGTATGTAGATGATGTGGTCATGATTTGGTCGTCCGACCATCTGACCGTTCATGACATATATCAATAATAATCGGTTCAATCTTAAAGGGGTATTCCAGGCAAAAACTTTTTTATATATATCAACTGGCTCCAGAAAGTTAAACAGATTTGCAATTAACTTCTATTAAAAAATCTTAACCCTTTCAGTACTTATGAGTTTCTGAAGTTAAGGTTGTTATTTTCTGTCTAAGTGCTCTCTGATGACACCTGTCTCGGGAAAAGCCCAGTTTAGAAGAGGTTTGCTATGGGGATTTGCTTCTAAACTGGGCGTTGCCCGAGACAGGTGTCATCAGAGAGGACTTAGACAGAAAAAAAACAACCTTAACTTCAGAAGGTCATAAGTACTGAAAGGATTAAGATTGTTTAATAGAAGTAATTTACAAATCTGTTTAACTTTCTGGAGCCAGTTGATATATATAAAAAAAGTTTTGGCCTGGAATACCCCTTTAAGTCCCAGGATGCCCTTGGTATTAGTGGGGTTAAAAGGTCAAAAGATTAAAATATATAAACTAAGAAGACACTGTGAAGTACGGGGATATACTCGGCAGGCCTGGAGAAATATTTTTCTAAAAAATGTTTTTATGTACTTGATGTATTTCTAGGTGTATATTAATATATATATATATATATATATATATATATATATATATATATATATATATATATATATATCAAAGAAGAAAGCAGCACTCCTAAAGCGTGAGTAGGTGCCTCCAGCTAGGATCCGGGTCCAGGATACTGCATACGTAGTTCCAAGGAAAATGCTGTGGCACTCAAGGTATGGTGAAAAAATGAAAACTATTTATTCATCCCAAATGTGCAAAGAGCAACGTTTTAATGGTCTCACGCCATCATTATCAAGTGGCTTGATAATGATGGTGTGAGACCATTGAAACGTTGCTCTTTGCACATTTGGGATGAATAAATAGTTTTCATTTTTTCACCATACCTTGAGTGCCACAGCATTTTCCTTGGAACTACGTATGCAGGATCCTGGACACGGACCCTAGCTGGAGGCACCTACTCACGCTTGGAACTATATATATATATATATATATATATATATATATATATATATATATACACACACAAATAAAAAAAAATTTGGTAATCTCCTTTTTTATTGGACTAACAGAATTTTGTAGTGACAAGCTTTCAGGATTCCTCCCTTTAGCAAGTCCAATAGACAAGGACTAATGATCAAAGGACTTTATAAATTATCAGGGAGGAATCCCAAAAGTTTGTCTCTACAACATTCTGTTAGTCCAATAAAAAAGGTATTACAATCTGCATCACTGGACTAATATGGCTACTCACATTTACTATACAGATATACACATACCTGAAGATGGTTTAGAACCCTGTGATGTCACACATGCTTGTGATGATGTCACCGTAAGCTGTACAAGGAGGTGCGCGCCGGCTGCAGTCTCTTCAGTGTGTTTTGCATTCACAACCTGTGGTGCTAAGTGTTTGTTAGAGAGTTTCTATTTGCGATAGAGAATTCAAGATTTTGACCGTTCCTTGTCTGAAGAGAGAACCACAAGGTAAGTCTCAGCCTCTTCTATTCATACATACACAGGGCTTTTTGTTTGACAGTTTTTTTTTATTGTTGCTTTTTTTTTTTTAGCAAAAAAAAAACAAGAAATTAATTTCCAAAAGAAATAACAAAAGTTATATTTCTCATAGCATTGTGACAATACTTGGCTTAGGCATTAAACATAATAAAACACACAGATAGTATCATGACCAGAGCTTTTTCTTGCAAAACTGCTAAAATGCAATTATGCCCAAAAAAGCCCCCAAGAAAAAGAGTCCTAATTCATGATGTTCTAAAAGATATAAGTCTATGAGAAAGATTTGGTGGTGTAGTAAAAGAATAACAGAAAGATTAGGGCAGAAATATAATAGTATATAATAGAATTCTGTGTGTACTAACAATAGAAATACTCCGGGTACTCCGAAAGGGAACATTTTCAAATCAACTAGTGGCAGAAAGTCATATAGGGTACGGATAGATCCCAATGAGGTAGGGTAGGTTCATTATTAGTAAATGTATATAGCAGGATAGCCCAATTGTATCTACAGTATGAAGTTCACATGGCCCAGTGACCATACAGCCAAGCCCTTATAATCCGCCATTACTAGGACAGATTCAGGGTTATCAGATATTACTATGACCGGAGAGGTTCAGGTTTATCAGATATTACTAGGACCGGACAGGTTCAGGGTTATCAGATATTACTAGGACCGGACAGGTTCAGGGTTGTCAGATATTACTAGGACCGGACAGGTTCAGGGTTATCAGATATTACTAGGACCGGACAGGTTCAGGGTTATCAGATATTACTAGGACCGGACAGGTTCAGGGTTGTCAGATATTACTAGGACCGGACAGAATCAGGGTTGTCAGATATTACTAGGACCGGACAGGTTCAGGGTTATCAGATATTACTAGGACCGGACAGGTTCAGGGTTATCAGATATTACTAGGACCGGACAGGTTCAGGGTTATCAGATATTACTAGGACCGGACAGGTTCAGGGTTATCAGATATTACTAGGACCGGACAGGTTCAGGGTTATCAGATATTACTAGGACCGGACAGGTTCAGGGTTATCAGATATTACTAGGACCGGACAGGTTCAGGGTTGTCAGATATTACTAGGACCGGACAGAATCAGGGTTATCAGATATTACTAGGACCGGACAGGTTCAGGGTTATCAGATATTACTAGGACCAGACAGGTTCAGGGTTATCAGATATTACTAGGACCGGACAGGTTCAGGGTTATCAGATATTACTAGGACCGGACAAGTTCAGTGTTATCAGATATTACTAGGACCGGACAGGTTCAGGGTTATCAGATATTACTAGGACCGGACATATTCAGGGTTATCAGATATTACTAGGACCGGATAGGTTCAGGGTTATCAGATAATACTAGGACTGGACAGGTTCAGGGTTATCAGATATTACTAGGACCGGACAGGTTCAGGGTTATCAGATATTACTAGGACCGGACAGGTTCAGGGTTGTCAGATATTACTAGGACCGGACAGGTTCAGGGTTATCAGATAATACTAGGACCGGACAGGGTCAGGGTTATCAGATATTACTAGGACCGGACAGGTTCAGGGTTATCAGACATTGGTAACCTCAGGGAAGACGTCTCCATATAAAACACTTATAGAGAAGCGTCTTCTTCTGAGGCTGCAATGGTCTTAGTGTTATCTTGTGGTTCTGTGCTGGACATTTCTGCTCTGTATGAAGGATCTATTGTATAATGACAGGAATGATGACATGTTGTCTAATGTGTTCACTTATCTCTCTCTCTCTAGTGTTTTCAGGCTCTGACCTGTGACCATGGCCTCTCCACAAGACCCATTGCTGAAGGAGGAGGAAGAAGCAATGGAGGACCATAGTGATATGGATGTAGAAAAGGGCGATATCCCTGAGAGGCAGAACCTGTCATCTCTAAGCGTGATGTCCACCGCACGTTCCATCATCACCGTAGTGATCCTCGCCTTTGTTAATTTGCTCATCTATGCAAATCGCTCCAGCGTGGCGGGGGTGCTGCCTTATATACAGAAAGCATATGACACCAATGCTAGTCTGTCCGGCTTATTGAATACATTGTTCATTGGAAGCTACGTGCTGGTCGCACCAATTGCCGGATATTTGGGCGACCACTGTAATAAGAAATATACTGTTTGCGCAGGAGTCATCGTTTGGCTGAGCATGACACTTACCCTGTCATTCATCCCTGACGGGTACTTCCTGCTCTTCCTGCTGACGAGTGGACTGGTTGGAGCCGGAGAGGCGACTTTCTGCACCATCGCCCCCTCAATCATTGCAGACCTTTTTACAAGTGACCAGCGGACCCGCATGCTGAACGTGTTTTACTCCGTCATACCTGTAGGCTGCGGACTAGGATACATCATCGGGCCCAAAGTGACTGATGCAGCAAGGGGCGATTGGCACTGGGCATTTCGGGTCACCCCTGGCCTGGGCCTCATAGCTGTGGCTTTGATGATTTTGGTCACAAAGGAGCTTCCAAGAACGACTACAAACGGGAAGAAGAACAACAAATCCCAGAAGTTTGCCAAATGGGCGACAGATCTGAAAAAACTATTTAAAAATCGAAGCTTCATGTTAACCACCATGGGATCGACGGCTGTATCCTTCATAGTGGGAGCCATAGGTGTATGGGGTCCGTCATACCTGACCCACGCACGAACACTCCTACAAGAGAAGGACCCTTGCCGTGCTGAACCGTGTGACTATCACGACATCCTAATATTTGGTGTGGTTACAGTTGTTTCCGGCATTCTGGGAGTTGTAGCAGGGACGGAGATAAGTAAAAGATATCGCAAATCCAACCCACGGGCGGACCCGCTTGTGTGTGGATGCGCGATGATGCTCTCCGCCCCTTTTCTTCTGTTGGCATTGACTTTTGGCAACATCAGCCTCGTTGCCACCAACATCTTCATCTTCATCGGAGAGACGCTTCTGTCAGTAAATTTCACCCTCATATCTGACATTATACTAAAAGTAGTAACTCCATGGAGGAGATCTTCAGCCCTGGCCGTGCAGATGACAATCTATCACCTCCTAGGTGACGCCGGCAGCCCGTACCTCATCGGCCTGATATCTGACACCTACGAACAAGGATATGCCAAATCCCCTCTTCTGAAATACCGCAGCCTGGAGTATGCCCTCATGACCTGCACCATAATGGCAGTCATTGGAGGGGCCTTCTTCATGGCCACGGCCCTATATATAGAGAGGGACGAAAAAGAAGCAGAGATGGAATCAGAACCTCCGTCATCCTCCTCCTCCTTACTGCTTCCTGCCGATGAGGACCGCGCTTCAGACTGAAGAAAAGTCATTGCTTACCTTTATCTCGTATACTTCATTAAAAAAAAATTAAGAAAAAAATAACTGCATTTGTTCTATGTTCCACTTTACCCCTTATTCTCTACCCAGCGGCGGACACAGACAGCAGAGGGCCCTTGTGCAAAGAATGTGCCTGTGCCCCCCCCCCCCCAAAACATCAATTGTTCAGCACCCCCCCTCCATGTGTCACTTACTCAGGTGGACCCCCATACGTCACTTGCTGTATAAGTTTCTAATTATTTATTAAGGCCTCCCATATGCTGCAGCTCATTCAAGCCCCCCACATTAGGTAGCATAGATTCCCAACATTAGGTAGCATAGATTCCCCACATTAGGTAGCATAGTTTCCCCACATTAGGTAGCATAGATTCCCTACATTAGGTAGCAGCTTCCCCACATTAGGTAGCATAGTTTGTCCACATTAGGTAGCACAGATTCCCCACATCAGGTAACATAGTTTCCCCACATTAGGTAACATAGTTTCCCCACATTAAGTAGCATAGTTTGCCCACATTAGGTAGCACAGATTACCCACATTAGGTAACATAGTTTCCCCACATTAGGTAGCATAGCTTCCCCACATTAGGTAGCCATAGCCCCCAAACACACAAACAGACACAGACACACACAGAGACACACTTACAGGCCCTGCACAAAGCTTTTCCTCTCCGGCAGCGGCCTGACGAGTGACGTCACTGACGTCCTCCTGAGCGGGTCTACAGAAGTACGTCACTTGTGCGATGTCCCTCGTCAGACCCCGGTTGGCCGGAGGCAGACTCACTGCCTAAAGTGCCCGCTGCGCTATTATACCCTGCAGCTGCTTTAGAACAGTGAGCAGCAGCGGCGCCAACCCTACCATGAACCTACTAGGCACAAAAAAAAAAAAGGGGGCAGCAAAATGCCGCCCCTGAAAAGTGCCACCTGGGACTTATGGTCCCACCGGGTCCCATGGTAGGGCCGACCAGAGGCGGCTCTAGACTTTGTGAGGCTTTAGGCGAAACTTGAACATGAGGCCCTGCTTTATTTTCTGCTGAAATTACATGGTGGTCCGACTGTGAGATGGTTATACTGTGACATCACTGTGTATTATCCCTGTACTGTGACGTCACTGTGTATTATCCCTGTACTATGACATCACTGTGTATATTATCCCTCCCTGTACTGTGACATCACTGTGTGTATTATCTCTGTACTGTGACATCATTGTGTATTATCCCTGTACTGTGACATCACTGTGTGTATTATCTCTGTACTGTGACATCACTGTGTGTATTATCTCTGTACTGTGACATCACTGTGTGTATTATCCCTGTACTGTGACATCACTGTGTATTATCCCTGTACTGTGACATCACTGTGTATTATCCCTGTACTGTGACATCACTGTGTATATTATCCCTGTACTGTGACATCACTGTGTATATTATCCCTGTACTGTGACATCCCTGTGTGTATTATCCCTGTACTGTGACATCACTGTGTGTATTATCCCTGTACTGTGACATCACTGTGTATATTATCTCTGAACTATAACATCACTGTGTGTTATCTCTATACTGCAACATCACTGTTGATACTTACACTGCACTGTGACATCACTGTATATATTAAGCCTGTATACCCTAATGCCACTGTACATATTTACCTTGCACTGTGAGTGACAATACAGGGTAAATATGCACAGTGACACAACAGTTCAGAGTTAATATAAACAGTAATGTCTCTGTACAGGGACAATAAACAGTTTTGCCACTACAGGGTTAATAAACGCAGTGTTGTCACAGTAGAGGGTAACTATACAGTGATGTCATTGTACCGGGAAAATATACACAGTGAAGTCAGCATTCAAAAATAATAAACTGTGATGTCACTACAGGGTTGTTATACACAGTGACATCAAATTACAGGATGAAGCACAGTGATGTCACAGTTTATTATGAAGCACAGTGATGTCACAGTTTATTATGAAGCACAGTGATGTCACAGTTTATTATGAAGCACAGTGATGTCACAGTTTATTATGAAGCACAGTGATGTCACACTTTATTATGAAGCACAGTGATGTCACAGTTTATTATGAAGCACAGTGATGTCACAGTTTATTATGAAGCACAGTGATGTCACAGTTTATTATGAAGCACAGTGATGTCACAGTTTATTATGAAGCACAGTGATGTCACAGTTTATTATGAAGCACAGTGATGTCACAGTTTATTATGAAGCACAGTGATGTCAGTTTATTATGAAGCACAGTGATGTCACAGTTTATGATGAAGCACAGTGATGTCAGTTTATGATGAAGCACAGTGATGTCACAGTTTATTATGAAGCACAGTGATGTCACAGTTTATTATGAAGCACAGTGATGTCACAGTTTATGATGAAGCACAGTGATGTCACAGTTTATTATGAAGCACGGTAATGTCACAGTTTATTATGAAGCACAGTGATGTCACAGTTTATTATGAAGCACAGTGATGTCACAGTTTATTATGAAGCACAGTGATGTCAGTTTATGATGAAGCACAGTGATGTCAGTTTATGATGAAGCACAGTGATGTCACAGTTTATTATGAAGCACAGTGATGTCACAGTTTATTATGAAGCACAGTGATGTCACAGTTTATGATGAAGCACAGTGATGTCACAGTTTATTATGAAGCACGGTGATGTCACAGTTTATTATGAAGCACAGTGATGACACAGTTTATTATGAAGCACAGTTATGTCACAGTTTATTATGAAGCACAGTGATGTCACAGTTTATTATGAAGCACAGTGATGTCACAGTTTATTATGAAGCACAGTGATGTCACAGTTTAATATGAAGCACAGTGATGTCACAGTTTATTATGAAGCACAGTGATGTCACAGTTTATTATGAAGCGCAGTGATGTCACAGTTTATTATGAAGCGCAGTGATGTCAGTTTATTATGAAGCACAGTTATGTCACAGTTTATTATGAAGCACAGTGATGTCACAGTTTATTATGAAGCACAGTGATGTCACAGTTTATTATGAAGCACAGTGATGTCACAGTTTATTATGAAGCACAGTGATGTCACAGTTTATTATGAAGCACAGTGATGTCACAGTTTAATATGAAGCACAGTGATGTCACAGTTTATTATGAAGCACAGTGATGTCACAGTTTATTATGAAGCGCAGTGATGTCACAGTTTATTATGAAGCGCTGTGATGTCAGTTTATTATGAAGCACAGTGATGTCAGTTTATTATGAAGCACAGTGATGTCACAGTTTATTATGAAGCACAGTGATGTCACAGTTTATTATGAAGCACAGTGATGTCACAGTTTATTATGAAGCACAGTGATGTCACAGTTTATTATGAAGCACAGTGATGTCACAGTTTATTATGAAGCACAGTGATGTCACAGTTTATTATGAAGCACAGTGATGTCACAGTTTATTATGAAGCACAGTGATGTCACAGTTTATTATGAAGCACAGTGATGTCAGTTTATTATGAAGCGCAGTGATGTCACAGTTTATTATGAAGCGCAGTGATGTCACAGTTTATTATGAAGCACAGTGATGTCACAGTTTATTATGAAGCACAGTGATGTCACAGTTTATTATGAAGCACAGTGATGTCACAGTTTATTATGAAGCACAGTGATGTCACAGTTTATTATGAAGCACAGTGATGTCACAGTTTATTATGAAGCACAGTGATGTCACAGTTTATTATGAAGCACAGTGATGTCTCAGTTTATTATGAAGCACAGTGATGTCACAGTTTATTATGAAGCACAGTGATGTCACAGTTTATTATGAAGCACAGTTATGTCAGTTTATTATGAAGCACAGTGATGTCAGTTTATTATGAAGCACAGTGATGTCACAGTTTATTATGAAGCACAGTGATGTCACAGTTTATTATGAAGCACAGTGATGTCACAGTTTATTATGAAGCACAGTGATGTCAGTTTATTATGAAGCACAGTGATGTCAGTTTATTATGAAGCACAGTGATGTCACAGTTTATTATGAAGCACAGTGATGTCAGTTTATTATGAAGCACAGTGATGTCAGTTTATTATGAAGCACAGTGATGTCACAGTTTATGATGAAGCACAGTGATGTCACAGTTTATTATGAAGCACAGTGATGTCAGTTTATTATGAAGCACAGTGATGTCACAGTTTATGATGAAGCACAGTGATGTCACAGTTTATTATGAAGCACAGTGATGTCACAGAGACTACAGAATGTACAACTGTACGTATGATGAAGATGGCGGGATGCTATCGAAACGTCACACATACATGGGGGAATAAAACACTTTGTTTTTGCACCTTATCTGGGAGTTCCGCTGGATCTTTAGTTTTGTAGATAGATAGATAGATAGATGATATATAGATAGATAGATAGATAGATAGATAGATAGATAGATATGAGATAGATAGATATGAGATAGATAGATATGAGATAGATAGATATGAGATAGATAGGTATGACAGAGATAGATAGATATGAGATAGATAGATAGATAGATAGATAGATAGATAGGAGATAGATAGATAGATAGATAGATATGAGATAGATATGAGATAGAGAGATAGATAGATATGAGATAGATATGAAATAGATAGAGAGATATGAGATAGATAGATATGAGATAGATATTAGATAGATATGAGATAGATAGATAGATAGATATGAGATAGATAGATAGATAGATATGAGATAGATAGATATGAGATAGATAGATATGAAATAGATAGATAGATATGAGATAGATAGATCAGTGTATCCCAACCAGGGGGCCTGTAGCTATTCCAAAACGACAACTCCCAGCATGTCTTTGGCTTTATGAACATACTGGGAGTTGTAGTTTTGCAACAGCTGGAGGCCCCCTGGTTGGAAAACACTGCTCTATCTATCTATCAATCATCTATCTATCCATCTATCTCCTATCTATCTATCTATATCATATCTATCTATCATCTATCTATCTATATCATATCTATCATCTATATATCATCTATTAATCTATCTTTCTATCTATCTCATATATATCATCTTTCTATCTATCTCTCATATCTATCTATCTTTCATCTATCTCTCATCTATCTGAGATAGATATGAGATAGATAGATAAATAGAAAGATAGATAGATAGATCTAGCTGTTGCAAATCTACAACTCCCAGTATGCTCATAAAGCCAAAGGAATGCTGGGAGTTGTAGTTTTGCAACAGCTGGAGGCCCCCTGGTTGGGAAACACTGAACTACCTCCCACTGTCTCCTACAACGTTCCCCCTCTCCCCCAAGCAAGTTACTTACTTTAAAAGGGCAGCATCAGAAGTGGGCACTGGGCAGGTAAGTCTTCCATACTGGTGGTGTCCGGGCCTGTATACACACAGCGGGCCTGCTCCACAAGGTCCAGCATACAGGGGAGTGAGAGAGGGGGAGGAGCTTCCTGTCTGCTCTTCCCAGTCTGCATAGCGCGGCCCCTGCGTGGTGACAGGGCTGCAGGCTGAAGATTTATTTAAAAAAAGGATGCCAAAGTAGATGGCTCCGTGGGGGCGGGGGGTGCAGCGGGGGCTCGGGCCCCTTACTGGTGGCCATGAGAGCTGCTAGTGACCTACTGCTGCTAGGGGGGGCAATCATGATGTAGGGGGGGCCGTGGCCCCCTCTGGCCCCCCTAACCCCGCCCCCCCAGAGACGCCACTGGCTGCAGGGGTGGTTGAACGCAGCGTCCATCCGGGTGCTGTCAAACTTGCTGTGGTCGGGGAGTATGCGGTGGTATGTGGCCTAATGCTCGCCTCTGGGGCCGGACCTGGAGAGGGCAGCGGGCCCCCTCTCACGCTGGGCCCCTGTGCAGCTGAACCGGCTGCACAGGCGATATGTCCGCCCCTGCTCCACTGCATCAGCGTTCTTAACATTTTGTGCTGGCACCAGGGCTCGTGACGCCACGCCCATGCCTCCTTGTGACATCACATCACGCCCCCTCAATGCAAGTCTATGGGAGGGGGCATGTTGGCCGTCACGTCTCCTCCCATAGAATTGCATTGAGGGGGCGTGGCGTGATGGCACGAGGCCCAGTGTCCGCACTCAGCATTTGTAACAAATTGTTCTGAACAATGAGGCAGTGGAGTACCCCTTTAAGTCCAACTTCCACTTCCTGGAGCAGGATTAAGGGTGTAAACCTGGAGTGTAGTTAGACTCCATTCCTGAGCATGGATCTAAGTTACACCAGTGTGATAACCCAGCAATTCCACATCCATTACCTTGTTACACAAATACAAACTGTGACACACGGAGGATTTTTTAGGTCTAGGCATTTTTACTTTGACTTGTATCAACTTCCTGTTGAAGACAAAGTATACCCCTTCATGGTGACAATATTCCCTAATGGCAGTGCCCTCATACAGAAAAAGAATGGCCATACCAAAAAATTGTTCAGGAATGATTCAGAGGGATTGTGCAGTTTATGTCTAGATGGGTCATTACTATTTTAGTTGCACAAGGCTAGGGTAATATTGTACACATGGGTACATTATTGGATACATTATTACAAATACAAACTGTGACACATACAGATAAGTGGCTATTATACGGCTTGTGACTGCTATGGGTGAACTCTTCCTTGGGTACACAGCCTGTTTAGTCTTGTGTTCTATTGTTTTGGTTTCTAATTACAATTGTGTGTGAATAAGTGCCTGGCCTTGACACCTGACACATGCTGAATGCATACACAAACAGTAAAACTCCCACAGAGGAAGTGAGCAATCAATCTTTATACTATAATGTCCTGCACTGTACAAATGAAAGTAGACATACTCAAAATACACACTTGGCAACAAAGCAAATGTTAAAAGAATAACATTAAGGGGGTACTCCAGTGGAAAACTTTTTTTTTAATCATTTGGTGCCAGAAAGTTAAACAGATTTGTAAATTACTTCTATTAAAAAAATCTTAATCCTTCTAGTACTTTTTAGCTGCTGAATACTACAGAGGAAATTATTTTCTTTTTGTAACACAGAGCTCTCTGCTGACATCATGACCACAGTGCTCTCTGCTGACATCATGACCACAGTACTCTCTGTTGACATTTCTGTCAATTTTAAGAACTGTCCAGAGTAGAAGAAAATCCCCATATCAAACATATGCTGCTCTGGACCGTTCCTAAAATGGACAGAGATGTCAGCAGAGAGCACTGTGGTCATGATGTCAGCAGAGAGCTCTGTGTTACAAAAATAAAGTAGTATTCAGCAGCTAATAAGTACTAGAAGGATTAAGATTTTTAATAGAAGTAATTTACAAATCTGTTTAACTTTCTGGCACCAGTTGATTAAAAAAAAAAGTTTTCCACCGGAGTACCCCTTTAACCCCTTAAGGACCCAGCCATTTTACACCTTAGGACCCGGCCATTTTTTGCACATCTGACCACTGTCACTTTAAACATTAATAACTCTGGAATGCTTTTAGTTATCATTCTGATTCCGAGATTGTTTTTTCGTGACATATTCTACTTTAACTTAGTGGTAAAATTTTTTTGGTAACTTGCATCCTTTCTTGGTGAAAAATCCCAAAATTTGATGAAAAATTTGAAAATTTTGCATTTTTCTAACTTTGAAGCTCTCTGCTTGAAAGGAAAATGGATATTCAAAATATTATTTTATTTTATTCACATATACAATATGTCTACTTTATATTTGCATCATAAAATTGACGTGTTTTTACTTTTGGAAGACACCAGAGGGCTTCAAAGTTCAGCAGCAATTTTCCAATTTTTCACAAAGTTTCCAAAATCACAATTTTTACGGGACCAGTTCAGGTTTGAAGTGGATTTGAAGGGTCTTCATCTTAGAAATACCCCACAAATGACCCCATTATAAAAACTGCACCCCCCAAAGTATTCAAAATGACATTCAGTCAGCATTTTAACCCTTTAGGTGTTTCACAGGAATAGCAGCAAAGTGAAGGAGAAAATTCATAATCTTCATTTTTTACACTCGCATGTTCTTGTAGACCCAATTTTTGAATTTTTACAAGGGGTAAAAGGAGAAAATGTATACTTATATTTGTAGCCCAATTTCTCTCGAGTAAGCACATACCTCATATGTCTATGTAAAGTGTTCGGCGGGCACAGTAGAGGGCTCAGAAGGGAAGGAGCGACAAGGGGATTTTGGAGCGTACGTTTTTCTGAAATGGTTTTTGGGGGGCATGTTGCATTTAGGAAACTATACCCCTTGAGGAACGTAACAAGGAATAAAGTGAGCCTTAATACCCCACAGGTGTTTCACGACTTTTGCATATGTAAAAAAATGTTAAAAAATGTCAATAAAATGTGTGTTTCCCCCCAAATTTCACATTTTTGCAAGGGTTAATAGCAGTAAATACCCCCCAAAATTTGTAACCCCATCTCTTCTGAGTATGAAGGTACCCCATAATTTGACCTGAAGTGCACTATGGGCGAACTAAAATGCTCAGAAGAGAAGGAGTCATATTTGGCTTTTTGAGAGCAAATTTTGCTCGGGGGCATGTCGCATTTAGGAAGCCCCTATGGTGCCAGGACAGCAAAAATTACCCACATGGCATACCATTTTGGAAACTAGACCTCTTGAGGAATCTAACAAGGAATAAAGTGAGCCTTAATACCCCACAGGGGTTTCACGACTTTTGCATACGTAAAAAAAAAAATTTTTTCACTAAAATGTGTGTTTCCCCCCAAAATTTCACATTTTTTGCAAGGGTTAATAGCAGAAAATACCCCCCAAAATTTGTAACCCCATCTCTTCTGAGTATGGAGGTACCCCATAAGTTGACCTGAAGCGCACTACGGGCGAACTACAATGCTCAGAAGAGAAGGAGTCATATTTGGCTTTTTGAGAGCAAATTTTGCTTGGGGGGCATCTCGCATGTAGGAAGCCCCAGTGGTGCCAGAACAGCAAAATAACCCCCACATGGCATATCATTTTGGAAACTAGACCCCTTCAGGAACGTAACAAGGGGTACAGTGAGCATTTACCCCCCACTGGTGTCTGTCAGATCTTTGGAACAGTGGGCTGTACACATTTTTTTTTTTGCGCAGCCCACTGTTCCAAAGATCTGTCAGACACCAGTGGGGTGTAAATTCTCACTGCACCCCTCATTACATTCCGTGAGGGGTGTAGTTTCCGAAATGGGGTCACATGTGTTTTTTTTTTTTTTTTTTGCATTTGTCAAAACCGCTGTAACAATCAGCCACCCCTGTGCAAATTACCTCAAATGTACATGGTGCACTCTCCCTTCTGGGCCTTGTTGTGCGCCCCCAGAGCACTTTGCGCCCACATATGGGGTATCTCTGTAGTCGGGATAAATTGCATTACAAATTTTGGGGGGCTTTTTTCCCTTTTACCTCTTGTCAAAATGAAAAGTATAGGGCAACACCAGCATGTTAGTGTAAAAAATTTATTTTTTTACACTAACATGCTGGTGTAGACCCCAACTTCACCTTTTCATAAGGGGTGAAAGGAGAAAAAGCCCCCCAAAATTTGTAAGGCAATTTCTCCCGAGTACGGCGATACCCCATATGTGACCCTAAACTGTTGCCTTGAAATACGACAGGGCTCCGAAGTGAGAGCGCCATGCGCATTTGAGGCCTTAATTAGGGATTTGCATAGGGGGGGACATAGGGGTATTCTACGCCAGTGATTCCCAAACAGGGTGCCTCCAGCTGTTGCAAAACTCCCAGCATGCTTGGACAGTCGACGGCTGTCCGGCAATACTGGGAGTTGTTGTTTTGCAACAGCTGGAGGCTCCATTTTGAAAACAGTGGCGTACCAGACGTTTTTCATTTTTATTGGGGAGGGGAGGGGGGCTGTGTAGGGGTATGTGTATATGTAGTGTTTTTTACTTTTTATTTTATTTTGTGTTAGTGTAGTGTAGTGTAGTGTTTTTAGGGTACAGTCACACGGGCAGGGGGGGTTACAGCGATTTTCCCGCTGCGAGTTTGAGCTGCCGCGCAAAATTTGCTGCATCGCAAACTTGCAGCCTGATACTCACTGTAAGCCCCCTGACCATGTGAATGTACCCTGTACATTCACAAGGGGGGGGACCTCCAGCTGTTGCAAAACTACAACTCCCAGCATGCACAGTCTATCAGTGCATGCTGGTAGTTATAGTTTTGCAACAGCTGGAGGCACACGGGTTGGGAAACACTGAGTTAGGAAACAGACAATGTTTCCCAACCAGTGTGCCTCCTGTTGTTGCAAAACCCCAACTCCCAAACATTCTCAGGCATGCTGGGAGTAGTAGTTCGGCAACATCTTTAGAGCCAGATGTTGCCGAACTACAACTCCCAGCATGCTTGGAGTTGTAGTTTGCAACATCTAGAGGACTACAGTTTGCAGACCACTAATACAGTGGTTCCCAATATGTGCCCTTCCAGATGTTGCAAAACTACAACTCCCAGTATGCCAAAACTGTCCAGGCATGCTGGGAGTTGTAGTTCTGCAACATCTGAAGGGCCAGATGTTACAGAACTACAACTCCCAGCATGCCTGGACAGTAAGGGCATGCTGAGAATGTGTAGTTTTGCAACATCTGGAAGGGCACAGTGGTCCCAAAACTGTGGACCTCCAGATGTTGCAAAACTGCAACTCCCAGCATGCCCAGACGCCAAGGGCTGTCTGGGCATGCTGGGAGTTGTAGTATACAGGGTCCCAATACAGCAATGCATGTCGCTTTACGGCGACGTGCATTGCTGTAAATGGCCTGACCGCGGCCGTGACCGTGACCGTGAGTAGAAGATCTACTCACCTGTCGCCGCCGCCGCCATCTTCCTCGCCGGGATCCGGGTCTTCAGGGACGCGGTAAGTACCGGGGCCGGGCCCCAGCACTCCCCCGTCCCCCGCCGCGTCCTCCGGTCTTCCTCCCGTCCTCTCCGGACTTCCAGGGGTCGGGCAGGACGGGAGGAAGTAACCGCCCCCCCTCCCCTGCGATTGGTCGGTTAACTAACCGAAGAATCGCAGGGGATCGGAGGAGGTGGCAGGCTTGCCACCTCGCTCCTATGCTTTAGCATGGTCCTGGCTGTCTGTGACAGCCGGGATCATGTGAAATTACCGGGCGGTCGGGTCCCAGAGACCCGATCAGCCCGGTATCGCTGCAGATCGCAAGGGCGATTTCCCTTGCGATTTGCGGCGATCGCCGACATGGGGGGCCTACATGGCCCCCCTCGGCGTTTGCCCTGGATCCCTGCTGAAGGATTTCAGCAGGGATCCGCTTCCGATCTCCGCCGGGTGAGCGGCGGAGACCAGGAAAAGACATGACGTATGCATACGTCATGGGTCCTTAAGACCCAGGGTGTGATGACGTATGCATACGTCATGGGTCCTTAAGAGGTTAATGCTAATATTTACACATAGCACTTTTTGATATTATGATTATTAAAATGTTTAAAGCGCATCTGCCACATAAACTCACCCATGCACTGTCCCCATAAGCACATAATCACAACCTGTCTAGAGGAAAAGTTGCTGAGTTGCCCATAGCAACCAATCAGATCGCTTCTTTAACCCCTTAAGGACGCAGCCCTTTTTCACCTTAAGGACTGAGCCCTTTTTCGCAATTATGACCACCGTCACTTTACAAATTAATAACGTGAAAATGCTTTTACCGAATATTCTGATTCTGAGAGAGTTTTTTCATAACATATTCTACTTTATTTTGGTGGTAAATTTTCAGCGTTACTTGCATTCTTTTTTGGTGAAAAATCCCAAAATGTCATGAAAATTTAGAAAATGTAGCATTTTTCTAACTTTGAAGCTCTCTAATTGTAAGGAAAATGGATATTCCAAATAAATTTTATTTTTCTTCACAAATACAGTATGTCCACTTTATGTTGGCATCATAAAATGGACATACTTTTGCTTTTTTTTTAAAAATTAGAGGGCTTCAAAGTAGAGCAGCAATTTTCAAAAATGAAAATTGCTAAATCTGAAGGGACAGATGTTACAGAACTACAACTCCCAGCAAGTTTGGCAACATCTGGAGGGCTACTGTTTGGGCACCACTGTAACAGTGGTCTCCAAACTGTGACCCTCCAGATGTTGCAAAACTACAACTCCCAGCATGCCCAGACAGCCTTTGGCTCTCTGGGCATGCTGGGAGTTGCAGTTTGGCCCCCCTAGTGGTTGCCACAGTAAAGATCGATTTACTTTCACTTTCAGTTCACCCCCCCCCCCCCCACTGTCGATTCCCTACCTGATCAGGATCCTGCAGGCTCCAGCGAAGATCCCAGGTCCCCAGGCATCTTCTCCTGCAGGTACGGCCTCCATCTTCTTCCCAGAGCCCCTCGACATCCAGGGGCGGGCAGAACGGGGGATTGACAACCCCCTGTCCTGCGCTGCCATTGGTCAGAACTCCGTTCTGAGTAATGGCAGGGGATAGGAGTAGATCGCAGCTTTGCGATCTCACTCCAATCCTTTAGGCTGATCGGGGCTGTTGCTGACAACTCCGATCAGCCCTATTTTCCGAGTGATCGGGTCACCAGAGACCCGATCAGCCCGGAATTGGAGAAAATCACATGTCTGAATTGACATGCGATTTTCTCCGATCGCCGACATGGGGGGGTCTCAGGACCCCCCGTGGGCGATGTGCCAGGGTGCCTGCTGAATGATTTCAGCAGGCATCCGGCTCCGGTCCGCAACCGGCTAGCGGTGGGGACCGGATTTCCCACGGGCGTATGGATACGCCCTCGGTCCTTAAGGACTCGGAATGCAGGGCGTATCCATACGCCCTGTGTCCTGAAGAGGTTAATTTCTGAAAAGGCCTCTGAAAAATGAAAGAAGCGATCTGATTGGTTGCTATAGGCAACTCAGCAACTTTTCCTCTGGACAGGTTGTAATAAATCTCCCCCATACTCCTTAGTGTGCCATTTCTTCAGATATCTTTAGTTTGTTGTTTGGTGGCTGAAAACAAGCTTAAAAAGCACTTTATAATTCTTCCCTTGAGAAGGGGCCTGCGGGTCCGGAGCTGCGCCAAGCAAACTCTCCTCTCTCTACAACGTCATTACTCTATAATTAACACACAGGGCTGCCTAGGCGGCAGTAGCCATATGTGTACAGTCTGCACATGTGCCAGAAAACAAGATGGCCCACACGCAGACTGCACACACAGAAATGCTGCCAGCCAGGCCGTCTTGTGTGTCAATACAAAAAGAAATGATGTTGTGGAGAGCAAAGGGTTTGCTTGGCCCATCACCAGACCCCCTGGCCCCGCCTCCAGGACACTTGCATTGGAATTACAAAGTGCTTATTTAGTATGTGTTTACCCTCCAAACAACAAACTAAAGTATGTGATAAAATGGCACGCTAAGGAGTATGTGCTCCTAGGGATAGCTTACATGGATGAGCTTAGGTGACAGATGCGCTTTAAGTTTCAAGTATTCTTCATTTTGCAAAGTCATTTTAAAACCGATATATTTTGATATTCCTTTAGATATTTCAGTAACTGGATTTTGCCATGCGTAGGCAATTCAGATAATGTATTCCATTCATATTTTCTTACTTTCTCCAGGGTTAAGTGCAGTAATTCCCCTACGAAATATGAAGTTTTCTTTGATACTTCTGTCTTTCCAATCTTTTTTCTATTTTTCCTTTATACAGCCTCATACCTAGATCCCCTTCATTTCAAATGAAGCGAACTGAAAATACTATTCAGTTAACCCTTTTAGAATGATCCAGGTATTGCAGAGGTTTTACCAACACTAAAATGTGGCCATATACAGCTGTGTATTGAAGGTTTTAATAAAAGAATGTCTCATTGTAGGAATGGATCTCTACCTTACACATCAGTTATGAAATTTGTAATTTCTTGAGTAAATGAATTAGACTTGGATTATAATGAATATCCATCAGACATTTCAGAAGGGATTATTACTGGGGGCCCTTTTACTACTTCCAACCCCAATTCTGACAATGGGCTCCAATCGACTGTAAGCTCCTGTTTGAATTGATAACTACTGTTGTTTGTTACTGTAATGTCTTATTTTGCCTGTATTGTAATGTGTCATGTAACATGTTGGCATTATACAAGTGAAGATCATTCATTTTAGTATCATAGTGCCGGTATTACTATGTATTGACAATTGGCAACACAGTCACATTTTGGTAAAAGAAACTGATTGCCAAAAACCTAATCAGTTTTTGCATTCAGTAGTCGGTTCCAGCTATCATAGTCTCCCTCAACAGTATTTTTTTGGGACGCCCCATTTCATTCATTTGGCTAAGTTCCTGTTCATCTTTTTTTTGGTATTCACATGTACCGTATTTTTCGCTGTATAAGACGCACTTTTTCTTCCCCAAAACTGGGGGGGAAAAGTTGGTGCGTCTTATACGGCGAATACCTGCGGCCATCAATGGCCGGGACCCGCCGCTAATACAGGACATCACTGATCGCGGCGATGCCCTGTATTAACCCTTCAGACGTGGCAATCAAAGCTGAACGCCGCGTCTGAAGCGAAAATAACACTAACCTGGCTGTTCAGTCGGGCTGTTCGGGACCGGCCCAGTGAAATTGCGGCGTCCCGAACAGCTTACAGGACACCGGGAGGGATCTTACCTGCCTCCTCGGTGTCTTCTCCGTGCCGGGATCCCCTGCGCTCTCCTTTGACGTCATCACGTCGTCGCGCACGCCGTCATCCAATAGGAGCGGCGTGCGGAGAAGAAGAAGTCCGGAGCGTCAGGGACACCACGGGGACGCGGCGACAGCAATTTAGCGACATCCAGGGGAGCGGTGACGAGCGGTGACGGGTCCAGAAGTGGCGGGGACACGTGAGTACTACCTCCTATACAGTGGTCTTCAACCTGCGGACCTCCAGATGTTGCAAAACTACAACTCCCAGCATGCCCGGACAGCCAACGGCTGTCCGGGCATGCTGGGAGTTGTAGTTTTGCAACATCTGGAGATCCGCAGGTTGAAGATCACTGTTGGGTGCAGAATCTTTTTTTTCTAGATTTTGCACCTTTAAAATATGCCGGTGCGTCCTATAGGGCGAAAAATACGGTACCTGTAATACTATATACAATATTATATTTTTTGCTCTCTTTTTGAGAATAAACTCACACAATGCATAACACATATAAATAGACACCATGAAATACATTTAAAATAGAAAATGTCACATGTGAAAAAAAATATTATACACAAAGGAACCTGAAAATAAAAAAAAAAACAAAATACAAAAAAAAAATAAAAACAAAAAAAAAATCAAAAAAAAAAAACCAAAAAAAATAAATAAAAACAAAAAACAACTAAAAAAAAAAAAAAAAAACTAACAAAAAAAACCTACAAAAAAAAAAACAAAACAAAAGAAACAAGTACCTAAAAATAAACAAAACAGTCGAGCCGCTGCGTCAAGTTTTGTAGTCTTTTCCTCTTTCCACTGCAGACTTTTCTGTAATTGAATTTAAAATTATACTCAGAAGAAAAGCATTTGTAAAATAAATTGTCAAAACTGGAAATGGGGGATCTTAAATATGTAGCGGCTTAATTGTCTGCAAAACTGACGAAAGGAAGAAACGCGTGTACTTTCAACTCTGAAGATCTCCTTGGAAGTGCTGGATGAAGGCTTGCACATAGGATACTTAAATCAATAGAGAGCAGGGATTTTGGTTACATAAAACAAAGAGATGAACAAACAAACAGAAAAGGCAGCTGGTTGTGTGCTTTTAAACAGTTTGAACTCCATTTGAACCTAATTATTCTAAGCTTTGTCTGTTTTTTTTATCCTTACATTCACTGTTTGTTCATTGGCACAGCACACTATGTGTAGCGCAATATTATGAATACAACCTGTAAAGCAGGATGCGGTAGGTTTATATCCGCATAATCCTTCTGAACGCTATAACTAGGGATGAGCGAATCGAATCTGACAAATCCGAATTTGTTATGAATTACAGGAAAAATTTGATTCGCAACGAATGGGAATATCGCCATGATTTGATTGCGCAAATCACTTCATTAAACTCCATTTAGTGCGCTCCAGGCTCCGGGGCATCTAAAATGGCGGATCCACATGTGAGGACATGGGGCAAGGAATCCTGGGGAGGCGGAAATAAGAGTAGGCGGGATGACCCTGAATCACATGCAGCATGCAGCCTATCAGCAGCCAACCACCCCTGTGATGTCACAGCCCTATATAATCGGCAGCCAACTTGCGGCCAGTCACTTCAGCGTTCTATTGCAGAGAGAGGGGGACAGAGAGCACTGTGTGTTGCACAGAAAAGCATTTTTACAGCAGCGATTCACCTCCGAGTCACATCAGCACTCTGTTGCACAGAGAACACTGTGTGTTGCACAGAAAAGCATTTTTACAGCAGCGATTCACCTCCCAGTCACATCAGCGTTCTGTTGTAGAGAGGGACAGAGAACAGTGTGTGTTGCACAGAAAAGCTTTTTTACAGCAGCGATTCACCTCAAGCCCAAATCCAGCCTAGAAGCACTGATAGGGAAGGGAGAGAGATTGAGAGAGAGAGAGAGAGAGAGAGAGAGAGAGAGAGAGAGAGAGAGAGAGAGAGAGAGAGAGAGTGCAATTGCGGGTGTATTACAGCAGCGATTCACCTCAAGCTCAAATCCAGCCTAGAAGCGCTGATAGGAAAGAGAGTAAGATTGAGAGAGAAAGACTGTGTGATGCAGCACTGGTATGTAGAACAACTGAAAAGCTAATGGTAGACAGCCAGTTAGGGTGAGCAAAGCATTAATAGCATATTGTCCTCTATTAAGTGTAACCTGTGCGTTCATCTAAGTGGTGTACCCTTTTGTTCCTGTTAAAGTCTTAAGGGCCTAGTTACTGTGAAAGGCCAGCCAAAAGAACTCACCTGCTGGTGTTGTAGAAAAATACTGTTTTAAATGTACTGGAGTGCATTGTACTCCCCTCATAAGTGTATACCACACACGTACATCTACGTGGTGTACCATTTTGTTAGTGTTAAAGTTTTAAGGGCCTAGTTACTGTGAAAGGCAAGGCAAAAACTACACACCCGCTGGTGTTGTAGACAAATATTGTTTTAAACGTACTGGAGCACATTGTACTGCCCTCATAAGTGCATACCACATTCGTACATCTGTGATGTGTACCATTTTGTTCCTGGTATAATCTTAAGGGCGTAGTTACTGTGAAAGGCCAGGCAAAAGTACACATCTGCTGGGATTGTAGACAAATAATGTATTAAGTGTACTGGAGCGCATTGTACTCCCCTCATAAGTGCATACCACATGCGTACATCTACATGGTGTATCATTTTGTTCCTGGTAAAGTATTAAGGGCGTAGTTACTGTGAAAGGCCAGGCAAAAGAACACACATGCGGGTGTTGAAGACAAATACTGTTTTCAGTGTACTGGAGTGCATTGTAATCCATTCATAAGTTTATACCACATACGTACATCTACGTGGTGTACCATTTTGTTTCTGTTAAAGTCTTAAGGGCCTAGTTACTGTGAAAGGTCAGGCAAAAGTACACACCTGCTGGTGTTGTAGACAAATACTGTTTTAAGTGTAGTGGAGCGCATTGTACTCCCCTCATAAACGCACTAAGTATGTCAGACAGAAAAGTGCCAGGACGTGCACAGAGGAGTGGCAGAGGCCTAAATTCATCAGGCGCAGGCAGAGGTCGCAGCAGACTAGGGGCAAGTGGCAGCAGGAGTCGCAGCGAGAGGCGTTAACTCTTGTTATCAGCTAGCGGTCGTGTCTCAACCAGCAACCCATCTGCTCTCATTGACTGGTTAACTTGGTCATTCACTTCATCACAAGTGACATCTGACACCCCCAGTAAACAGCCGGTGGGTTCTTCAGACACAACCATCAGTTGGCATGGCCCGGGAGCAGTCCCTATCCTCCAATTGCCTCTGTCCTATGCTGTTCCCTCCCCATAGAAGTATCCTATGCTGTGGGTTCAGCTCTACTTTTTCTTTTCAATTAAGTTTTATAGAAAATTGAACATGTGATGTTACATCGTTATACAATTCAAGGTATCATTTTAACAAAATTTTATAAACAAGAAAAAAGCGACATGAATATCAGTGCCTAATAGACTAGACATATTAATATTAACAGGATATTAGTTGTATTATCTAGGAAAAAACACTGTAGTTCAAATATATGTGTATTTTAAAGCAAAGTTATATCAAGTCAAGTCGCCAGTAGTATGTATACATCAGTTGACTACAAACATTTTAAACAAATAAAATCAACCAAGAACAAGATGTTATTATGGCCATTGAGCCGTGTGATGATCTTCCTATATCTCTTCAACCATATCCTAGACCACATTAGCATGTTGGGGGGTGAAGGGGTCCCGAGATCTTTCTTCTCTAAAAATTGGGGGCGTTCGATGGCACGGACATACATGACATCGGGCTCCTAATATGCGTAGTTCATCAGCTCTACTTTTTAGTCAAGACAATCTACTAGAGGACAGTAAGCAGCTACTGCTCAGCCAAGAAGTGGAGGAGACATCCCCTTCGCTTGGTGGGCAAGTAGTGATGAGGAGAGTGGCGTAGTAGGTGGTGTTGGGAGCATTCAGGATCCTGAAGCACACACTGTTGAGGAAGCTGAGGAGGACATCAGTGACATGCTGACACAACTCGATGATGATGAAGCCGATCGCACTTGGGAGCTGGGTGTAGAAGGGGCTTCATCATCATCAGGAAAAGAGGGTGGCAGGTTGCCTGTGAGGTAGCAGTTGAGCCAGCAAGGTGGTTGCATGGTTGGGAAAGAGCATGGTGGCAGCAGTGAGAAGTCTGGAGCCAAGCGTGCCCAGGGTAGAGCACCTGCTTCACGGCAGCCTACCAGCCCGGGAGGTAGTGGTACAGGGGTTCTTGGAGTTGGCGGTTGTAGCAGTCAGTCAGTGCGGACTGTGTGTGTGTGTGTGTGTGTGGGGGGGGGGGGGGGGGGAATCAGCTACTCTGCAGTGTGGCAGTTTTTCCGCAAGCATCCGGAGGATGTTAACATGGCCACATGCAATTTAAAAAAATATCTTTTCAGTTGTAAGGCCCTTTGTTCTGGTCATTCTGTCACCATATTGTCTCTTGCTGCTGCCACCTCCAGGTTTGGTCATTCTGCCACATTTTGGTCTCTACATGCTGGTGCCACCTCCAGGCTGTGTCAATGTGTCACCATGTGGTCTCCTCATGCTGCTGGGACATTACATAAAATTTTTTATGGTAATCTATTTAAAATCTTCAAATTTGAAAATTAAATCATCCAAAGAAGATAAGAAAAGATACGGATCACTCACTGGTCTGATGCTGTGAACTTTATTGAAAAGTGAATACAATGGCTACATATGCGTTGATTTTGATGGCAGGGATGGAGGTGTTACAGAGCCCCATCCGAAGCGAAGGCGCCGTTTCACACCCACAGGGCGTTTCTTCAGGCCCGGAATTGGCAGGGGTGCCACCTCCTTTTTCCCCCTGAAATTGGCCGGTCAGGACTGATCAGCGAATCGCAGGGCAGGTGCGGGGGTGACAGTTCATTTCCCCTGCTCTGCTCGCCCCTGGAAGTCCGGGCAGAGCAGGGGAAGATGGCGGCCTTTGGCTGTCTGGGCATGCTGGGAGTTGTAATTTTGCAACATCTGGAGGGCCACAGTTTGGAGATCACTGTGCAGTGATCTCCAAACTGTGCCCTTCTAGATGTTGCAAAACTGCAACTCTCAGCATGCCCAGACAGTCCAGGCATGCTGGGAGTTGTAGTTCTGTAACATGTGTCCTTTCAGATGTTGCAGAACTACAACTCCCAGCATGCCTGGACAGTCTCGGCATGCTTGGAGCTGTAGTCTTACAACATCTGGAGGTCTACAGTTTGGAGACTACTATACAGTGTTGTCCAAACTGTAGCCCTCTAGATGTTGCAAAACTACAATTCAAAGCATGCAGAGACTGTCCAAGCATGCTGGAAGTTGTAGTTCAGCAACATCTGGCCCTTCAGATGTTGCCGAACTACAACTCCCTGCATGCCTTGTTAGTCTGGGCATGCTTGGAGTTGAAGTTTTACAACATCTGGAGGGCTACAGTTTAAACACCACTATAAAGTTGTCTCCAAACTGTTCTCCTCCAGTTGTTGCATAACTACACATGCCCTTCGGCTGTCTGGGCATGCTGGAAGTTGTAGTTTTGCAACAACTGGAGGCACACTAGTTGGGAAACATTGTCTGTTACCTAACTCAGTGTTTCGCAACCAGTGTGCTTCCAGCTGTTGCAAGCTACAACTCCCAGCATGTACTGACATGCATGCACTGACCATACATGCTGGGAGTTGTAGTTTTGCAACAGCTGGAGGCACATTGGTTGCAAAACACTGAGTTAAGTAACAAACTCTCAGTGTTTTGCAACCAGTGTTCCTTCAGCTGTTGATTAACTACAACCCCCCGCATACACGGATAGTCAAAGGGCATGCTGGGAGTTGTAGTTTTGCAACAGCAGGGTACATTCACACGGGCTGGGGTTTATAGTGAGTTTCTCGCTGCAAGTATGAGCTATGGCAAGGTTTCCGCTGTAGCTCAAACTCCCAGCAGGAAACTCGCTGTAAACAGCCAGTGTGAATGTAGCCTAATAACACTACACTACACAAACACAAAATAAAAAGTGAAACACTACATATACACATACCCCTACACAGTTACCTCTCCCCCCCTCCCCAAACAAAAAAAAGTGAAACACTACATATACACATACAAAAAAATGAAAAACATATAGTACGGCACTGTTTCCAAAATGGAGCCTCCAGGTGTTGCAAAACAGCAACTCCCAGTATTGCCGGACAGCCATTGACTGTCCAGGCATGCTGGAAGTTCTGCAACAGAGGCATCCTGTTTGGGAAAGACTGCCATAGGGTATTCTACATACATCAGAGGCAAGTCTAATTCTTGCATCCAGGTCCATTCTTAGGCAAATCCATAATTTAGGCCTCAAATCCGCATGGTGCTCTCTCACTTTGGAGCCCTATCGTATTTCAAGGCAACTCCAGTACATATTGAGTATTTCCATACTCGGTAGAAATTTCCTTACAAATTTTGCGGAGCTTTTTCTCCTTTCACCCTTTATGAAAAGGTAAAGTTGGGGTCTACTCCAGCATGTTATTGTAAAAAAAAAATATAATAATTTTTTACACTAACATGCTGGTGTTGCATCATATTTTTCATTTTCACAAGAGTTAAAAGGAGTACATAAATACCCCATATGTTAACGTAAAGTGCTCTGCAGGTGAACTACAATGCTCAGAAGAGAAGGAACGCCATTGGGCTTTTGGAGAGAGAGAATGTGTCTGCAATTGAAGGCCATGTGCATTTTACAAAGCCCCATGGTGCCAGAACAGTGGACCCCCCCACCTGTGACCCCATTTTGGAAACTACACCCCAGATTTTTTTTGAACAGTGGTCCATGAAAATGAAAAATTTCATTTTTAATTTGCACAGCCCACTGTTCCAAAGATCTGTCAAATGCCAGTGGGGTGTAAATGCTCACTGCACCCCTTATTACATTCTGTGAGGGGTGTAGTTTGTGAAATAGGGTCACATGTGAGGGGGTCCACTGTTCTGGCACCATGGGGGCTTTGTGAACGCACATGGCCCCCGACTTCTATTCCAAACAAATTCTCTCTCCAAAAGCCCAGTTGCGCTCCTCCTCTTCTGAGCATTGTAGTTCACCTGCAGAGCGCTTTACATCTACATATGAAAAATTTGGGGTAACACCAGCATCTTAGTGAAAAAAAATTCATTTACACATCCAACTTTAACAAAAAGTCGTCAAACACTTGTGGGGTGTTAAGGCTCACTGTACTCCTCGTTACGTTCCTTGCGGGGTGTAGTTTCCAAAATAGTATGTTATGCCTTTTTTTTTTTTTTTTTTTTTGCTGTTCTGGCACCATAGGGGCTTCCTAAACGTGACATGCACCCCCAAAACCATTTCAGCAAAATATGCTTTTCAAAAGCCAAATGTGACTCCTCTTCTGAGCATTGTAGTGCACCCGCAGTGGACTTGACGTCCACACATGGGATATTTTTCCTATTAACCCTTGTAAAAATGTAAAATTTGGGGAAAAACCAGCATCTTAGTAAAAAAAAAAATCATTTACAAATCCAACTTTAACAAAAAGTTGTCAAACACTTGTGGGGTATTAAGGCTCACTGTAACCCTTGTTACATTCCTTGCGGGGTGTAGTTCCCAAAATAGTATGTTATGACTTTTTTTGCTGTTCTGGCACCATTAGGGCTTCCTAAATGTGACATGCCCCCCAAAAACCATTTCAGCAAAATTTGCTTTCCAAAAGCCAAATAGACTCCTTCTCTTCTGAACATTGTAGTGCACCAACAGAGCACTTGACGTCCACACATGGGGTATTTCCATACTCAGAAGAGATGGGGTTACAAATTTGGGGGGGGGGGGGGCATTTTCTCCTACAACCCCTTGTAAAAATGTAAAATTTGAGGAAAACCCAGCATTTCAGTGAAAAAAATATTCATTTACACATCCAACTTTAATGAAAAGTCATCAAACACCTGTGGGGTCTTAAGGCTCACAGTACCCCTTGTTACGTTCCTTGAGGGGTGTGGTTTCCAAAATAGTATGTGTTTTTTTTTTCTTTTTGCTCTTCTGGCACCATAGGGGCTTCCTAAATGTGGCATGACCCACAAAAACCACTTTGCGTACACATATGAGGTATTTCTTTACTCGAGAGAAATTGGGATACAAATTTTACCCTTGTAAAAATTAAAACCTGGGTCTACAAGAACATGCGAGTGTAAAAATTGAAGATTTTAAATTTTTTCATTCACTTTGCTGCTATTCCTGTGAAACACCTAAAGGTTAACACACTTTCTGAATGTCATTTTAAATACTTTGAGGGGTGCAGTTTTTATAATGGGGTAATTTATGGGGAATTTCTAATATGAAGGCCTTTCAAGTCCACTTCAAAACTGAACTGGTCCCTGAAAAATTCAGATTTTGAAAATTATGTGAAACATTTGAAAATTGCTGATGAACTTTGAAGCCCTCTGATGTCTTCCAAAAGTAAAAACATGTCAACTTTATGATGCAAATACAAAGTAGACATATTGTATATCAATATATAATTTATTTGGGATGTCTATTTTCCTTATAAGCAGAGAGTTTAAAATAAAAAAAAATTGATAAAAAAAATTTGGATCAATTTTTTGAAATTTAGAGTAGAATATGTCACAAAAAAAAATAAAAATAAAAAAACAATCTTGGAATCAGAATGAAAAGTAAAAACATCCCAGAGTTATTAATGCTTAAAGTGACAGTGGTCAGATGTGCAAAAAATGCTCGGGTCCTTAAAGTGAAAATGGGCTGGGTCCTGAAGGGGTTAATCCTTTCAATTGTGAGGCCCTATGATCTCATCAGGCTGTTGCCACCTCCAGGCTGTGTCATTGTGCCACCATATGGTCTCCTTATGCTGTTGGCACCTTAAATTTAACTTTTTACATTTTTAAATTAAAATCTTCAATTAAAATTTTCAAAAATATCTATAATCTTCTATATTGTTAGGCCCTATAGTCTTGCCAGGCTGTTGCCACCTCCAGGCTGGGTCTTTCTGCGACTATTTGGTGTCCTCTTGCTGCCGCCAATTACAGGCTGTGTCATTCTGCCAAATTATTGTCTCCTCATGCTGCTGCCATCTCCAGGCTGTGTCAGTGTGCCACCATATGGTCTCCTTATGCTGTTCTCACCTTAAATTAAACTTTTAAATTTTTTAAATTAAAATCTTCAATTCAAATTTTCAAAAATATCTTTCACCTGTTCAGGACGCAGGGCGTATCCATACGCCCTGCATCCCGAGTCCTTAAGGACTGAGGGCGTATGGATACGCCCGTGGGAATTCCGGTCCCCGCCGCTAGCCGGTTGGGGACCGAATCGGGATGCCTGCTGAAATCATTCAGCAGGCATCCCGACACATCGTCCAGGGGGGTCCTGAGACCCCCCCATGTCGGCGATCGGACATAATCGCATGTCAATTCAGACATGCGATTTTCTCCAATTCGAGGCTGATCGGGTCTCTGGTGACCCGATCACCCAGAAAATAGGGATGATCGGAGTTGTCAGTGACAGCCCCGATCAGCCTAAGGGATCGAAGTGAGGTTGCAGCGGTGCGATCTCCTCCTATCCCCTACCATTAGTCAGAACTGAGTTCTGACCAATGGCAGTGCAAGACAGGGGTTGCCATGGAAACCCCCCATTCTGCCCACCCCTGGATGTCGGGCAGAACGGGGGGGGGGGGGGGGGAGATGGAGTCCTGTACCTGAGGAGAAGATGCGTGGGGCCCGGCGATCATTGCAGACATCCAGCGGAGATCACGGCTCAGGTAGGGAATCGACAGTGGGGGGGGGGGGGGGCAGAAACGAAAGTGAAAGTAATGTGATCTTTACTGTGGCAACCACTAGGAAGGCCGGACTGCAACTCCCAGCATGCCCAGACAGCCAAAGGCTGTCTGGGCATGCTGGAAGTAGTAGTTTTGCAACATCTGGAGGGTCGCAGTTTGGTGACCACTGTTACAGTGGTGCCCAAATGGTAGCCCTCCAGATGTTGCCAAACTACAACGCTCAGCATGCCTGGACTGCCCAGGCATGCTGGGAGTTGTCATTCTGTAACATCTGTCCCTTCAGATTTAGCAATTTTCATGAATTTTTTGAAAATTGCTGCTCTACTTTGAAGTCCTCTAATTTTTTCAAAAAGTAAAAATGTCCATTTTATGATGCCAACATAAAGTGGACATATTGTATTTGTGAATAAAAATTAATTTTATTGTGAGTATCCATTTTCCTTACAATTAGAGAGCTTCAAAGTTAGAAAAATTCAAAATTTTCAAAATTTTCATGACATTTTGGGATTTTTCACCAAAAAAGGATGCAAGTAACGCCAAAAATTTACCACCATAATAAAGTAGAATATGTCACGAAAAGACAATCTCAGAATCAGAATATTCGGTAAAAGCGTTTTCGGGTTATTAATTTGTAAAGCGACGGTGGTCAGAATTGCGAAAAAGGGCTCAGTCCTTAAGGTGAAAAAGGGCTGCGTCCTTAAGGGGTTAATCTTTTCTAATGTGAGGCCCTATGGTCTTGTCAGGCTGCTGCCACCTCTAGGCTCTGTCATTGTGCCACCATGTGACTCCTTGTATTATTGGTTGGTCATACATTAAATTTTTTAATTAAAATCTTCAATTTAAATTTTCAAAAATATCTTTAATCTTTTCTATTGTGAGGCCCTATGGTTTCGTCGGGCTGCTTCCACCTTTAGGCTCTGTCATTGTGCTGCCATGTGACTCCTTGTCATATTGGGTTTTGTGGTCATACAGTATTAAACGAAACATTTGCACTTTCACAGTCGGGGGCTGAGAGGCAGGGGCTGGAATAGGTGGTAGCTCGCCTGGCGGAGGACTGCCAGCTCAAATTTATGATACAAGTACGAGCTTTTTCACTGCAGCCACTTCTAGCTTTATGTGCCCACTTATCCAACGGCACAGAAGCTGAATGTGCTCCTGTGTAAGTTGCTGGAGCTGCAGTCTCTCCCTTTTGAATAGTAATGAGCGGCATATGCCATATTCGAATTCGCAAAATTTTGCGAATATATGGACGAATATATAAATTATTCAATGTATTCAAGGTTATTTTCTCTTTGCGCAAATGCGTATGTGTGTATGCCTATGCGGATAACTATCTACCTATCTTATATTATCTATCTATCTATCTATCCATATATCTACCTATTTCCTAATATTCTTGGTCTATACAGAAGTGAGAAGGGTCTATGACATTTTTCATTTTGAATATTGTCATGTCATATCCGTGAATAATGTCACAATCTATCTACCTATCTAATTTTTTTGACAATATTTGCAAATGTGAGGATCTTCCCGAAGATTTGCATATTTGCGAATATTCGCTCTGCAGTCTAATACAGTAAATAGTATAGGAGCCTTCTTTAGACCACAAGCTGGAGTAGGGAGGGATGAGATCATTGTGATGTGTTCTGTGGGTAAAAAAAATTATGAATATTCGTAGTTGCGACTATATACGCTACATTTGCGAATATGGGAATATGCGAAATTTGCGATAAATATTTGAATTGTGAATATTCGCGCTTATATGATAATAAGGGTGTGCTGAGAGGCAGGGGCTGGGAATGGCAGTAGCTGGCCTCGCGGCAGGCTACCAGTTCGATTTTAAGATGCAAGTGCAAGCCTGAGAGGCAGGGTCTGGAACACCAGAACACCAGTACCCATTCTGCTCACCAGAATGGGTACTCAAAATTAAAATAAATTCAAATTAAATTAAAAAGAAATTACATAAAAAAAATCTCTTTCATCTCTTCCATTTTGACGTTATATGGTCTCCCTACTGCCACATCCAGATGCACTGTGGCAGTGATTCTAATAGTGATGCCTGTAATCTGCATGTCATACTGAATATAATAGTGATTCATAAATTCGGACCAAAACTAATTTTTTGGAAAGATTCGACAAATCGTCCGAATCAAATTTTTAAAAAATTGGCTCATCTCTAGCTATAACAATGAATTTTCTACTATCTACTATCTCTTTGGTTTCAAAGTTGTGAATTTGGTAGCCATATAAATCTGTGAACCCTTAAGTTAAGTAACGTTTAATATAATAACAATATATTTATGTGCACATTTATCTCATAATTTCAGACTTAAACTGCAAACTTAATAATTACACATAATTTTTCTGCACAGGCCTCTTTACCTGCTCAATTGCATAGAAGTACTCACCATTCTTAGCCAATCTGGTTATGTCATTGTCAGAGAGTATTTACATTTTTTCTCCCAAAATCTTGTTGTGGGTGATATTTGCTAGTACAGCAGATATAAAGATGACCTCCTCTTAATTTTGGAGGAAGTGTGTGTGCCATGCTAGCATTTAGAAAATATATCAATAGAAATTAATTAAACTTATCATTTGCCCATGAGTGATAAAGAAAACATCTTTGGAGGGTTTAACCCCTTCCCGACCTATGACAAACCTGTACGTCATGGGTGGCAAGGTGTTCCTGACCCATGACATACAGGTACGTCATGAACATTACTGCCGCTACTCGCGGCACCCCGCAGCGCCCGGAAAGATGGTGGCTATCACTGATAGCCAGCCATCTTACCGTGCGACCACGGGGGGTTTCATCCCCCCAGCGATCGCTGCTATCAGCTGGTCAAATCTGACTAGCTGATAGCAGCGTTTCGCTATGAAAATACTTAGCAGCGCGGTGTGTGAGTCCCGATCACGGGGATCAGGACACACACCGCTCTGCTAAGTGTCCCTGACCCGTCCCCCGGCATCACTTTCCCGTCCGAGCGGTGTCCCGAGCGGTCCCGGCGTCCTCCATGCGGTCCTGGCTGCGCTGCGTCCCGGAGGTGAGTTTGCATAAAGCGATCTCACTGCTGCCTCTGAGAGTTTCAAAACTGCAACTCCCAGCATGCCCAGACAGCCTTTGGCTTTCTGGGCATGCTGGGAGTTGTAGTTTTGCAACATCTGGAGGTCCACAGTTTGGAGACCACTGTATAATGGTCTCCAATCTGTGCTCTTCCAGATGTTGCAAAACTACAAATCTCAGCATGCTCAGTCTGTCCAGGCATGCTGGGAGTTGTAGTTCTCTAACATCTGGAAGAGCACAGATTGGAGACCATTATACAGTGGTCTCCAAACTGTGGACCTCCAGATGTTGCAAAACTACAACTCCCAGCATGCCCAGACTGCCCAAGCATGCTGGAAGTTGTAGTTCGGCAACATCTGATCCTTCAGATATTGCCGAACTACAACTTCCAGCATGCCTGGGCAGTCTGGGCATGCTGGGAGTTGTAGTTTTGCAACAACTGGAGGCACACTAGTTGGGAAACATTGTCCGTTTCCTACCTCAGTGCCTCCAGCTGTTGCAATTGTTGCAAAACTATAACTCCCAGCATGCACTGGCAGACCATGCATGCTGGGAGTTGTAGTTTTGCAACAGCTGGAGGCACACTGGTTTGGAAAGACTAAGTTTGGTTGCAAAACACTTGAAAGTCTATTACTTAACTTAGTGTTTCCAAACCAGCGTTCCTCCAGCTGTTGCAAAACTACAACTCCCAGCATGCACGGACAGCCAAAGGGCATGCTCGGAGTTTGCAACAGCTGGATGTTTGCCCCCCCCCCCCCCAATGTGAATGTACAGGGTACACTCACATGGGCGGAGGTTTACAGTGAGTGCTGCAAGTTTGAGATGGCGCAAATTTTGTGCTGCAGCTCAAACTTCCAGCGGCAAACTTGCTGTGAACCTCTGCCCATGTGACTGTACCATAAAAACACTACACTACACTAACACTAACCTAAAATAAAAAGTAAAAAATACTACATATACACATACCCCTACACAGCCCCCCTCCCCCCAAAAAATGAAAAACGTCTGGTACGCTACTGTTTCCAAAACGGAGCCTCCAGCTGTTGCAAAATAATAACTCCCAGTATTGCCGGACAGCCATTGACTGTCCAGGCATGCTGGGAGTTTTGCAACAGCTGGAGGCACCCTGTTTGGGAATCATTGGCATAGAATACCCCTATGCAAATCCCTAATTCAGGCCTCAAATGCGCATGGCGCTCTCTCACTTTGGAGCCCTGTCGTATTTCAGGGCAACAGTTTTGGGACACATATGGGGTATGGCCGTACTCGGGAGAAATTGCCTTACAAATTTTGGGGGGCTTTTTCTTCTTTAACCCCTTATGAAAAGGTGAAGTTGGGGTCTACACCAGCATGTTAGTGTAAAAAAATAAATTTTTTACACTGACATGCTGGTGTTGCCCTATACTTTTCATTTTCACAAGAGGTAAAAGGGAAAAAAGACCCCCAAAATTTGTAACATAATTTCTCCCGACTACGGAGATACCCCATATGTGGGCGCAAAGTGCTCTGGGGGCGCACAACAAGGCCCAGAAGGGAGAGTGCGCCATGTACATTTGAGGCGATTTGCACAGGGGTGGCTGATTGTTACAGCAGTTCTGACAAAAGCAAAACAATAAATATCCATATTTGACCCCATTTTGGAAACTACACCCCTCACGGAATTTAATAAGGGGTGCAGTGAGCATTTACACCCCACTGGTGTATGACAGATTTTTGGAACAGTGGTCTGTGAAAATGAAAAATAAAATTTTTGATTTGCACAGTCCACTGTTTCAAATATCTGTCAAACGCCAGTGGGGTGTAAATGCTCACTGCACCCCTTATTAAATTCCATGAGGGGTATAGTTTCCAAAATGGGGTCACATGTGGGGGGGGGGGTCCACTGTTCTGGCACCATAGGGGCTTCCTAAATGGGACATGCCCCCCAAAAACCCTTTCAGAAAAACTCACTCTCCAAAATCCCATTGTCGCTCCTTCCCTTCTGAGCCCTCTACTGCGCCCGCCGAACACTTTACATACACATATGAGGTATTTCCTTACTCGAGAGAAATTGGGTTACAAATTTTAGGGTGATTTCTCTCCTTTTACCCCTTGTAAAAATTCAAAAATTGGGTCTACAAGAAAATGCGAGTGTAAAAAATGAAGATTTAGAATTTTCTCCTTCACTTTGCTGCTATTCCTGTGAAACACCTAAAGGGTTAAAACACTTAGTAAATGTCATTTTGAATACTTTGGGGGGTGCAGTTTTTATAATGGGGTCATTTATGGGGTATTTCTAATATGAAGACCCTTAAAATCCACTTCCAACCTGAACTGGGCCCTGAAAAATTACGATTTTGAAAATCTTGAGAAAAATTGGAAAATTGCTGCGGAACTTTGAAGCCCTCTGGTGTCTTCCAAAAGTAAAAACTTGTCAATTTTTTTATGCAAACACAAAGTAGACATATTTTATATGTGAATCAATATGTAATTTATTTGGAATATCCATTTTCCTTTCAAGCAGAGACTTTCAAAGTTAGAAAAATGCTAAATTTTCAAAATTTTCATGAAATTTTTAGATTTTTTACCAAGAAAGGATACAAATATCAGTGAAATTTTACCAATAACATAAAGTAGAATATGTCACGAAAAAACAATCTCGGAATCAGAATGATAAGTAAAAGCATCCCAGAGTTATTAATGTTTAAAGTGACAGTGGTCAGATTTTCAAAAAATGCCCAGGTCATGAAGGTGAAAATGGGCTGGGTCATGAAGGGGTTAAAGGGGTACTTCTGTGGAAACCTTTTTTTCTTTTAAATCAACTGGTGGCAGAAAGTTAAACATATTTGTAAATTATTTCTATTAAAAGATCTTAATCCTTCCTGTACTTATTAGCTGCTGAATACTACAGAGGAAATTCTTTTCTTTTTGGAATGCTCTCTGATGACATCACGAGCATAGTTCTCTCTGCTGCTGATGTTATTATAATATTAATAACGCTTTATTTATTGTTGTCCTTAGTGGGATTTGAACCCAAGTCCCCAGCACTGCAAGGCAGCAGTGCTAACCACTGAGCCACCATGCTGCCCTTAGCATACATCTGCTATGCATGGTTGCTAAAATGGACAGAGATGTCAGCAGAGAGAACTGTGCTCGTGATGTCATCAGTGTTCCAAAAAGAAAAGAATTTCCTCTGTAGCATTCAGCAGCTAATAAGTACTGGAAGGATTAAGATTTTTTAATAGAAGTAATTTACAAATATGTTTAACTTTCTGCCACCAGTTGATTTAAAAGAAAAAAGGTTTTCACCGGAGTTCCCCTTTAACTTTCAGGAAAAGCTCGCAATACAAATAATAGGGAATGTGATATAACTAGAAAAAGGTTAAATGAACGTGGATACCTGAGTTGTATGTTGGATGAGGCCAGAGTGATGGTTATTAGGAAAAATAGGAAGAGTTTATATTGGGACACTGAAACGCAGAAAAAGCTAAATCCCCACCTACTGTGGTGATGGGATTCAGTAGACAGTTCTCTAAAATCAAGGCCATTATATATAAATGGTATTGTTTGAAGATGATACCTTAGTACAGGTATAAGATCTAGGGAGAAATCAAAAACATGGTTGGGAGTCATAGAATTGTACAAATGTGGCCTGCATACCTGCACATAAATATGTAAATCAAGCTAAAGAGTTCTGAAAACTCCATTCAAAGTCGATCAAAGATGTTTTTAAATTGCAATACAAAAAACTCAGTTTATAATATTGTGTGCAGGGATTGGGATTTGGGTCATGTAGGATTTACCTGTAGACTCCTAAGGTTTCATATATCTGAGCAGTTAGGGGATATAATGCCAGGGAGACAGAGAAATGCATCTATGGCATCAAGGAACTATTGAACAACATGAAAGCATGTTGGGTGTTATGAAGTATCATATTTATCGGTGTATAACACGCACTGGCGTATAACATGCACCCCCATTTTAATAGAGAAAGTAAGTAAAAAAAAAAATACATATAAGATAAATGACAGACTAAATGCCATATCATCCCTCTAACTTTGATTTTGCCTGAACTTCAGTTTGGTCCCCCCCTTCCAGTGCCCCATCATTCCTCCCCTTTTATCAGCCCCTGTTCCACATTTACACCCATCTCCCCTTACCCTCTCATCCTTCCCCCACTGTCTCATCATTCCCCCACTGTCTCATCATTCCTCCCCTTTTATCAGCCCCTGTTCCACATTTACACCCATCTCCCCTTACCCTCTCATCCTTCCCCCATTGTCTCATCATTCCCCCACTGTCTCATCATTCCCCACTGTCTCATCATTCCCCAACTGTCTCATAATTCCCCCACTGTCTCATCATGCCCCCCATGCCCCCCTGCTCATCATGCCCTTCCCCCCCTGTTTTTGATATATATATTTTTTCCCCATCTTCCTTACCTAGCCGCGCTCGGCAGGCCAGGTCCGGTGTTGGGTCTTGCGGGCTGCGGTCAGTGAAGCAGGATGAGTGGCGTCCTCTGCCGGCTGCACAGCATCAGGGACGTCACTCATCATTCGCTGCAGCCGCCGCTGGTCAGTGTGGCTGCAGCAACCGCAGCCATTAGAATAGTCAAAGTGGCAGCAGCAGTGAATGAGTGACGTCCCTGATTGTGCAGCGGAGCTAGCAGAGGACGTCACTCATCCTGCTTCACCGACCGCAGCCGACACCGGACCTGGCCTGCCGAGCGGGGCTAGGTAAGGAAGATAAAAAAACAACAACAATGCAATAAAAAGCAGGGGGGAAAGGGAGAAGAAGAAAAAAACAAAGCGGGAGCAGCGCTGGTCACTGATTTAAAGTGGCCGCGGACAGGCTGCTAATCCTTAACAAGCAGACGCTGCTGCGGCCACTTTAAATCAGTAACAAAAAAATGTATCGGCGTATAACAAGCAGGCAGACTTTTTGCCTTGAATTTAAGTTTTAAAAGTGAGTGTTATACGCCGATAAATACGGTATCTTCATATGTGCTCAAGGGTCTTGACCTGCACAGGGAAATTATGTTTCATTATGTGTACATAAATACATTGTATCTATGCTAAATTGTTCCTGGAAGACATATATGCTTATCAGGGCTCAAGTCTTGCAGGAATGTATGGGAACTGAGTTCATGCACTTTTTCCACAGCAGGAACACCGTTTTCATTAGCAGGAGTTCTGCAGGAGCAGCCCTTGAGTTCCCACACTTTATTTTATAAGACTTGACCCCTGGTGCTTATATATTTATGTGTATAGTTTTGACATATGGAACTGATGTATTGTGGTGTCATATGAGGCATACAGAGAGTGGTAATCAGAAGTGGCCTGCGGTCTAGCAATAAAGTGCACAGTATAGTGAATATGTAAAGTTTTGTATACTATTTAATTGGTATGTAATGTGTTTTTAATGGGTGGTGTATAATTAAGTGGAAGACTCGACTTAAGTAAAACTCGGAGGATTGTAAGAATTGTAGCCATGATGAAGACTATATAGCTGCAGATGAAACGCGTTGGTTTCACATGGTTTTGGTGTAATGATGGATTTTGATGTAACCAAATTAAGAAGCAAGTTTTCTATTCCAAGTTAGCTGGACTATTCTTTTGGAGTTGCTATACTGATGCTCGGAACCAGGGTTATGTCCAAGAGTGAGAAGGAGATCATACCATGTGAAGGAGGGTAAGCTGTATCACATTGTATGCTTATACAGTGGCATACAGTAGAAGCATGTAAATGTCCATAAATCATTGTTATATACCTTTGACTTACTCATTTTAGTTTACACATAGAGCTCAGTATCATATTTGCATGCAACTTAGGACCAAGGGATATGTTTTCTATCACTGTGGTAGACATATGCCATTGAAGACAGAAGTGAAGAAGCTATAAATCTGTTAATATCTTGCAAAGAGGTATAATATAACGTAAACAAAGAGATATGTTAAGCATATGCTATAATGTCCTTCACATATGGCAGATCATTTATGAGGTAAAATGCTGAGCTGAGGCATAAAGCTCTTTAATCTACAGTGAATCTTGATTTATACGTGTGTGCCTAGAGCCCTGTCAAAGGACGGGGGTTCACTAAAATTCATGGATTGGCACAGCTTTACAGTCTAAATGGAAATTGAAAAAGTATGAGCTATGAGTAACATCTACAATCATTCCTTTGCGCGCACGCCATCTTCTCTCAAAACCGTAGAATTGGATCTGCCACTTAGTGAAATCATAAGAAGAGAAATAACCTATTCCTATAGATCAATGGCAAATTATTTTGTGTCAGACTCCGAGGCCTCCTTTTGTACCACTTATAAAGAAGCATTTACACAATATGAGCTGATGCAATGGTATTACACTTCAGTTCTCCTTCAAATTCTATCTCATATCTTTGCTGAAGTTCTCAAAAGGACAGTGGGGGAAATTCATCCAGAGTGGTGTAGGTGCACCTCTTTTTACCCCATTAATTTGTGTGGTGAAAACTGTGTACCTGCACCAAATTGATTTAATGGTACAGGGCATGTGATAAATATGGTGCTGATCCCATTTCTTACTTCAGTACTCCACTTTGTATGTTGGCTTGTATGGGACTTTTTTAATGAGTGCAACAAAATGTTGGGCTTTTTAATAATTCTGTCCACAGACAGTTTTGTAAGCCAAGTCAGGGTTGGTGTAGATTTGCATCATAGTTAGCGTAGTTGCGCCAAAAGATGCAACAAACTGAAAAGTCGCGCATCATAAATTCCTGACCACTGCCTGATATCAGCTGAAATCATGACTTTCATGTTCTTTTTAAAAAAACCTTCTAAATGAAAAATCGCAATGTAAAGTCTCTAAACAGAATCTGAGACAAACTGTGTCACACATATACCGTATTTTTCGCCATATAAGATGCACTTTTTCTTCCCCAAAACTGGGGGGAAAAAGTTGGTCCGTCTTATACGGCGAATACACCCCTATCGTGGCGGTCCCTGCGGCCATCAACGGTCGGAACCCGCTGCTAATACAGGACATCACCGATCGCGTGATGCCCTGTATTAACCCTTCAGACGTGGCGATCAAAGCTGACCGCCACGTCTGAAGGAAAAGTGACACTAACCCGGATTTCACCGCGGCGGTCTCGAACAACCCGACTGAATAGCTGGGTTAGTGCTTACAGGACACCGGGAGGGACCTTACCGGCCTCCTCGGTGTCTTCTCCGTTCAGGGATCCCCTGTATGGCCGGCGCTCTCCTTCCTCGTCATCATGTCGTCGCGTACGTGCGTCGGCGTGCGTAACGACGTGATGACGGCGACGGAGAGCGAGGATACGCGGCCGGCAGCAGAGACGTTCAGCAGCAGGCCGGCAGCTGAGCGACGGGGACACATCGACAGCGATGGAGCGACATCCAGGGCAGCGGTGACGGGTCCGGAGCGGCGGGGACACGTGAGTATTACCTATTATGCAGTGGTCTTCAATCTGCAGACCTCCAGATGTTGCAAAACTACAACTCTCAGCATGCCCGGACAGCCAACGGCTGTCCGGCATGCTGGGAGTTGTAGTTTTGCAACATATGGAGGTCCGCAGGTTGAAGACCACTATTGGGTTAAAAATCTTTAATTTTTTAGATTTTGCACCTAAAAATAGGGTGCGTCTTATACGCCAGTGCGTCCTATAGGGCGAAAAATACGGTACATCACAAAAACAGAATAAAACCAATGATAAATTCCCCCCAGTGTCACCTGCCTTAATGTATTTCGGAATGACTGTCATATTATCTTCTCAATGGGGGGAATTTATCATTGGTTTTACCCTGGTTTTGTGGTGTACATTTGTCTCACAGTTTGTCTCAGTTCATTGCGACTTTTGCTTTAGAAGGTTTATCTAAAAGAACATACCAAGTCATGATTTCAGTTGATATCATGCAGTGGTAAGGAATGTATCATATGTGACTTTTCAGTTTGTCGCTAGTGATGAGTGGCATAGGCCATATTCGAATTCGCGATATTTCACGAATATATGGACGAATATTTATCATATATTCGCAAAATTCGCATATTCGTTATATTTGTTTTTTTGCGCATATGCGAAAGCTTATGTGCATTTTCTCAAATATTGAGCCCTCCCTTCTTTAATGGTATAGGGAACGAATGGGCTAGTGCAGTGGTCTCCAACCTGCAGACCTCCAGATGTTGCAAAACTACAACTCCCAGCATGCTCGGACAGCTTGGCTGTCCGAGCATGCTGGAGTTGTAGTTTTGCAACATCTGGAGGTCTGCAGGTTGGAGACCACTGCACTAGCCCATTCGTTCCCTATACCATTAAAGAAGGGAGGGCTCAATATTCGCGAATATGCGCATGTGCGAAGAACAGAGAGGGATGCAGTGATCACTGTAATGTGTACTGTGAAAAATTTTTTTTATAAAAAAGCGCATATTCGTGATTGCGAATATATAGTGCTATATTCACAATATTTGCTAATTTGCGAATATGCAATTCGAATTGAGAATATTCGTGAGCAAGACTATTTGTTGCATCTTTGGTCGCAAATGCCCTTACTCAGGCGCAAATCTACACCAGCCCTGACTTGACTTACAAAACTGACTGTTGACAGCATTATTAAAAAGTCACACATTTTGTCGCACGGGATAAAATGTCGCACAAAAAGTTGCAGAGGAATCACCATACAAAGTTGTGTACTGAAGTAAGAAATGTTATCAGCACCAGATTTATCACTTGCCCTGCACCTTGTAATAAATCTGGTGCAGGTACACAGTTTCCATTACATGAATTAATGGGGTAAAAAGACATTCCCCTACACCACTCTTGATGAATTCCCCCAATGTTCCTATTAAATATGTAGGTTAATAGTCTGCTTCTCCATGTGCATACAGCTACAAAATTCTTCATTGCAAAAGCAGATGGCTCCTCCTTCTCCAGGGTTGGAGAAGAATCTTTACTATGATGGTTTCTGATACCAGCAAATTGGTTCTAATCAATCTAAGATCCATGGACATCTTATGAATTCTGAATATTTACTGGGGTTAAAGTTGTTATGATGTGCTCCTTGCCTATAAATGACAGTCTCCGTTTATTTTTCATGGGGATGCTTTACATAAACATAAGGACTTCTTCAGAGCATAGTCCTAATGAGACACAGTCACAAGCAGGATACACAGTAAGTCAATCCAGAGGCTTACAGGTGATGTATTTTGCCAATCAAATAAATTTACTTTTCTTTTCTTCTCTATCCAGCCCAGACCACCATGACAGCTTCTCCTCACAACTACTGAGTTTGCTGGCCCTCACTTCTACAGCCATCCCCACTCTCTATAGCAAAACACCATTCTTTAAAACTGCCATCCTGTTCCTACTACCAATACTACTCTTGCTATTTTCCCATGTGCCCCCAATATTATAACTAGAATGATGTCCAATGCTCCCAAATACTGTTAAGTCAAACAATAATGCCCCAAAATGAAATCCCAGACAAGACCTCATAAATATGACGCCAGATCAGATACAAAAATTTAAATCATCCCCAGACCAGACTCCCGGAAATAATTCCGACCCCAAATCATACCCTATAATAGATACAGATGCCAGATTAGACCCCCTAAATTAAGACTCCAAACAAAACCCCTAAATAAATTGGACCCAGACCACAAAGTAAATGAAAACTCTGAAATAGGTTTACACCATGACTGAACCTCAAAGTAATTCAGATCCCAGACCAACCCTTGAAAATGAATCCAGGCCTCAGAATCCCAAATAAATTATACCTAAATAATTGAGTATTAAAACCATGCCACTGAATGAATCAGCACCCAAACTAGACATCAGATCAGACACCTGCCTAAAATCTCCACTACCTCCTCCTCAGCTCTAAACATCACTCATCATACATCATGATGAGAAAATATGTAATGTCTGGTGGTTCAGGGACATAATCTAGGCAGCACATAGGGGGAGATTTATCAAAACCTGTCCAGAGGAAAAGTTGCCCAGCTGCCAATAGCAACCAATCAGATTGCTTCATTCATTTTTAACAAGGCCTCTGCAAACTGAAAGAAGTGATCCGATTAGTTGTTTTTTCTTTGCACAGGTTTTGATAAATCTCCACCATAGAGCACATGGAGTACAAACACACAAACACACAAACACACACACACACACACACACACACACACACGTTAACTTGTAATACTGCCTAACTCTTGTACCTCTGGTGCCAGGTCACTTGCATCGACAATAGTGTTGCTCGCGAATATTCACAATTCGAATATTATTCGCGAATATCGCATATTCGCGAATTCGCGAATTTCGCGAATATAGCGCTATATATTCGTAATTACGAATATTCGTTTTTTTTTTTTTTTTTTTCTTCACAGTACACATCACAGTGATCACCCCTCTCTGCTTCCAGCTTGTGTGGTGTAAAGAAGGCTGTAATACTACTGTGTGAGACTGGCGTGCGGAAATTCGCATATGCGAAAATTAGCATATGCTAATTTTCGCATATGCGAATTTCCACATATGCTAATTTTCGCATGCGCGTATTTTCACATACGCGAAAATAAAACGAGGATATAACGAATATGCGAATATTCGCGAATATATGACGAATATTCGTCCATATATTCGCGAATATTCGCGAATTCGAATATGGCCTATGCCGCTCAACACTAATCGACAACTGCTCCTATGTAACTAGCTAGAAGAGGGATGGAAGTGTTGTATACTACTTACAAGCTTGGTTTTTAAGTCTGTAACTCTCTAATCATAGATACCAGAATACAACAAAAATAATTTTGCCCAAGGCAGGGGTGGGCACTACTATCATATAACCAACACAGTAATGTTCCCAAAGAACACAATAGCCCTCCTAGTTCCCATACCTCATAAGACTAGTATACTAGTGTCTTCCTTGACAAAGCCACATATACAGTGGTGAAACATGTAGGGGGTGGCATAGTTTTCTGGTGTTAATATTGCACTCCAAACATTAAGTGCAACAATATGCATTGATAGTATGACAATACAGTGGCAGCGCACACTGCAGGGGTGTTTACTAAACGGCAACATCTTCATTACTTGTAGGCTAGGGCTTTGTATAAGTCCCAGAGGGGATTAATACTGGTACGCCAGTCAAAGCACTATATAATGGTACAATTAACACCCAATATATTTATTATTCCCCATCCTAAAGGAATCCTTTCCCTCTCTTTGGGTGGGCTGCACAGCACTGTTTAGAAGTGTAATTTTAATTCTCACCTTGTGCATTAATGGTGTAATGCAATTTTAATAGACTAACAGTAAAAGTTAAGTCTTATGAGGTAAGGGAACTAAGAGGGCTATCGTTCCTTTTGGGCACATGACTGTGTTGTCTCCACTCATAGAAACACATACATCTGCATAGTAAAGTATGCATAAGACTGCTTAATTTCTTATTTTAGATGTATTACATATGTATTTATGTATTTCAGCTCACCCATGTGTCATAGATGTGCATACTGTAGATACATTTTGACTTTATTTAGTTTTGCCTAAAATCTATTTTCAACACACGATAAATGCCACTGTTCAACATCCTCTCCTCATGGGAAATAAGAAGTTGTATCAATTTCATTGAACATCCGAGGGTATTGAATTCCAATCACTTACAAACTTATTTGAGAAAACCATGGTCAGGTAATAAAGAGATTTAAAGGGGTACTACCTTGTAAAGCTTTATTTTTTTTAATCAACTGGTGCCAGAAAGTTAAACAGATTTGGAAATCACTAATTTTAAAAAATCTCAATCCTTACAGTACTTTTTAGGGGCTATATACTAAAGAGAAATGCAAAAAAGAAATGCATTTCCTCTGATGTCACAGTGCTCTCTGCTGACCTCTGCTGTCCATTTTAGGAACTGTCCAGAGCAGGAGAACATGCTATATGCTGCTCTGGACAGTTCCTAAAATGGACAGCAGAGGTCAGCAGAGAGCACTGTGGTCATGACATCAGAGTAAATGCATTTCTTTTTTTGATTTCTCATTAGTATACAGCCCCTAAAAAGTTCTGGAAGGATTAAGATTTTTTAATAGAAGTGTTTTACAAATCTGAGAAAAAGAAATGGTGCAGCTCAAAATTTTTACACTGACCGAGGTCTGATGGGCATACACCTATACCCAATGTGTAAACAATATAAATACAAATAAATCTAGTTTGCCCGAAAAGGAAAGTGTACAGGATTTTTTTTTTTTTTAAATATGAAAAATAATTAAATTATTGAAAACCGTGCTTCAATTGTAATATATATTCTTGACTTTATTAAAATTAACAGTATCTAATAAACTATCTTCACACAGGGCCCTTGTGTGAAAAATAGGATAGACAGTTCACAATTATTAATAAAACATAAAACATAAAACATATAATAGATATAAAAATTGTTGCCACTAGTGAATATATAATTCATTAGAGGCAACAATTTTTATATCTATTATATGTTTTATGTTTTATTAATAATTGTGAACTGTCTATCCTATTTTATTAGATACTGTTAATTTTAATAAAGTAAAGAATATATATTACAATTGAAGCACGGTTTTCAATAATTTAATTATTATTCATATTTTTTTTTTAAATCCTGTACACTTTCCTTGAGGTCGGGCAAACTAGATTTATTTGATTTACAAATCTGTTTAACTTTCTGCCACCATTTGATAAAAAAAAAAAAAAAGTTTTCCACGGGAGTACCCCTTTAAGGCAGCAGGTATATTCTAGAATACATGACTGTGGGATACTAGATAAACCCTTACTTTCCTTAAAATAACTCAAACTAGAGAAAAGACAGATTCTGGTATAAATGCACAAAACACTTTTTTGGGTGTCAAAATGAGTACAGCTTTATTAAAAGGGAATCTGTCATCAGTATCACTCACACTTGCCTGTTGGTACAGGCTTGTAGTGCGTCTGACACTGATTAAATTATACTGACCATTTCTCGCTCAGTGCCTCTGTTTGTCAGACAGTAACTGTTATATGCTAATGAGCCTGCTTGGTGCAAGCAGGACGTTCCCAAGCCCCGGATGCGTATCAATGTCTGGCCTGTTTCCTCAGAGTAGCACTTCCTCCCCTGTGTTGAGCCCTTTGGCAGAGTGGAGCTCCATTCTGTAGCATGGGAGGCTCAGCACAGAGGAGGGAGCATTACTCTGAGGAAACAGGTCAGACATCACTGTGCACCCAGGGCTTGGGAATGCCCAAGTGCAACAAGCAGGTTCAATACCATATAACTGATAATGAGAACTACTGATGAATGGAGGCACAGATCTGTGGATGGTGAGTGCCATTGCCATCACTACAAGCCTATACTAACAGGTTAGTGTGGGTGATACTGAGGACAAATTCTCTTTAAATCATAGAAATAAACAATTACCTGAGAAGTTGGGTGAAGTGCTAGGCCATTGGGATTTACAAAAACTGTGTGATTCCTACATACAGAACCCAGCCAGACAGCAACTGTACAGTATTCTGGCGCATAAACTGTCCCACGCTCCGTGTGGCTTCTAAGACACAGTTCAGACTAGGTTTTTTTTGTAGGCACACACCCAAATCCTGTTCATGATGCCAAAAAGAGTCAAGGTCACATGGGGTGGTGTAGGTGGAAATACCTGATCACTTTGGGATGCCAGAGCACGGTTATCCTATACATGGTCCAAGGTTGGAGAAAGCTTCTCCTGGGCCAGACACGGGGAGTAAATAAGCACACTGACATCAGGTAACGGATAACTGTCTTTACTGAGCTGGTGCAGATGTTATTACACATACAGCTAGCCTTTGATGTGAGAGTGCAGCATAACCCCTTGGGTACCCTGTTGCCTTGCTAAGACTTGTGGGTCTTACACCAAACATATTAATACTGACTTGTGAGATGGAAGATTGAATCCTGATAGCTTGGTTCCTGTCAAGGTACTGAAGACTGTTCCGCTGTGGCATGAATTTCTTCCTTGCGAGTAATCCTTGCAGGATGACCAGTTGAGATTAGAGATGAGCGGATTCGTTACAAATTTCATGAAAAATTCAATTCGCAATGAATGCGAATATCGCCGTGATTCGACCGTGCAAATCGCTTCATTAAACTCCATTTTACAGAGTTCCAGGCTAAAGGAGACCTAAAATGGCGGATCCACATGTCAGTACATAGGGCAGGGGATTATGGGAGGGCGGGAAACTGCGGCGGGAATGAAGGTAGGTGGGATGACCCTGAATCACATGCGAGATGCAGCCTATAAGCATTCATTTACCCCTGTGATGTCACAGCCCTATATAATCGGCAGCCATCTTGCCTCTCTTCATTTCGTGCATGCACTCATAGAGAGAGGACGGGACTGCGTGTGTGTGAATTGCATATACCTAGTCCCATCAGCATTGCGGACAGACAGGCGTGCAGTGCTTTGGTGTTCTCACTGAGAAGGATCTTACGATACGTTAACCTCCTATTCACGTTATTGAGCATTGCATCAGAGAGGGGCAGATAGCTGTCAGCTGCCTCATACAGATCATCAAGCTGCCTGAACTTTATGAACCATCTTATCTTCTAATTTTTCAGCGCAATTCTGTGCTTTTTTTGCTCCACAAATCATCTTCTGCTCAGAATTGTGTGTAGACTGTATAAAAAACAGAGCACACCATTCCTAACACTCTGTGACAGAGTGCAATATAGGGTTTAATCCCTGTTTTCTTTTTTTTTTTCTTGTGGTGCTGCACTGTTGGATCCTGCTGCTGTTCACAAATAAGTTCTTTTTCAGCGGACTGTAGTGCATTTGTCTGCCCTCATACGTGCATACCACGTGCCTACATCAAAGCATTCTACTATTCTGTATCTGTAACAAGTTTAGATACAGGGAAAGTTGTGGCAAAAGTAATCACCTGTTGGTGTTTTTCAAAAATGCAGATTTTTTTCTGCGTATTGTTGCGCATTTTTCTGCCCTCATCAGTGCATACCGCATACGTACATTCAAGTAGTGTACCATTTTGTACCTGTTAATCTGTCAAGGGCCTACATACTGTGAAAGTCAAAACAATAGTACTCACCGGCTGGTGTTTTACAAAAATCACAGAGTTTTTAGTTCATTGTAGCGCATTTTTCTGCCCTCATCAGTGCATACCGCATACGTACATCCAAGTAGTGTACCATTTTGTACCTGTTAATCTGTCAAGGGCCTACATACTGGGAAAATCCAAACAACAGTATTCACCTGCTGGTGTTTTACAAAAATACAGATTTTTGTTCTGCGTATTGTTGTGCATATTTCTGCCCTCATCAGTGCATACCACATACGTACATCCAAGTAGGGTACCATTTTGTACCTGTTAATCTGTCAAGGGCCTACATACTGTGAAAATCCAAACAATAGTGTTCACTGGCTAGTGTTTTACAAAAATTACAGAGTTTTTAGGCTCATTGTAGCACATTTTTTCTGGCCTCCTCAGTGCATACCGCATACGTACATCCAATTAGCGTACCATTTTCTACCTGTTAATCTGTCAAGGGCCGACATACTGTGAAAGTCCAAACAATAGTACTCACCGGCTGGTGTTTTACAAAAATTACATAGATTTTTGGCTCATTGTAGCGCATTTTTCTGCCCTCATCAGTGCATACTGCATACGTACATCCAAGTAGTGTACCATTTTGTACCTGTTAATCTGTCAAGGGCCTACATACTGTGAAAGTTCAAACAATAGTATTCACCGGCTGTTGTTTTACAAAAATTACAGAGTTTTTAGGCTCATTGTAACACATTTTTCTGCCCTCATCAGTGCATACTGCATACGTACATCCAAGTAGTGTACCATTTTGTACCTGTTAATCTGTCAAGGGCATACATACTGTGAAAATCCAAACAATAGTACTCACTGGCTGGTGTTTTACAAAAATTACAGAGTTTTTAGGCTCATTGTAGCGCATTTTTCCGCCCTCATCAGTGCATACCGCATACGTACATCCAAGTAGTGTACCATTTTGTACCTGTTAATCTGTCAAGGGCATACATACTGTGAAAATCCAAACAATAGTACTCACTGGCTGGTGTTTTACAAAAATTACATCGTTTTTTGGCTCATTGTAGCGCATTTTTCTGCCCTCATCAGTGCATACTGCATACGTACATCCAAGTAGTGTACCATTTTGTACCTGTTAATCTGTCAAGGGCCTATATACTGTGAAAGTCCAAACAATAGTATTCACCGGCTGGTGTTTTACAAAAATTACAGAGTTTTTTGGCTCATTGTAGCGCATTGTAGCGCATCAGTGCATACCTCATACGTACATCCAAGTAGTGTACCATTTTGTACCTACAAATTAAAATTTCAACATTTATGGTGCAATGTATGGGGTTATTAAACCCTCTTGGGTACTGTTTTTTTTTTTTTTCTGATAATTTTCTCAGTAATAAACTTGAATTTTCCAGAATAATAACCATTACACTATTGAACGCTTGTTGTGTGTGATTTTTTTAAATAAAAATTTCAAAAATAATACGGAGATGTATGAACTCTGCTTCTTTATTTCAGAAAACATTACTTTAGAGAAGAATGTCTTTTTGTGGTCAACCATCCTGCATTATAGAGTCTTCTGGACTCTTGGATATGCCCTTGTTCTTAAGCAAAGGTACAAAAAAAATTAAAAAAAAAAGGGCCGGTCAGGGCAATGGAGACATTGCGCCTACATCTTATGGCCACATGAGCCCTGTTGGGGCTTGTTGGATTTGGTCCTTCATACCTACACGCTGGGGTTCGGGACACTCAAAGTTTGATTTAAATTTCAAATTAAAAAATCAGACATTTCAATGGTTTCCTCATGCATCAGCCAACTCCAGGCTGATGTCAAAAATCTCTAAGATTTTTGTGTTTTTTTGGAAGGATTGTGAAGCCCTGGTGTGTACTCTTGCATCAGCCAACTCCAGGCTGTGTCATTCAGACCATATGTGATTTACTGATGCCGCTGCTGGGTCTGGGAATTTCAAATTTTCTCATAGGTAGCACCCGCTATCCAAAATCTTTTTAAAAAATTTCTAAAATTGTTGTGCTTTTTGGGGGGAATGTGAAGCCCTGCTGTGTACTCGTGCATCAGCCAACTCCAGGCTGTGTCATTCAGGCAATATATGGTTTACTGATGCCGCTGCTGGGCCTGGGTCTGGGAATTTCAAATTTTCTCATAGGTAGCACCCGCTATCCAAAATCTTCTTCATAAATTTCTAAAATTGTTGTGTTTTTTGGGGGGGATTGTGAAGCCCTGGTGTGTACTCGTGCATCAGCCAACTCCAGGCTGTGTCATTCAGGCAATATATGGTTTACTGATTCTGCTGCTGGGCCTGGGTCTGGGAATTTAAAATATTTTCATAGGTAGCACTTGCTATCCAAAATCTTTTTTTTTTTATTCTAAAATTGTTGTGTTTTTTGGGGGGGATTGTGAAGCCCTGCTGTGTACTCGTGCATCAGCCAACTCCAGGTTGTGTCATTCAGGCAATATATGGTTTACTGATGCTGCTGTGGGGGCATGTTAGATTTGGTCCTTCGTACCCACACGCTGGGGTCCACGACACTCAAAGTTTGATTTAAATTTCAAATAAAAAAATCAGACATTTCAATGGTCTCCTCATGCATCAGCCAACTTCAGGCTTTGTCATTCAGGCAATATATAGTTTACTGATGGTGCTGCTGGACCTGGGTCTGGGAATTTCAAATTTCCTCATAGGTAGCACCCGCTATACAAAATCTTCTTCATAAATTTCTAAAATTGTTTTGTTTTTTTGGGGGGGGATTGGGAAGCCCTGGTGTGTACTCATGCATCAGCCAACTCCAGGCTGTGTCATTCAGGCAATATATGGTTTACTGATGCCGCTGCTGGGCCTGGGTCTGTGAATATAAAATTGTTTCATATGTAGCACCCGCTATCCAAAATCTTTTTTTTTAATTTCTAAAATTGTTGTGTTTTTTGGGGGGGATTGTGAAGCCCTGCTGTGTACTCGTGCTCATCCAACTCCAGGCTGTGTCATTCAGGCAATAAATGGTTTACTGATGCTGCTGTGGGGGCATGTTAGATTTGGTCCTTCGTACCCACACGCTGGGGTCCGGGACAATCAAAGTTTGATTTAAATTTCAAATAAAAAAAATCAGACATTTCAATGGTCTCCTCATGCATCAGCCAACTCCAGGCTGTGTCATTCAGGCAATCTATGGTTTACTGATGCCGCTGCTAGGCCTGGGTCTGGGAATTTCAAATTTTCTCATAGGTAGCACCCGCTATCCAAAATCTTTTTCAGAAATTCCTAAAATTGTGGTGTTTTTTTGGCGGGGATTGTGAAGCCGTGGTGTGTACTCATGCATCAGCCAACTCCAGGCTGTGTCATTCAGGCAATATATGGTTTACTGATGCCGCTGCTGGGCCTAGGTCTGGGAAATTCTAATTTTATCATAGGTAGCACCCGCTATGCAAAATCTTCGGTTTAAATTTCTAAATTCATCTTTTAATCTTAGTAATTGTGATGGCCTAGTGCCTACTCATGCTGCTGGTAACTCCGGGCTGTGCCATTCATCCACTATATGGTCTCCTCATGCTGCCAACACCTCCACACTGTGTCATTCAGTCACTATATGGTGTCCTCATGCTTCAGCCTTATCCAAGCTGTGTCACTCAGCCACGATATGGTGTCCTCATGCTGCCAACACCTCCACGCTGTGCCATTCAGCCACTATATGGTATCCTCATGCTGATGCCACCACCAGGATCTGTCATTGTGCTGCTGTGCGGCAGTGATTCTAAAAGCGATGCCGGTAATCTGCATGTTATTCTGAATAACAGTATTATTTCACTACCCCAGCACACTCCATATGCGTTTTAGAACACAGCAAAGTGTTCTATACCCCTGTTGAGGCTGTCTGTAGGCTAGAAATACCCTTTTTAAATATAGGTTCGCCACAAAAAAATTCAGATCAAAACAAACTTTTTGGGAAAATTTGGCGAATCGGCCGAATCAAATTTTTCAAAAGTTCGCTAATCTCTAATCTTAGTAGTAGAGATAACTTTATCTGTATTTTGTGTGAATTTAGTAATTTTGCAACTGGGGCAATGGCCACATCTGAAAAAGCCCTTAATATCAAGAATGGTGTTGGACCTAGTCTGTACTTTACTTCTAACAGAGGGGGCGACTTTAAAGTACAAATCGGGTGCTTTGGTGTATACTATTGGTGGTCTCTCAGGTAGGGACTCTCCCAAAATTCTGTCCAGTTTAAGCAGTAACCAGTATCTTTTTATAATTTTTTCCCACTTAGTTTTACTGCGTATTGAATGGTAAAATGAGTTCCGAGGTTTGTTCGTATGTAGTATTAGGTGGTTTGATGAGTTTGTCAATGAAAAAATATCTTCTATAGAACGACCATACTTTCTCTAGAGAGTTCTGTAATACTTTAATAGGGCATTTTTTAGACACAAACTGGTCTGTCAGAATTTCAGCTTCTTTTTCAAATTGGTCGGATATTGTGCAATTCCTTAAAACATATATCCATATTGCCCACATGTATACACATTGTCCATTTTACATGCATCTATGTTGCCAATACGCACACACCCATTGAATCTGTTTACATTGTTTAAGACATACTGGTTCCAGTTTGGATTTTCAATGGAAGTGTGGATCCATACCAATTTTTCAATAGCACCTTAAGAGCAGCACTAATTATTAGCTCTATATAAAGCACATATCTAGTCTTATTAGCACCTTACAGCAAGTATCTATTTTACTGAAAAAGGATAATACAGTACCACCACCACTGTAACAACATTGTACTTTCAAATTTGCATTCCGGAAACCTTGCCCGCATCTTTTGGGAAACCTCAGATTTGGTGCGCATACTTCACACGAAGCAGACGCCGGCTTGCCGATCCTACCTGCCGTGTCCGCACACTGCCATGTGTGCCGGCCAGCCAAACAGTAATGACACATCACGATCAATCCCAGAGATACCAACGTTTCATTTCATCAAATTCTGCATACCGAGAGGGCTTGTGGAACCCTGCTTGTAGCCACTCTCATTGCAAGGACCAGGCAGGACTCGTATGCTCTTCCAAGGGTGAGTGGTACTGTGTACTTACAGGATTATCCCCAATTTGATTTGAGCAACATTGAAGAACATTGTGAACAATTGCTGCAATCTCTGCACGTTCCTACTGATTTCCTGCATGAACTATCTTTTAACTGCATTGCCTTGCACTTTTTACAGGATTAATTCCCCCCCCCCCCCCCCGCATTCGAGCATTGCTAACATTATTGCGTTTACTTCAATTGAGTGTTTACTTCAGTTGAGTGGTGGTATATTTCAGCAACTTTAGGATTTTATTATTATTTGTTATAACGTATTATCAATTTTATATGCTGCTTTAAAGAGGTATTCCAGGAATTCTTTTTATTTGACTATGCTACAGGGGCTGTAAAGTTAGTGTAGTTCATAATATAGTGTCTGTACCTGAGTGTGACGGTTTTCTCACAATTCTTCTGGGATTTTCACTCCAATATTTATTTTTACCAGCATATAAAATGACTGTTTTTCCCAGCTTGCAATGCGGCCGAGACCTGACTCACTAGTCAGCTGATGACAGGGAGCCTGTCGGCTTCAATGGGTGGAGTGATTGCTTGGTGGGAGAAATCAATCTGCAACTAATGCAACAGCTGTAGGCACCCTGATTGAAAACCACACTGATTTGAATGGATGAAGCTCATTTATGTTTCAATGGGTGGGGTGGCTGATGTGTGGGAGCGAGGAAGATGGAATTGTGGGATTTGAAGTAAAAAAAGAAAAGTCAAACAGGAAATACTAGTTCACACACAGCTAGCCACAGTGTTATGGTAATCTCACAACATAGCCATTTAGCCCCAAGACAAGTGCAGATCCTTCCTAAGCATGTCCATTACTGTCTGCAAGGTGCATACTAAAATCACCTTATGCTGGATAACCCCTTTCATTTTCGCTGTTATAATTTTTGCATTTATTATGTCAAATTCACCCACAAGGGCCCTGTGGGGGAACTGTTTATATGCATTTTATCAATTTTCTTATAATTTAATATAATAAATTAATTTTATAACTCATCATTGCCCTTGTGTTTTTTAGACCTAGAGCTCCAAAGCCTCCTTTTTTTACATCATAACTAAAAATGTGTTTTCACTGTAACAGATATATTTAGAGAAGTGCAAATGAATTTAGTACAAATTGGTTTCAAATCTAATTTCATCAAATACTTGACGTGAATCCCTAAATCACTAAAAATGGAAGATAGCCCTTTAGAGATAGAAAAATTGTTGTATGATCACGTAATGGGTCTTGCGTAATACCTTGCAGGCAACTTTTCCTGTCAGCATTTAGTTCTCTGACCCAGGCAGCGTTATGCCTTGGGTTGACCCTGCTAGCCCCTTTCATTACCTGAGGCAGCCACTTGTCACTGCTCTTAAAGTAGCCATGGCCCATGAAGTCTGAACTTAAGTGGCAGCCGATGCTGAAGCTACTTTATCTCAATGAGCAGGGCCCCCTTATATTGTATATAAATGATATAATCTTATTTATATACAATGTGCCGGGGACACAGTGCCACCCAGGGGCCTATAACTATATATCTATAGTATATATTTATAAACAATATTTGGGAACACAGGGCCAGGGGCTAAATATGTATATATAGTAACTTCATCCTGTTTTTGCTTTCTCAATGTCCTGTTTTTGTCTCAAGGAAATATAGTCAGCCTAACAAAAAGGTTTATATCTCAGTGCTGTAAAGGACTATGGAGAATAAAATAAAAAAAAGGTATGATGCTGACAGGTCCGCTTTCAACAAGCACCGTTTAATTGTTTGCTCTTTGAGGAATCGGTCTGTTACCATGGCTAGACCAGAATGTTAAGTAAACTAGAGTATAAAAAATTTGAAGGAGCATGTAGACCACATACTGGCACTATGTCCTCAGAACAATAGTGAGGCTGAGTGCTGATCACCTCCCCCACCACTATTTCAATGGCATTGAGGGTATTGTAAATATTACTCTACTGTGCATCCATTGGATAATATTTATCTTGGAACGGACATACATAGGTACTGTAATAAGATATATGTCTGTTTAAATATGCTTAAAAGAAATAAAGGCTTTACGCTATGAGGTCATATGCTTTAAGTATCATAATGCTTCTACACAGAGCCCTTTGCTTGTAATTCAAATCAATTTCTTTAGGCTCAGGAGAGAACGTATACTGTGAAAGGTTAAAAGGTAAAAGCAGTATTTACTTTCTGCAGCCATGTTATTCTGTCCACGTGCCAAGAATGTGCAGTATTAAAATATCTGCGATTACATTCAGACATTTATTTTTTCTAAAGAAGTTTTGTCTCCTGCCAATTCTGTAGCGAAAAAATCTAAAATAAAATCTTGCACCAGCTGTAATGAGAAGTTCAAGCACTTCTACTTTATGAATGACCTCCAGTGTTTGAAACATGGAGAGTGAACAAACATTTACACTACTTTGAAACCCTACTGTGAATATAACATTAACATTGCTATATTACTGAGCTTCATTTCTGTGACAGCTTATTGGAAGCTCACACAATCGCCTGCTTTGGCAACAATTCATTTCCTGACAACGTGAAAACACTATTTATTCAGTGCTACATGTAGTGATAAATATCATCCATTACATGCCGGTATTGTGTTCTGATGACACATTGGGTTTGACGTTAAAGTCCTTGTTTTGTCATTTTTTTTACAATCCTACCACAATTTTAATGGCACCCTTAAAATAGGTTGACAAGCAAATATTTGCACAGCTGATTGAAGTAGTTCCACATTTGGTTAATATTTGAAGGGTAAACTATTTATTGAGAAACTGACACATCCAGTGGAACATATGGTCACTTCCCATTACCCTGGCCTTGATTTTTTTTTTTAAGTCATACAATGTGAGCTTGGTAAGCATTTTTGTGTAAGTGAGATTTGACGGTTTGGATGATTTTAGAGCCATTTACTGAGATAACTTTCAATAGATATTTATGAGTTATCAATACTTCCTTTGTCAAAACTACAGCACATTGAAACTGGCCAGGAACATTAGACGTGTTGGCAGAACCCACCAATTTCAGCCTTCTAAACAGTGTTGAGCACCAATATTTGCAATGCAAATTTTTATTGCGAATATCGCAACTTCCCAAATTCGCGAATATTGAAAATCTAGCGCTATAGATTCGCAATTATTAATATTCAAAAAAAGATTTCACAGCATACATCGAAGTACACATCACAGTGATCATCCCTCCCTGCTTCCAGCTTGTGGTCTACTCTAAAGAAGGTTCCAATACTATTTACTGTGTGAGACTGGCACGTGAATAATCCCAAATGCGAATATTCACATATGCGAATATTCGCGAATATTGACCCATCCCTTATTTTAGCTTGTGAGCCAATGAGAATGATGCAAATACAGTTATCAGAGGTTATCAACATCCTTAGTAACCAATAGGAAAGTATCCCACCCCTTCACTATATAAGATTCCTCCCAGCAGCAGCCCCTGCAGTTTCTTGTGGTGGATTTTGTGAGAGGAGCTAGAATACTGTCTGTGTACTTTCAAGTGCTTTTTTAAAAGCAAATTATCCAGCGTGTAGGGTATAGTGTTATAGCTTTGCATTTTTAAAAGAAAAGCAAATAATCTAGGGAATTTATAGTGTTAGATAGAGTAGGTTAGCTTGGCAGATAGTTTCTAGTGTAGGGTATACAGTCAGTGCTTTGCTTCTTTAAAAGCAAAGCAAATTATCCAGGGTAGGTTAGTTTAGCAGATAGGTTTTAATGTAGGGTATAGAGTAAGGCTGGGTTAACACCATGTTTTTGCAATACAGTTCCCCTATCAGGTTTTTGATTAAAAAACATGGATTCCTCAAAACCTAACTAAACTGTATCAAAACATGTGTACAAATTTTAATCCATATACGGTTTGAAAAATTATGTTCGGTTCCATCTATTTATTAAGAAAAAAATGTATACATTTTAAACTTTTCATTCCATTATAAAGTTTTGCTTGTTTGATTGAAATTCCAAGAAAAAAAAACTGTGCAAAGTCAAAAACTGTATGGTGAAAACTGGATGGAATCGTACACACATACGGTTCTGTATGGTTCCCAATGACTCCCGTGTTAAAAAAAAAGTGTACGTTTCAATACGGTTTTTCACCGGACCAAAAACAGTGGTAGGCTACGGTTTTGGATATGGGAAAAAAACTGCCAAAAACGTACAGGATGCAAAACGGACACAACCTGATGCATCTTTTGGCATACGGTTTTCAATGGAGAGTCAATGCATACGGTTTTCAATACAGATCTGTACGGTTTTCAAATTGAAAACTTATACGGGAACTGTATTGCAAAAATGTGGTGTGAACCCAGCCTTAGTTAGTTTAGGTATATTATAGTGTAGGATTTAGGTGTGTTTTAGTTTTTTAGTTTAGTGTCTGCTAAAAAAAAAAAGTTTAATAGCTTTAGTTTTTAGTTAGTTTTTTATTGTTTAGTTGGTGTAGTTAGTAGTGGCAGTAGGAGGAGGCAGAAGCCAGCTGCACCTGTGCGCACTGAGCCCAAACAGGTGCAAGTCAGCACTACCCCATCTGACAGGAGGTCGGTGCTTAAGTCACCTGTTTGGGCTTACTTCACCCTGGTAGTAGATGATGCTGCTATAGGCATTTGTCAGCTGTGCCATGCCAGGGTGAGGAGAGGGAGGTCTTTGGCTCGGCTTGGTACCACTGACCTCACCCAGCACCTGAGAGTAAACCACTGGTGGGAGTGGGAACAGATGCGGAGTAGTGGTAGCAGCACCACCAGCAGTGTGCAGGGGACAGAAGCTCCTGCCACTGTACAGTAGTCACCCCAACCCCTTCCAGCCATGCATTCCCACTCCCCCACTCCCTCTTGAGGAGGTACTGGCAGTAAGACCTCTGCCTCCACTGCACCCTCCTCTATGTACTCCACTGCCGTTCGGCACCAGCCATCAGTTGCCGACGCGTTTGAACACACAGCGCCCCCCCCCCCCGGGGATCGTCGCATGTGTTCACTTAATGGGCTCCTGGCAAGGGTTATCGCCCTATTGGAGCAGGCTCAACCCAGATTTTTTTTTGCCAGGACAGGCGTCCCTGACCTACACCATCACATTGTGCAGAATATATCCCTGTCGCTGGATCACGCTGTCAGCGACAGGGTGCATCTGACAATGGATTGTTGGACCAGCAGACATGGGCAGGGATGATATCTTACTTTTACTGCCCATTGGGTTTCCCTTCGAGGTGCCGGGGAGGGATTGATGGCATCTGAACTTGTGGTTCCGCCCCAGGGTGTCCAGGGGAGAACTGCTGTTCTCCCACAAGCCACTGTCTAAACAGCTGCTGAGCCCCCCAGCAAGTGTACCCGTAGCTAAGCAAGTGTGGGGCACGTGCGCTGCCAGGCCGTGCTCCAGCTTGTGAGTCTAGAGGAACGGAGACACAAGTGGCTGACACCCCGCAGGCTAGAAGCAGGTATGGTTGTTTGGGACAACGGAAGCAACCTACTCGCCGCCCTCCATGCTGGCAGTCTCACCCACATGCCCTGCCTGGCACATGTCCTCAACCTTGTGGTATAGAAGTTCCTGCGCACATATTCAAGGTTGAGTGACATGGCGCAAAGGGTACGGAGGATTTCCAGCCACTTCCGATGCTCCCCAACAGCCGCCGCATCCCTTTCCAAACTGTAGCAGATCAACAGCCTGCCCCCTCACAGGCTGATTGTGGAGACGCGGTGGAACTGCACCCTCTACATGCTGGAGAGGTTGTGGGAGCAGCGACGGGTGGTGAGGGAGTACCTGCTTGAACAAGGCACTCCAGGGCCATCCTACCAACTCCCCTACATCACTAATGCAGAGTGTTAGCAGATACAGCAGGTCTGACACGTGTTGGCCTCTGGGTCATTGACATTAAGGAGAGGGATGAGTATTGGTTGGCCACCCTTTTAGACCCCCGCTGCAGGGGGAAACAGGAGCAGTTCATCCCAGCCAGCTGGAGGCAGGACCAGATGCATGAACTACAGTCCTGTCTCATCAGCTGGTTGGAGAAGGGAACTCCCCGGTCTCCAGTTCTCTCCGCCCATCTCACCCAGCAGGTGGCTGGACCCAGCATCACCAGCCGAGCAGGTGACCTTATGGGTGAGATGAGGCTGTTCTACCAGCCTGTGCAGCAGCAGTGGTGGTCACCACCTGTGGCTGGCCCGCATGCTGGTAGACTACATGGGGTCCGTTGGTGCTTCCGACAGCATGAGCACCGATGATCCTATGAAGTACTGGGTTGCCAGGCTGGACACCTGCCGCGAGCTTGCTCAGTATGCGCTGGAGTTACTGTCCTGCTCCCTCCAGCGTACTGTCTGAGCAGACATTCAGCACAGCAGGTGGGGTGGTCACAGACAAGCGGACCCGTCGGTCCACAGATTCTGTGGACAGACTCACATTCATTAAAATGAATGAGTCCTGGATCGGCGCCGACTTCTTGGCCGCCACCATAGGTTCTGGGCCTCTCCTAGGCTCTCCCTCCAATTAAACCAATGCTTGTTTACTATTTATAGTATTTATATATTTATATTTAATTATATATATATATATATATATATATATATATATATGAATTTATTTATTTTTTGTAATCATGGATGAATGTCTTTATTTTTAAATTTGTTGAAGAATTTTTTTCTGTTTTTAATCATGGATGAATTTATTAGTTTATTAATGAATTTATTTATTGATTAGTTTATTGATCAATTTATTTAAATATATCTGCATATATGATTTTAATTATTTATTTATGTATCTATCAATGAATTTCTTTATCTTTTTATCAATCAATGAGTTTATCGATTTTTCCAATAATTGAACATCTTATTTAATTATTTGGACACACCGCCCACATGGACACTATCATACAGCATAGCAGAGTTTGTAGTTTGTTCAGAAGGCATCTGAACAGATCTCGACAGAGATTAATCAGAGCTGCATTAGTTTTCTGGATTACGTTTACCTGCGGTTCTATGTATTGGTAAAAAACACACGAAAAGAAAGCACACGTTTTATCCGAATAAAATTTTTATAACAAATGTACATAAACAAAAAAAAAAAACATGCCTCTAAGGCAACTTCTTTAACTTTTTTGGGAGGTCCACCTTCTTTTTTGGTTTCTTCTCCAGCTTCCTTATGTTCTCATCCAGAAGCCACTGCTGCTGCTTGATCCTCCTTTGCTGCTGCTGGATCCTTCTTTGCTGGCTTTTAATTACACCATATGCAGCATTTTGGTCCCACTGCAATTGGATGGATTCTGAGATAACTGTTAGAATTTAAAAAAAAAAAATGTTAAAGCACTGACAATTTGCACAACATTTAACTATAGTGAACTAACACTAACCAACGATATAATCTTCATAAATACCGTTAACAAATTAATTGTTGTTTATATAGATGAGCCAATCGAATTGTATAAATCAGAATTTGTTTGGAATTTCCAGAGGAAGATCTTTACAGTGGTGAATCATTTCACCTGAAGCCCAAATCATTGCAGGCAGGCAGATAGACAGGGACAGTAGAGAGAACACTTTATGTTGCTACTGTACTGGGGTGTATTACTCTGAAGCTAATAGGGGCCGGTTAGTGTGAGCACTAAAATACATATTCACTTGCTTTTAACACCTCATTCAGGTGTAAACTTCATGGGGCGTATTTTCCTATCCTAAGTGTAATATACACCGTAAAGACAAAAATACAATGTGTGCATCTCACAGCTACAAAGCTCAGAGGCTAGATCATATGTTCGCCTACACCCCTCGGTGCTATTTAAATGATTATTTAAATAAAACCAATATCCGAATCCTGTTTTAAAAAAACATCGAAGTGAAATTACTTACACAGATCAAGATTTCTTCCTCCCTCTGAGTAAACCTGCTTCCAACCATGTTTCAGGTGCTACAAACTTCGGGTAGTAGTATTCGCATACTTCAATGTTTGCATGCGCATACTTTGTTATGCGCATACATCATTATGCACATTGTGCGAATATATGCGATATTCACATGAAATATTGGGAATTTGAATATGGCATATTGTTACGCCTAGCGCTCCGGGTCCCCGCTCCTCCCCGGAGCGCTCACGGCGTCTTTCTCCCTGCAGCGCCCCGGTCAGTCCCGCTGACCGGGAGCGCTGCACTGTCATGGCCGGTGGGGATGCGATTCGCACAGCGGGACGCGCCCGCTCGCGAATCGCATCCCAGGTCACTTACCCGTCCCGGTCCCCTGCTGTCATGTGCTGGCGCGCGCGGCTCCGCTCTCTAGGGCGCGCGCACGCCAGCTCTCTGAGACTTAAAGGGCCAGTGCACCATTGATTGGTGCCTGGCCCAATTAGCTTAATTGGCTTCCTCCTGCTCCCTGGCTATATCTGATCTCCTCACTTCCCCTGCACTCCCTCGCCGGATCTTGTTGCCCTTGTGCCTAGTGAAAGCGTTCCCTTGTGTGTTCCTAGCCTGTGTTCCAGACCTCCTGCCGTTGCCCCTGACTACGATCCTTGCTGCCTGCCCCGACCTTCTGCTACGTCCGACCTTGCTTCTGTCTACTCCCTTGTACCGCGCCTATCTTCAGCAGTCAGAGAGGTTGAGCCGTTGCTAGTGGATACGACCTGGTCACTACCGCCGCAGCAAGACCATCCCGCTTTGCGGCGGGCTCTGGTGAATACCAGTAGTGACTTAGAACCGGTCCACTAGCACGGTCCACGCCAATCCCTCTCTGGCACAGAGGATCCACCTCCTGCCAGCCGGCATCGTGACACATATGCTGCTTATCCCTAATTCTCACCAATGCTATGTGGACTAGTTGCCAGTTATTTGTTTTTCAGACCTGAGAAGGACATTCGGTGTCAATGCCCCAGGAACTGTTAACATCACCAGGCCCCAGTGGCCACTTTAATGTCGACCATCCTCCAGGACTGGGCGCTTTAGACGGCTGTTAAGAGGGGAGTTTGTGGTGGCCCAGTACAGTACAGAGTTGTAACCCCGTACTCTAGCTGCCCTGTCCAGCAGACTCCAAACAGTGACCCATGCCCCCCCTGCACTTGTGTTCTACTTACTCCCTTAATTGCCTATGTTATACCATGTGATGTACATAAAATGTGTTATACCTTTAAGACCTGTTGTCATGTGATTGTAACCCAGTGAGGTATCAATGACCATGTGACCTAAGTGTGACCTATGGGACCCCTCCCATAGGAGGCTGAGAATTATGGAAACAACATAACCAAGAAATGGAGGGATCGGCACTATGATGTGGGGGCAAATCCTTAGAACTCACATCTAAGGCTTCAGGGCAATAACTAATGTTATCTCCACAGAAATTTTATTTGCCTATATGCAAAATTTAATCCAGCACTGCAAGGTAACAATGTGACCACTGAATCATCCACAATAAATACAGATCACATCTATTTGTGCACAACATACAGTAAATATTGTGTCACATTGATTTGTATACAGGACGTGATACATTATGTATAAAACCGTTATCATTCACAATACTGTAGAAACAGAATGTAATAATATCCAGTGAGAGGATAGTATAGTACAGTTTTTCCCAACCAGCATGCCTCCGGCTGTTGCAAAACTACCACTCCCAGCATGCCCAGACAGCCGAAGGTTGTCCGGGCATTCTGGGAGTTATAGTTTTGCAACAGCTGGAGGCATGCTGGTTGGGAAACACTGATATAGTACAATTCCCATTGTCTGACCCTTAGCTTCCATAGAGGCCGACAACACAACTACTCTAGTTCTACATTACTTCTCCTGTTGTTCCTGCATTAGTCACTAGGAGGAGCTTTTTGCATAGAGATATTAAAGGGGTACTCCGGTAGAAAACTTATTTTTTTTATCAACTAGTTAAAGAAAAGTTAAACAGATTTGTAAATGACTTCTATTAAAAAATATTTATCCTTCCAGTATTTATTAGCTGCTGAATACTACAGAGGAAATTATTTTCTTTTTGGAACACAGAGCTCTCTGCTGAAATCACGAGCACAGTGTTCTCTGCTGACATCTCTGTCCATTTTAAGAACTGTCCAGAGTAGGAGAAAATCCCCATAGCAAACATATACTGCTCTGCACAGTTCCTAAAATGGACAGAGATGTCAGCAGAGTGCGTTGTGGTCATGATGTCAGCAGAGAGGTCTGTGTTCCAAAAAGAAGTACTGGAAGGATTACATTTTTTTAATAGAAGTCATTTATAAATCTGTATAACTTTCTAGCACCAGTTGATAAAAAAATAAAATAAAGGTTTTTCACTGGAGTACCCCTTTAACAGCTGAGTACAAGCTATATACATTCATATGTGCTGCAGTGCCCCTAGTGGTAGCTATAGGCAGAGCCAGTGTTTTATCATCTATTGTTATAGGGTTAGCAAGGGTTTGGAGCTGTATTTGAAATTGCCAATGCATTTAGGTTAGTCACCTTGGGTAATTTACCTGGCATAAAAACACTAATAAAATATGATATTTTGGCTGAGTACTATATTTAAAAAGCATGCGCACAACTTATTCTGATAAATACTAACAGGTAGTTTGCCCCCTGTATGTAAGACCTCCTGTATGTAGTTTTTCCTGGTAGATAGGAAGTTTACCCCATTACTTAGGACTGCTTTGGAGATAATTTACGCTATGTATGTAGGAACACCTTGTAGGTAGTTTCCCCCTTTTATTATGCCCCCCCCCCCTCCGTAGGTAAGACCCCTCACTAAGGTAGTTTGCCCCGCTAAGTATGTCCCACCCTGTTAGTAGTTTCCCCCTCTCAGTATGTCCCCCCGTGGGTAGTTTGCCTCCCGTAGGTACTTAATACCTGTAGTTAGTTTTCCCACTGTAGGAAGTCCCCTCTGTAAGATGGTCCCCCTATAGGTAGTTAACCCCCTGTGGACAGGTCCCCCTGTAGGTAGGTGCCCCAATCAGGCATCTTTTTAGGGAGTTTCCCCTCCCACTAGGATAAAAAAAAAAAAAAACATACTCACCTTCCCTTGGCTCTATGCTCATAGCTCCCTTGCAGTGCACCAGTGCATCTTCAATTCTTCCTCCCCCAGCTTGGCAAACAAATACACATAATAAGTAGCTCATAATAATATGCGCATTCGGATAGAGATTTCAGCTATGGAGCATTACAGAAAAATCCTCGTCCAGGCTCCAGTAGTAGAGATTTTTTTTCATGACCACTAGATGTCAGCATAGAGCACCAAAACACTTTTTTATGGTTGTGTATAGAAGCATGCGCCTGCAGGACATAAGTGTTACACAGGGTCAGACTAAGACTAAAAAGCAACCCTGGTGCACACACCACCCCACCATCCCACAGAAAGGAATGCAAAAAGTAGACAAATAGTGGCCACTAAGTGCACTATGTTGACTTTTGCAGCACTAGGTCAGAATGTATCCTAAAATATGTAAGTCCAGAATTTGAATAGATTCTACCGTGCGCATGGTGCAGCTTAATTCCAGTCTCAGTCCAGCACTGCTCCATATAGCACTAGTGCCCACTGTGTCTCCACATAGTAATAGTGCCCCCTGTGCCTCCATATAGTCAATAGCTTCTACACCCTACTAGTTATAAGGCCAAGACATACAAAATATGCTTGTTTTGTGCCAAATATAGCGTAGAGCCCTGAACCCCTTAAGAACACAGCCTATTTTCAATTTTGTCGCTTTGTGTTTTCCTCCTCGCCATAACTCTTTTATTTTTTCATCTACAGACCCATATAAGACTTGTTCTATGCTCAACCAATTCTATGATGTTCTGACTGTCACGATGCCGGCTGGCAGGTAGTGGATCCTCTGTGCCAGAGAGGGATTGGCGTGGACCGTGCTAGTGGACCGGTTCTAAGCCACTACTGGTTTTCACCAGAGCCCGCCGCAAAGCGGGATGGTCTTGCTGCGGCGGTAGTGACCAGGTCGTATCCACTAGCAACGGCTCACCTCTCTGGCTGCTGAAGATAGGCGCGGTACAAGGGAATAGGCAAAAGCAAGGTCGGACGTAGCAGAAGGTCGGGGCAGGCAGCAAGGATCGTAGTCAGGGGCAACGGCAGAAGGTCTGGAAACACAGGCAAAGAACACACAAGGAACGCTTTCACTGGCACTAAGGCAACAAGATCCGGCAAGGGAGTGCAGGGGAAGTGAGGTGATATAGGGAAGTGCACAGGTGAACACACTAATTGGAACCACTGCGCCAATCAGCGGCGCAGTGGCCCTTTAAATCGCAGAGACCCGGCGCGCGCGCGCCCTAGGGAGCGGGGCCGCGCGCGCCGGGACAGAACAGACGGAGAGCGAGTCAGGTAGGGGAGCCGGGGTGCGCATCGCGAGCGGGCGCTACCCGCATCGCGAATCGCATCCCGGCTGGCAGCGGAATCGCAGCGCCCCGGGTCAGAGGACGTGACCGGAGCGCTGCCGCGGGGAGAGTGAAGCGAGCGCTCCGGGGAGGAGCGGGGACCCGGAGCGCTCGGCGTAACAGTACCCCCCCCCTTGGGTCTCCCCCTCTTCTTAGAGCCTGAGAACCTGAGGAGCAGACTTTTGTCTAGGATGTTGTCCTCAGGTTCCCAGGATCTCTCTTCAGGACCACAACCCTCCCAGTCCACTAAAAAAAAATTTTTCCCTCTGACCTTTTTGGCAGCTAAAATTTCTTTGACCGAGAAGATGTCCGAGGAGCCGGAAACAGGAGTGGGAGGAACAGATTTGGGAGAAAAACGGTTGAGGATGAGTGGTTTGAGAAGAGAGACGTGAAAGGCATTAGGGATACGAAGAGAGGGAGGAAGAAGAAGTTTATAAGAGACAGGATTAATTTGACACAAAATTTTGAAAGGACCAAGATAGCGTGGTCCCAACTTGTAGCTAGGGACACGGAAGCGGACATATTTAGCGGAGAGCCATACCTTGTCTCCAGGGGAAAAAACGGGGGGAGCTCTTCTTTTCTTATCCGCGAACTTCTTCATGCGTGATGAAGCCTGTAAGAGAGATTTTTGGGTCTCTCTCCATATGATGGAAAGGTCACGAGAAATTTCATCCACAGCGGGCAGACCAGAGGGCAAGGGAGTAGGGAGGGGGGGAAGAGGGTGACGGCCGTACACCACGAAAAATGGGGATTTGGAGGAAGACTCAGAGACCCTGAAGTTATACGAGAATTCGGCCCATGGGAGGAGATCTGCCCAGTCATCCTGGCGGGAGGAAACAAAATGTCGCAAATAATCACCCAAGATCTGGTTAATCCTTTCTACTTGTCCATTGGACTGGGGATGATATGCAGAAGAAAAATTTAATTTAATCTTGAGTTGTTTACAGAGAGCCCTCCAGAATTTAGACACGAATTGGACGCCTCTATCCGAGACAATCTGTGTAGGCAACCCGTGAAGACGAAAAATGTGTACAAAAAATTGTTTAGCCAACTGAGGCGCAGAAGGAAGACCAGGAAGAGGGATGAAATGTGCCATTTTGGAGAATCGATCAACGACCACCCAAATAACAGTGTTGCCACGGGAAGGGGGTAAATCAGTAATAAAATCCATACCAATCAGAGACCAAGGCTGTTCGGGGACAGGCAGAGGATGAAGAAAACCAGCGGGCTTCTGGCGAGGAGTCTTATCCCGGGCACAGATAGTGCAGGCTCGCACAAAGTCCACAACATCCGTCTCCAGAGTCGGCCACCAATAGAAGCGGGAGATGAGATGCACAGATTTCTTGATACCCGCATGACCTGCGAGATGGGAGGAGTGACCCCATTTGAGGATTCCGAGGCGTTGGCGAGGAGAAACAAAGGTCTTTCCTGGAGGAGTCTGCCTGATGGAGGCAGGAGAAGTGGAGATCAGGCAGTCAGGTGGAATGATGTGTTGCGGAGAGAGTTCAACTTCTGAGGCATCCGAGGAACGAGAGAGAGCATCAGCCCTAATGTTCTTATCGGCAGGACGAAAGTGAATCTCAAAATTAAATCGGGCAAAGAACAGAGACCACCGGGCCTGGCGAGGATTCAGCCGTTGGGCAGACTGGAGGTAGGAGAGGTTCTTGTGGTCGGTGTAGATAATAACAGGAGAACTTGATCCCTCCAGCAGATGCCTCCATTCCTCAAGTGCTAATTTAATGGCTAGAAGCTCTCGATCCCCGATGGAGTAGTTCCTCTCCGCTGGAGAGAAGGTCCTAGAGAAAAAACCACAAGTGACAGCATGCCCGGAAGAATTTTTTTGTAGAAGAACAGCTCCAGCTCCCACTGAGGAGGCATCAACCTCCAATAGGAAGGGTTTGGAAGGGTCAGGTCTGGAGAGGACGGGAGCCGAAGAAAAGGCAGACTTGAGTCGTTTAAAGGCGTCTTCTGCTTGAGGAGGCCAGGACTTGGGATCAGCATTTTTTTTGGTTAAAGCCACGATAGGAGCCACAATGGTAGAAAAATGTGGAATAAATTGCCTGTAATAATTGGCGAACCCCAAAAAGCGTTGGATAGCACGGAGTCCGGAGGGGCGTGGCCAATCTAAGACGGCAGAGAGTTTGTCTGGATCCATCTGTAGTCCCTGGCCAGAGACCCAATATCCTAGAAAAGGAAGAGATTGGCATTCAAACAGACATTTCTCAATTTTGGCATAGAGTTGGTTGTCACGAAGTCTCTGAAGAACCATACGGACATGCTGGCGGTGTTCTTCTAGATTGGCAGAAAAAATTAGGATATCGTCCAGATATACAACAACACAGGAGTATAACAGATCACGAAAAATTTCATTGACAAAGTCTTGGAAGACGGCAGGGGCGTTGCACAGTCCAAAGGGCATGACCAGATACTCAAAGTGTCCATCTCTGGTGTTAAATGCCGTTTTCCACTCGTCCCCCTCTCTGATGCGGATGAGGTTATAGGCGCCTCTTAAGTCCAATTTAGTGAAGATGTGGGCACCTTGGAGGCGATCAAAGAGTTCAGAGATGAGGGGTAAGGGGTAGCGGTTCTTAACCGTGATTTTATTAAGACCGCGGTAGTCAATGCAAGGACGTAGGGAGCCATCTTTTTTGGACACAAAGAAAAATCCGGCTCCGGCAGGAGAGGAGGATTTACGGATAAAGCCCTTTTTTAGATTCTCCTGGACGTATTCGGACATGGCAAGAGTCTCTGGGGCAGAGAGAGGATAAATTCTGCCCCGGGGTGGAGTAGTGCCCGGGAGGAGGTCGATAGGGCAATCATAAGGCCTGTGAGGAGGTAGAGTCTCAGCTTGTTTTTTGCAGAACACATCCGCGAAGTCCATATAGGCCTTAGGGAGACCGGTTACTGGAGGAACCACAGAGTTACGGCAAGGGTTACTGGGAACCGGTTTTAGACAGTTCTTGGAACAAGAGGACCCCCAACTCTTGATCTCCCCAGTGGACCAATCCAGGGTAGGGGAATGAAGTTGAAGCCAGGGAAGTCCAAGGAGAATTTCCGAGGTGCAATTGGGGAGGACCAAAAGTTCAATCCTCTCATGATGAGATCCGATGCTCATAAGAAGGGGCTCCGTGCGGAAACGTATGGTACAGTCCAATCTTTCATTATTTACACAATTGATGTAGAGGGGTCTGGCGAGACTGGTCACCGGGATGTTGAACCTGTTGACGAGAGAGGCCAAAATAAAATTTCCTGCAGATCCAGAGTCCAAGAAGGCCACTGTAGAGAAGGAGAAGGCAGAGGCAGACATCCGCACAGGCACAGTAAGACGTGGAGAAGCAGAGTAGACATCAAGGACTGTCTCACCTTTGTGCGGAGTCAGCGTACGTCTTTCCAGGCGGGGAGGACGGATAGGACAATCTCTCAGGAAGTGTTCGGTACTAGCACAGTACAGGCAGAGGTTCTCCATACGGCGTCGTGTCCTCTCTTGAGGTGTCAGGCGAGACCGGTCGACCTGCATAGCCTCCACGGCGGGAGGCACAGGAACAGATTGCAGGGGACCAGAGGAGAGAGGAGCCGAGGAGAAGAAACGCCTCGTGCGAACAGAGTCCATATCTTGGCGGAGTTCCTGACGCCTTTCGGAAAAACGCATGTCAATGCGAGTGGCTAGGTGAATAAGTTCATGTAGATTAGCAGGAATTTCTCGTGCGGCCAGAACATCTTTAATGTTGCTGGATAGGCCTTTTTTGAAGGTCGCGCAGAGGGCCTCATTATTCCAGGACAATTCTGAAGCAAGAGTACGGAATTGTACGGCATACTCGCCAACGGAAGAATTACCCTGGACCAGGTTCAACAGGGCAGTCTCAGCAGAAGAGGCTCGGGCAGGTTCCTCAAAGACACTTCGGATTTCCGAGAAGAAGGAGTGTACAGAGGCAGTGACGGGGTCATTGCGGTCCCAGAGCGGTGTGGCCCATGACAGGGCTTTTCCGGACAGAAGGCTGACTACGAAAGCCACCTTAGACCTTTCAGTGGGAAACAGGTCCGACATCATCTCCAGATGCAGGGAACATTGGGAAAGAAAGCCACGGCAAAACTTAGAGTCCCCATCAAATTTATCCGGCAAGGATAAGCGTATCCCAGGAGCGGCCACTCGCTGCGGAGGAGGTGCAGGAGCTGGCGGAGGAGATGACTGCTGAAGCTGTGGTAGTAACTGTTGTAGCATAATGGTCAGTTGAGACAGCTGTTGGCCTTGTTGCGCTATCTGTTGTGACTGCTGGGCGACCACCGTGGTGAGGTCAGCGACAACTGGCAGAGGAACTTCAGCGGGATCCATGGCCGGATCTACTGTCACGATGCCGGCTGGCAGGTAGTGGATCCTCTGTGCCAGAGAGGGATTGGCGTGGACCGTGCTAGTGGACCGGTTCTAAGCCACTACTGGTTTTCACCAGAGCCCGCCGCAAAGCGGGATGGTCTTGCTGCGGCGGTAGTGACCAGGTCGTATCCACTAGCAACGGCTCACCTCTCTGGCTGCTGAAGATAGGCGCGGTACAAGGGAATAGGCAAAAGCAAGGTCGGACGTAGCAGAAGGTCGGGGCAGGCAGCAAGGATCGTAGTCAGGGGCAACGGCAGAAGGTCTGGAAACACAGGCAAAGAACACACAAGGAACGCTTTCACTGGCACTAAGGCAACAAGATCCGGCAAGGGAGTGCAGGGGAAGTGAGGTGATATAGGGAAGTGCACAGGTGAACACACTAATTGGAACCACTGCGCCAATCAGCGGCGCAGTGGCCCTTTAAATCGCAGAGACCCGGCGCGCGCGCGCCCTAGGGAGCGGGGCCGCGCGCGCCGGGACAGAACAGACGGAGAGCGAGTCAGGTAGGGGAGCCGGGGTGCGCATCGCGAGCGGGCGCTACCCGCATCGCGAATCGCATCCCGGCTGGCAGCGGAATCGCAGCGCCCCGGGTCAGAGGACGTGACCGGAGCGCTGCCGCGGGGAGAGTGAAGCGAGCGCTCCGGGGAGGAGCGGGGACCCGGAGCGCTCGGCGTAACACTGACACCTTCTATTTTACCATAAAATGTACAAAGCAACCAAAAAATATTGTGTGATGGGAAATCGAAAAGAAAAAACAAAATTTAGCAACTTTTGGCGGTTTCGTTTTTATGCAGTGCACTTAATGGTAAAACTGACATGTTCTCTTTACTCTGTGGGTCAATACCAGTAAAACGATACCCATAGTTAGATCCTTTTTTATTATTGTACTGTGTGGTGCCGGTCTAGGGTGTTGCGGTAATAGTGTAGGGTCTGATGGTATTAACCCTTGAATTACGTGATGCCAGGGTGGGGCTTCCTCAATAGTAATGTTCCTACGGCCAACCATCCCACAAATGGCAGGGAGAAATAACGGAATGTCCACAGCAGATTTTACGAAGTAAACTGAAGAAACTTTACTTGCAGATTTTATGCAACAAACAGTATTGAACATAACTGTCTTTTCAAGAGTGTACAGGGATACAGGTTCCTCACAGGTTTGCTGGGACATGGAAGCAATGAGCTTTTGATGCTAGCCACTGTGCTACTATTTTAGAATATTTGAGCTGATAGTACTCACACAAGATTCAGTAGTTTGAGCTTTGAGTAGCTCACGTTTAGTGGCTGCAGGTTCTTAGGCTTTGGGCCTAGCTTGAATTGATGATGCTGATGAGATGATGAGATGTGCTTACTTTCATGTACAGGTCTCAAGAGAGAGAATTTAGTGGCTACAGCTCATTGGTCAGCAAACCTGTCAGTTATGAACCCAGTAAACTCTGGGTACATCACAAGACCTGCAAAGGTCCTTAAGCATATTATACATTGCAATTGTGTATCACGTGACCACTAAGGTCTTATACATATATTTCCTATCTATTAAATTATATATATATATATATATATATATATATATATATATATATACATTAAATAACACATTTATATGAGGCGACTAGGGGTGAGCCCTACAGGAGAGCCCAATGGACATGGAGGGACTCTAGCTGCGGGGACCTTAGACAAGGGACAGGACCAGGTCCTGTACCGGGACACCACAAGTGCTTTTAAAAAAAAGTCAAACTTGTTTTTAACAAAAAAATTATATTAAAAATGTCCCTATTCCGACCACTACAACTTTCTTAGTTTTTGCATATGCAGCCATATGTGGGCTCATTGTTTTGTCATGATCTGTAATTTTTATTGGTACCTCTGTTGGGTATATGTGACTTTTTTATTACGTTTCTTTTTTTTTCTGGGATGTCATAAAAAAATCAGCAATTTTTGACTTCACGCCGTTCACAGAATTATTAACCTTATATTTTAATAGTTCAGACATTTCCACATGTGGTGTTACACCACTAGCAATAATGAAAACACTGGTGTAACTACATGAAATTTTACATACATGACGCACAGTAGTGCCATATTATAGGTCAGTGTTTCCCAACCAGTGTGCCTTTAGCTGCTGCAAAACTACAATTTCCAGCATATTCAAACAGCCAAAGGCTGTCCGAGCATGCTGGCAGTTATAGTTTTACAACAGCTGGAGGCACACTGGTTGGGAAACACTGTTATAAGTACTGTAATGCTTATGGCAACCGCCCCTACTAAAATCTATTAGAAGGTTAGGGTGCCGTAATCTGATGTCAGTTCACCTTTAGGCTAGGTTCAGACTACGGAATCTCTGGGCAGAAAGTTTCTGCCCGGAGATTCCAAGGGCGGCCAGCGCTGACTGAATCAGTCGGCGCTAGGACTGTGCGGACACTGCAGTCTCCAATAGACTGCAATATGTTCCGCGAGTATTTCCGCCTGAAGAATGAGCAAAAATCTTTTGACTTGAAGAGAACATGAAGGCCCAGATTTATCAAAGAATGTCTACGATTGAGCTATTTTCCCATGTTTATTTGGGTGGTGGGTTTGACTAGCGTGCATCTTATTTATCAAGAAGGTGCAGCAGGATGATGAATTTTGCGCAGCTCTGCTGTGGTGGGAAAAGCTCTACTACATACACTTTTTCTAGACACTTGTGAGGGAGGGAAGTTGACACTTTCCTGGGTCCCGAATTTGGCAGGTTAGGTGTTTTTTTTACTTATTTTCCCAGAGCTGCAAATAAATTTTTACTTGCATTTAGAGGCTACAATCAAATTTGATTGCGGTGTCTAAGGGGTTAAAGCAAACAGCTGTCTCGGCATGCTGGGAGTTGTAGTTGCGTACCTCCAACTGTTGGATAACTACATCTCCCAGCATGCCCTTCAGCGATCAGTACATGCTGGGAGTTGCAGTTTTGCAACAGCTGGAGGCACACTGGTTGGAAAATACTGAGTTAGGTAACAGAACCTAACTGAAGGTTTTCCAACCAGTGTGCCTCCAGCTGTTGCAAAAGTACAACTCCCAGCATGCTCGGTCTGTCAGTGCATGCTGGGAGTTGTAATTTTGAAACAGCTGGAGGTTATTTTCCTGTGTTTCAAGGAAACAATCATATGGCAGTGTTTCCAAAACGGAGCAAAACAACAACTCCCAGCATTTCCGGACAGCCACTCACTGTCCAGGCATGCTAGCAGTTTAGCAAGAGCTGGAGGCACCCTGTTTGGGAATCACTGGCATAGAATACCCCTATGTCCACCCCTATGCAATTCCTAATTTAGTCCTCAAATGCGCATGGTGCTCTCTCACTTCGGAGCCCTGTTGTATTTCAAGGAAACAGTTTAGGGCCACATATGGGGTATTTCCGTCCTCGGGAGAAATTGCACTACAAATTTTGGGGGGCTTTTTCTCCTTTCACCCCTTATGAAAAGGAAAAGTTGGGGGCTACACTAGCCTGTTAGTGTAAAAAAATAAAACATTTTACACTAACATGCTGGTGTTGCCCCCATACTTGTTATTTTCAAAAGCGGTAAAAGGAAAATAGACCCCCGAATTTGTAACACATTTTCTCCTGAGTATGTAAATACCCCATATGTGGGCGTAAAATGCTCTGCGGACACACAACAAGGGTCAGGAGTGAGAATACACTATGTACATTTGAGGCCTAAATTGGTGATTTGCACAGGGGTGACTGATTTTACAGCTGCTCTGACAAACGCAAAAAAATAAATACCCACATGTGACCCCATTTGGATGGGAAAATGAAAAAATATATATTTTTTGCTAAAAATGCTGGTGTTACCCTAAATTTTTCATTTTCACAAGAGAAAAAAGGAAAAAAGCCCTCCAAAATTTGTAACTCCATTTCTTCTAAGTAAGAATATACCCCATATGTGGATGTAAAGTGCTCTGCGGGCGCACTACAATGCACAGAGCCTCAGACATTATGGGAGTTGTAGTTTTGTAACAGGTGGAGAGACACAGATTGGACACAGTTTACCCATCATCACTGCAGAACTTAAAAGTGACTACAGCTCTTATGGGAAAGACAGGAGAACACACAATGATATCAGTGACCTGAGTGACGTCTTCTGACTTGAGTGATATCTCTGTTATCTTTCCAACTTCATCTGGTCCAGAGACCAGGTTTTCCTCCAGCTCCATCTTCTCTGCAGAGTCGGACATCCAGACATCATTGGCTCCTCACTTTGTCAGCAGATCCTAATCCTCTGCATGATGACAGTAATCATTATAACCTTGCCAGAAAGTGTACCCTAAATAAAATACGGCCCCACACTGTACCCTAAATAAAATACTGCCCCACACTGTACCCTGAATATAATCCTGCCACACTCTGTACCCTGAATATAATACTGCTATACACTGTGCCCACTAAATATAATCCTGCCACACACTGTACCCACTAAATATAATACTGCCACACACTGTACCCTGAATATAATACTGCTATACACTGTACCCACTAAATATAATACTGCCCACACTGTACCCTAAATATAATTCTGCTATACACTGTACCCACTAAATATAATCCTGCCCCACACTCTACCCTGTATATTATATTGCTATACACTGTGCCCACTAAATATAATCCTGCCACACACCGTACCCTGCATATAATACTGCACCACACTGTAGCCTGAATATAATACTGCTATACACTGTACCCTGAATATAATTCTGCCACACACTGTACCCTGAATATAATAATGCTATACACTGTAGCCTGAATATAATCCTGCCACACACTGTACCCTGAATATAATACTGCTATACACTGTACCCTGAATATAATACTGCTATACACTGTACCCACTAAATATAATCCTGCCACACACTATACCCACTAAAAATAATACCTCTTATCATGTGTCCTCATCATTCCTCATACCCCCATAACCCCTGCCAAACCTCTCCTCATCACTACTATAACCCTCCCCCGCGCCTCTAATCACTACAACCCCCCGCACCTCTCCTCATCACTACTATAACCCCCTGCACCCCTCATCACTACAGCCCCCCCTGCACCTCTCCTCATCACTACTATAACCCCCCCGCACCTCTCCTAAGGACTACTATAATCCCCCCCGCACCTCTCCTCATCACTACTATAACCCCCCGCACCTCTCCTCATCACTACTATAACCCCCCCTCACCTCTCCTCATCACTACTATAACCCCCCCGCACCTTTCCTCATTACTACTATAACCCCCCGCACCACTCCTCATCACTACTATAACCCCCCGCACCTCTCTTCATCACTTCATCACTACTATAACCCCCCACACCTCTCCTCATCACTACTATCACCCCCCCCGCATCTCTGCTCATCACTTTATAACCCCGGCATACCTCTCCTCATCACTACTATAACCCCCCCGAACCTCTCCTCATCACTACTATAACCCTCCCTGCACCTCTCCTCATCACTACTATAACCCCCCCGCACTTCTCATCACCCCCATAACCCCCCTCTCATCACCCCCATAACCCCCCTCTCATCACCCCCATAACCCCCCTCTCATCACCCCCATAACACCCCCTCATCACCCCCATGACACCCCCTGCACCTCTCATCACCCCCATAACCCCCCCTCATCACCCCCATAACACCCCTGCACCTCTCATCACCCCCATAACACCCCTGCACCTCTCGTCATTCCCATAACACCCCCTGCACCTCTCATCATCCCCATAACATCCCTCTCATCACCCCCATAACCCCCCCTCATCCCCCCCATAACACCCCCTGCACCTCTCATCACCCCCATAACCCCCCCTCATCACCCCCATGACACCCCCTACACCTCTATTCACCCCCATAACCCCCCTCATTACCCCCATAACACCCCCTGCACCTCTCATCACCCCCATAACCCCCCCTCATCACCCCCATGACACCCCCTACACCTCTATTCACCCCCATAACCCCCCTCATTACCCCCATAACACCCCCTGCACCTCTCATCACCCCCCATAACACCCCTGTACCTCTCATCACCCCCATAACACCCCCTGTACCTCTCATCATCCCCAAAACACCCCTCTCATCACCCCCATGACACCCCCCTAATCACCCCCATAACACCCCCCTGCACCTCTCATCACCCCCCTCATCACCCCCATGACACCCCCTGCACCTCTCATCACCCCCACCTGCCATACTTCTTAAGGGGCCCGCGCCCTAGCAAGAGCGGGCCATAGTCCTGCGGGCCCCCCGGACTATGAGGCCCGGTCATAGTTCTGGCAGGCACCCAGGCAGGGGTAAGTGAGTGACAGTCGCAGTCACTCACTGACAAGCCAGAAAAAAAAAAAGGTCCAGGGACATCCGGGCTCCCCTGAAGCCCCGGGCCCCATACAAGTGTAGGGGTTGTACCCCCTGATGGCGGCCCGGCCCCACAGTAGGTAGTCAGTATAGTTTTCCCACATTAGGTTGTAGTACCTCTAGAGTAGGTAGGCAGTATAGTTCCCTTACATTAGGTTGTAGTTCCCCCACAGTAGGTTGGCAGTATAGTTCCCCCACATCAGGTTGTAATTCCCCCACATTAGGTTTTCAGTATAGTTCCCCCACATTAGGTTTGTAGTATAGTCCCCCCCCCCCCATTATGTAGGCAATGGCACCCACAGACATACAGCCTTCAGCTATATACAGTGTACGGCTCTATGTCTGTTTACTGCCCCACTTCAGTGCTTCGACCACCGCTCCTCTGGTCAGGGGTCACGATCTACTGCTATGGCCTATAGGCCGACACGTCTCCTGCACGGGAGAGCTGTGGAAGTGCCGTGTCCCCGTGCAAGAGATCGCGACCCCCAGCGTTCGGACCCCCTGCGATCAAAAACTTTGCTGCAGATGTCCCTTAAGATGGCGGTCCTAGTGAATGTTCCCCTTAATGTTTAACCCTTTTACATTTCATGACATATACAGGGTGGGCCATTTATATGGATACACCTTAATATAATGGGAATGGTTGGTGATATTAACTTCCTGTTTGTGGCACATTAGTATATGTGAGGGGGGAAACTTTTCAAGATGGGTGGTGACCATGGCGGCCATTTTGAAGTCGGCCATTTTGAATAAAACATTTGTTTTTTCAATAGGAAGAGGGTCATGTGACACATCAAACTTATTGGGAATTTCACAAGAAAAACAATGATGCGCTTGGTTTTAACGTAACTTTATTCTTTCATGAGTTATTTAAAAGTTTCTGACCACTTACAAAATGTGTTCAATGTGCCCATTGTGTTGGACTGTCATTGCAACCCTCTTCTCCGACTCTTCACACACTGATAGCAACACCGCAGGAGAAATGCTAGCACAGGCTTCCAGTATCCGTAGTTTCTTCCTATTGAGAAAACAAAATGGCCACCATGGTCACCATCCATCTTGAAAAGTTTCCCCCCTCACATATACTAATGTGCCACAAACAGGAAGCTAATATCACCAACCATTCCCATTTTATTAAGGTTTATCCATATAAATGGCCCACCCTGAACTTACTCAGAACACGCAGGTCGGGAAAGTTCTGACCAGCTTTTTCCTGGTGGTGATATTCAGGCATATATTCACAGGATTTTAAGTGAATTCAATAGTCAATAAGTCGGGTTGTCAAAAAATGCCCCTTCTTTGATGATAAATTATGGTGCAGAAAATTATACAATTTGGGGGGATTTTGTGTCTAAGCATTGCATATTAATGTTGAAATTACAGGTTATCTTTTTTCTGTAGATCAGTTGTTCCAAACCTGGGGTACCCCCAGGGGTACTTAGCAGTTCTCCAGGGGGTACTTGGAAAAAAATCAGTGAAGACAGCCGCAGCCACTGGTCACTGGCCAGGGACACTTTAAAAGAAATGGTAGGCTGATGTCACTGCAGCAAGGAGTATAGCAGGAGGACAGCAGAGGAGAAGCCCGGGCACTGGAATGCTGTGGACAGTAAGTACCATCAGCTTGGGTGCTCTACTGTTATAAACCAAACCAATAGGTCCCCAGAGTAGCAGTGGAGCACCAAAGCTGGGCAGTATAGGGGCTTACAGCTATATATGAGGGCATTTTGGGTGCCTAAAACTATATTTGGGGGCACAGAGGGGGCCTAACTACTATATAGGGACAGAAAGTGGGCACTATTACTGTGTGGGGCAATACACATGGGGAGTGTGTAAAGAGTGTGTAAAGAGTGAGCCTAAGATGTTTGTTTGGCTGGTTCGGTGGAGAAGTCTTGTCTGGGAGAAATCTTAATTGTAGTCTAGGCCAGATAGTGAAGTAAAGGAAAAGGAAACAACTCCAATCAGAGAACACATCACCTGTGAATCAGAGGACTGTGGAGATAGGGAAAGCAGCAGGGGGCCTGGGGAGAAGATATGAAATAAAGAAAAGCATATGGATTATACTATATTCATTACAAAAATGTCTCTAATATGGGGGTACAATTTTTGGGAATGGACTGTCAAGGGGTACAATTACAAATATACCAAATATTATTTTGTTTTAATACTTCAACCGCTTAAGGACCCAGCCCATTTTCACAGAGATTTTTTGCTGAGATTTTTTTTGCACATCTGACCACTGTGACTTTAAGTATTAAAGCTGGGATGCTTTTACTTTTCATTCTGATTCTGAGATGTTTTTTTCTTGACATATTCTACTTTATGTTGGTGGTAAAATTTTGTCGAAAGTTACATCATTTCTCTGTGAAAAATTTGATGAAAAATGTGAAAATTTTGCTTTTTTTTAAACTTTGAAACTCTCTGCTTATAAGGAAAATGGATATCCCAAATAAATGATATATTGATTCACATATACAAGGGGGGACATTTACTAAACTAGTCTATTCTGGGTATGCTTATAGACCAGCATATGCATATGTGGTAGTCTCCTGTCTATTGTGCTCCTAATTTATCAAAGTTCTCACAGCCCTTGATAAATTCTGTGCTCAGACTTCAGGGTCTACAGCTTAAACTGCATTTAGACCTGCTCCAACATGGTCTGACATTTCAGTGTTTTTTGGGCAGATGCGACTTGTCGCACAAAAGTCGCACTTGATAAATTCAGCACCAATGCATTTTCCAATGCATTTCCGTCTAAAATAGACTTGCATGCATCATGTTCTAAAAATCCTCTAGAGCAAAAGTCGCTGAAAAGTCGCACATATTTAGACTGCGACTTTCTGTGAGACAAATTTAGACAGGAAATACCAGTCTAAATCCTTTGATAAATCTCCCCCAATATGTCTACTTTATGACTGCATCATAAAGTTGACATGTTTTTACTTTTGGAAGACATCAGAGGGCTTCAAAGTTCAACAGCAATTTTCCAATTTTTCACAAAATTTTCAAAATCAGAATTTTTCAGGGACCAGTTCAGTTTTGAAGTGGATTTGAGGGGCCTTCATATTAGAAATACCCCATGAATGACCCCATTATAAAACTGCACCCCTCAACGTATTTAAAATGACATTCAGTAAGTGTAATAACCCTTTAGGTGTTTCACAGGAATAGCAGCAAAGTGAAGGAGAAAATTCTAAATCTTCATTTTTTACACTTGCATGTTCTTGTAGACCCAGTTTTTGAATTTTTACAAGGGTTAAAAGGAGAGAAATCACCCCAAAATTTGTAACCCAATTTATCTTGAGTAAGGCAATATCTCATACCTGTATGTCAAGTGCTATGTGGGTGCACTAGAGGGCTCAGAAGGGAAGGAGCGACAATGGGATTTTGGAGAGTGAGTTTTTCTGAAATGGTTTTTGGGGGGCATGTCACATTTAGGAAGCCCCTACGGTACCAGAACAATTAAAAAAAATCCATATGGCATACTATTTTGGAAACTACACCCCTAAGGGAATGTAACAAAGGGTCCAGTGAGCCTTAACACCCCACAGGTGTTTGACAACTTTTCGTTAGTGTTGGATGTGTAAATGAAAAAAAAAATTTTTTCACTAAAATGCTGTTTTTTTACCCAAATTTTACATTTTTTTATAAGGAGTAATAGGAAAAAATGCCCCCATATTTTGTAACCCCATCTCTTCTGAGTATGGAAATACCCCATGTGTGGATGTCAAGTGCACTGCGGGCATACTACAATGGTCAGAAGAGAAGAAGTCACATTTGGCTTTTGGAAAGCAAATTTTGCTGAAATGGTTTTTGGGGGCATGTCACATTTAGGAAGCCCCTATGGTGCCAGAACAGCAACAAAATGTCATAATGAGCCTTAACACCGCACAAGTGTTTGACAACTTTTTGTTAAAGTTGGATGTGTAAATGAAATACATTTTTTTCACTAAAATGCCGTTTTTTTCCCCCATTTTTTACATTTTTACAAGGGGTAATAGGAGAAAATGCCCCCCAAATTTTGTAACCCCATTTTTTCTGAGTATGGAAATACCCCATGTGTGGACATCAAGGGGTCTGCTTGCGCACTACAATGCTCAGAAGGGAAGGAGCCCCATTGAGCTTTTGGAGTGAGAATTTGGTTGGAATAGAAGTCGGGGGCCTTGTGTGTTTACAAAGCCCTCTGTGGTGCCAAAACAGTAGACCCCCCCACATGTGACCCCAATTTGGAAACTACACCCCTCCCAGAATTTAATAAGGGGTGCAGTGAGCATTTACACCCCACTGGCATTTGACAGATCTTTGGAACAGTGGGCTGAGCAAATGGAAAATTACATTTTTCATTTTCACCGACCACTGTTCCAAAAATTTGTCAGACACCTGTGGGGCATAAATGCTCACTGTAGCCCTTATTACATTTCGTGAGGGGTGTAGTTTCCAAAATGGGGTCCATTGTTCTGGCACTATGGGGGCTTTGTAAACACACGTGGCCTCCTGATTTTCTCGCCAAAAGTCCAATGGCGCTCCTTCTCTTCTGAGCATTGTAGTTTGCCTGCAGTTCACTTTACATCCACATATGGGGTATTTACATACTCAGAACAAATGGGGTTACAAATTTTGGGAGGCTTTATTTCCTATTTTTCCTTGTGAAATGAAAAATTTTGGGTAACACCAGCATTTTAGTTAAACATTCTTTTTTTTTGGTTTTTCCATCCAACTTTAACGAAAATTAGTCAAACACCTGTTCAGGCTTACTATACCCCTTGTTACATTCCGTGAGGGGTGTAGTTTCCAAAATGGGGTGGGCATGTTTTTTTTTTGCATTTATGTCAAAACCGCTGTAAAATCAGCCACCCCTGTGCAAATCCCCAATTTAGGCCTCAAATGTACATAGTGCGCTTTCACTCCTGAGCCTTATTGTGCGCCCGCAGAGCATTTTACGCCCACATATGAGGTATTTACGTACTCAGGAGAAACAAATTACAAATTCACCTCTTGCGAAAATAAAAAGTATGGGGCAACACTAGCATGTTAGTGGAATTTTTTCTATTTTTTTTACACCAACAGGCTGGTGTAGACCCCAACTTTTCCTTTTCATAAGGGGTAAAAGGAGAAAAATCCCCCCAAAATTTGTAACGTGAGTACGGAAATACAGAAATGTGGCCCTAAACTGTTTCCTTGAAATACTACAGGGCTCCGAAGTGAGAGAGCACCATGCGCATTTGAGGACAAAATTAGGGATTGCATAGGGGTGGACATAGGGGTATTTCTAAACTCCAAGCTTGCCTGGACAGTCAGTGGCTGTCCAGAAATGCTGGGAGTTGTTGTTTTGCAACAGCTGAAGGCTCCGTTTTGAAAACACTGCCGTACGATAATGTTTTTCATTTTTATTGGGGGAACAGTGTAAGGGGGTGTATATGTACTGTTTTAGCCTTTATTTTGATTTAGTGTAGTGTAGTGTTTTTAGAGTACATTCACACTGGCGGGGGTTTACGGTGAGTTTGCTAGGAGTTTGCGCTGCGGCAGAAAATTTGCCGCAGCTCAAATTTGAAGCAGGAAACTCACTGTAAACCCGCCTGTGTGAATGTACCCTGTATATTCACATGGGGGGGGGGGGGGGCAAAACTCCATGCATGCAGGGAGTTGCACTTTTGCAACAGCTGGAGGCACACTGGTTGGAAAACCTTCAGTTAGGTTCTGTTACCTAACTAAAAACTACAACTCCCAGCATGTACTGAGCACCAAAGGGCATGCTAGGAGATGTAGTTATACAACAGCTGGAGGTACGCAACTACAACTCCCAACATGTAAAGACAGATTTGTGCTGTTTGGGCATGCTGGGATTTGCAGTATTGCAACAGCTGGAGCACTACAGTTTAGAGATAACTGCACAGTGATCTCCAAACTGTGGTCCTCCATATTTTGCAAAACTACAAATCCCAGCATGCCTGGACAGCAAACTGCTGTGTGGGCATGCTTGGAGTTGTAGTTTTGCAAGATCTAGAGGGCCACAGTTTAGAGATCCCTGCACAGTGATCTCCAAATTGTAGCCCTCCAGCTGTTGCAAAACTGCAAATCCCAGCATGTCCACACAGCAAACAGCTTTGTGTTGACAGGACTTTTTTTAATAGCTTTTTATTCAGTTTTTTCTGGTGTATATAATAACCAAATATCTGCCATTCGGGACTTTGGTATGTATCCATGTACTGTTACTTCCATACATGACATTAATTCATATACCGTATCCCCCACATATAAAATCAATCCATATACTGTAACCACCATACATGACTGTAACCCCATATATACTGTAACCCCATATATGAAATTAATCAATTTACTGTAACCGCACATATGAAATGAATCTATATACTGTAACCTTCACATATGAAATAAATCCATAAACTGTAAACCTACTTATAAAATTAATCCATATACTGTTCTCCTACGTATGAAAATAATCCATTTACTGCAACCTCCACACATTAAATAAATCCTTTACTATAACCCCACATGTGAAATTAATTCATATACTGTAACCCCCATATGACATAAATCCATATACTGTAACCCCCATATATGGAATTATTCCATATACTATGACCTTCACATATGTAATTAATCAAAATACTGTAACCCCACATATACTGTTCTCCTACTTATGAAACTAATCCATATACTTTTAGCTTCACATATGACAAGAATCCTTTACTGTGATCCCACATATGATATTAATCCATATAACTGTAACCCCATTTATGAACTGTATCCATATACTGTAACTGCACTATGAACTAAATTCATATGCTGTTACCCCACAAATTAAATGAATCCATATACTGGGTCACCACTGTACATAATATAGTTAGCTAGCCCACATCTTCTCCCATGCCTACTTCGCTTGGTGTTGCTCCGTTCCCTGTTGGCCCGGCCAGGCAGCTAGATATGGATGTAGGCAGCGTGATAACGTTATCACTGTGCCTATGTTCTGCAGGGAGTGCTGCCCGTGGTTATAGGACTCTATAGCAGTAGGTATGCAGAACCGACTGTTATTTTACCAACCGGTTCTCGGGAACCAGCTGAATCCCACCCCTGGATCAGCCAACAATCAGGTGCTTGCCTATTTCCTGTAGTTGATCGCTGGTGTGTTTACATAGGCAGTCATCAGGAATGAATGTTTGTGTGCCCAATCATTGTCCCATGCAAAGCACCTTTTATTTAATGCAAAGTTGCGCCCCTGGCCATTTACTGTGCAGAGAAGGAGAGTTCAAAAGATCCTATCAAAACAATGAGTAATTGATATCATTTCTAAGGTTCTGCCATCACTTAGTGTTACATGAGTACATTATGAGTTGGAGGGAGGAGTGAAATACAGTACTGGGGTAAACTCAGTCAATCTCAGATTTTGGGTGGAGTAAGGCTTTTAACAGGTTAGTTGAGTAAACCATTTTAATAACATTTTCCTATCTCATAAATGCAATAGTTATCAGTTTCTTAATAGTTGCTCGTGACACAATGCTATGCCTGTTGCTTCTTCAAACAAATTTCTAAGCTACTGAATAGAATTCTCATCTATCTAGTCTAAAACTGCCCGCCTGTGAACAGTTGTATGCTAGATAGATGTATTTGCACAAGGGGGGCAGTCATCTCATGTTAAATAAATCATTCTGTTTGGCAAATATTGACTCAAGCTGTTATACCTTTATGTCTTTCTGAAACTCACTTTGCTCAAGAGCTCAGCAAGCAAACAAGGATAGGTGAAGGAAGTTACTGTGCTGACTTGAGCCACTGTTTGTTTTGTGTCTACTGTGAGCATATCCTAATAACCTTGTAAGACTATATTGGCAAAGATAAGAAAACATTGATGCATTCCAAATTTCCACTTCAGCTATTCCAATTGAGGATATTAATTATCCTATGAGATATACAGACAGATTTATCAAAACCTATGTAAAGAAAAAGTTGACCAGTTGCCCATAACAACCAATCAGATTTCCTATTTTTAATTTTTAAATGGACACTGAAAGATAACATACACAATCTAATTGGTTCCTATGGGCAACTAGTTAACGTTTCCTCTGCACAGGTTTTGGTACAGAATGACAGCTAGCTGACCTTATCTATAAAAACATGGCAGAATAGTGTTATTAGCACATGTATTCAAAAAAGAATCAGCAAGGGCCCTGTGTAGATTGCCCACACATGCGGCACCAATGGGTATTGCAGCACATGCACAGTGAATCTGACTGTCAAACTGTCAGACTGGGTGACAGCTGGCAGGTGAGTTCAACCAACAAGTGGAGCGTTGTAACCCTGTTGCATTGCAGACCCCAGGTCATGCCTCTTTGACATTTGGGTTTGTTGTTATTTTTTTTATTTGGAATAAACAACAAATAGAAGGGAATGCCTTAAAGGGGTACTCCACTGGAAAACATTTTTTTTTTTACTCAACTGGTGCCAGAATCTTAAAAAGATTTGTAAATTACTTCTATTAAAAAATCTTAATCCTTCCAGTACTTAGCTGCTGTATGATCCACATGAAGTTCTTTTCTTTTTGAATTTCCTTTCTGCTCTCTGCTGACACTTCTGTCCATTTTAGGAACTGTCCAGAGTATGAGCAAATCCCCATAGAAAACCTATCCTGCTCTTTATCCTAAACATAAAAGGTATTGCCATGTTTGTAATGACTTATCACACATAGTGAACGGCACAAATTTTTTTTTATAAAATTATAATATTGTTCCAAAATGTGGAATAAAAATGATCAAAAAATAGCATGTATTGCAAAAATGGTACCAATAAAACTACAGCTTGTTCTGCAAAAAATGAACCCTTACACAATGGCTTTGGACAAAAAGTAAATAAGTTATGGCTGTCAGAACATGGTGACACAAAAAAAATAAATAAATAAAGATTTTGATGACAAAAGGAAAAAGAATATAAAAAGAAAATATATAAATTGGGTATCGTCATAATCGTACCGACCCAAAAAATAAAAATAACATTGTTTTTACTGCACAGTGAATGCCATCAAAATAAAAAATAAAACGTTAGAAATTTTCACATTTTTGACAAAATTTTTGAGTTTTTCACCAAAAATGTTGCATGTGTCAACAAAGATTTTTCACTAATATAATGTACAAAATGTCATGAAAAAAATATCAGAATTACGTTGCTAAGTAAAAGTTATTACAACTTAAAGAGATAGATGAAAAATTAGAAAAATTGGGATTAGTCATTTAGGTAAAAACAGGCGGCGTACTTAAGGGGACCTGTGCTTTAACTGTTTAGATGCTCCTGTTAAAACTGACAGCAGCATTTAACACCTTAACAACAATGGACGTAAATGTATGTCATGGTGCCGTGGTGCTTAGCACACCATGATGTACATTTAGGCTCTGCAATTACCGTGAGCATCAGACCGGTGCTCGCGTCATGCACGGCAGGTCCCGGCTATTATCAGCAGCCAGGGATCCACCGGTAATGCCGGACATCAGCGATCACGGCATCTGGGGCAGTGCGGTACTTAAAATGGATGATGTGATGGCCGGCCGCCGCCGCTCATCCAGCATGGTGGGTGGAGTTCCCCTCACCTGCCTCCGGCCGTCTCCAGGGGTCTTCTGCTCTGGAATGAGATCGAGCAGACCAGAGCAGAAGATCGCTGATAACACTGATCAGTGCTATGCCCTGTGCATAGCACTGAACAGTATAAGCAATCAACTGATTGCTATAAATAGTCCCCTATGGGGACATAAAAAAGTGTTTAAAAAATTTGAAAAATTTAAAAAAAAGTAACAAAAATTCGAAAAATCCCCTCCCCAATAAAAATGTAAATCGTCCCCTTTTCCCCTTTTCCCCCAAAGAGCATAACAAATTAAAAAGATAAAAATTTATAAACATATTTGGTATTTCTGTGTGCATAAATGTCCAATCTATCAAAATAAAATGATAATCATACTGTATGGTGAACGGTGTAAACGTAAAAAAAAAATCCCAAATTGCTGCGTTTTTGTCACATTTTATTCCCAAAAAAATAATAAAAAGTTATTAAAAAGTGAAATATAAGCAGTAGTGATACACATAAAAACTACAGATCAGAGCACAAACAATTAGCTCTCATACCGCCCCTTATACGGAAAAATTTGAAAGTTATAGGTGGTCAAGATTTTTTTAAAGCGGTACAATAATAGAAAAGCATATAACATTGGTATGATTTTAATCGTATTGACCCACAGAATAAAGAAAACATGTAATTTTTACTGTAAAGTGTACAGCGTGAAAACAGAACCTTCCAATTTCATAAATCGCGGTTTTCTTTTTAATTTCCCCACATAATTTTTTTTTTTTCCGGTTGAGCCATACATTTTATGGTAAAATGACATGTCATTGCAAAGTAAAATTGATGATGCAAAAAACAAGCCTCATATGGGTCTTTGAAAGGAATTATAAGAGTTATGATTTTTAGAAGGTAAGCAGGAAGAAACGAAAATGCAAAAATAAAATTTGCCTGGTCCTTAAGGCCAAAATGGGCCTGATCCTTAAGAGGTTAAACAGTAATTCTACGCTCCATTGTTTATATAGTGGACGGTTTGCCTCCCAAAGACGAGATCACAAGGAGACAATCCATTGTCATGGCAGCCCAAGACCATCTGAAGGCCTTGATGTGTGTAATGATAAATCTTCTTTTACTAGAAGAGCACAGAAAAAATAATTTAATGCATTGCAAGAGTATTGGATTGAATTTAATTAGCACATAGAAGTCTGATGGGGGGCCCTAAAATATGTAAAATAAAAAGTTTTTAAAATTTGTAAAAACATTTAACCCCTCCCACTCCCTGATAAAAAAAAACTGTAATAGGGAGAAAAAAAAACATATTTAGTGTCGCTACATACAGTTATAATAATGTTATGAAACTGCATGGCAAATGGCACAAATATAAAACAATACAAAAGCATTGTGTTTTTTTTTACTCATTAAACATTTAATCCTACAAAAAAATTGAATGAAAAGTGATCAAAAAGTCCAATTAATGTCAAAGTGGTGCCCATTAAAACTATAGATTATGGCGCAAAAAATTAGTCTCCAAATACTTTCAAGGCCAAAAAAGAAAAAAACATGGTGGTCAGAAAATGGCTATTGAAATAACTTTTCTTTTCTAACAGCTATTTTTTTAAAGTAGTAAGACTTGTTGGAAACTATACAAATTTGGTGTTGTTAGAATCATGCAATCTGAGGAATACAGTTAAAGTGTTAATTTTACTGCACAGTGAACGGTGTAAAAAAGATGTCCCCCAAATCTCTCTCTTTTTTTTTTTTATCAACTTCATCTCACAAATATTTTTCTTTTTCTGTTTTGCAGTCCATTTTATGGTAAAAAAAAAAAGGTTTAATTACACAGTACAATTAGTTTTTTTTTACCAACAAAAATATATACCCAAATATTAAACAGTTTTGTACATGCACACATAGCTCTGCAAAGAAAAATGCACAACAATTGAATGAAAAAACAGCAATAAATCTTTATTATAACACATCTAAAAGAATAAAAAGCATTAAAGGGGTACTCCGGTGCTTACACATCTTTTCCCCTATCCAAAGGATAAGGGATAAGATGCCTGATCCCGGGAGTCCCGCAGCTGGGGACGCCCGCGATCATGCATGCGGCAACCCCGTTTGTAATCAGTCCCGAAGCGTGTTCGCTCCGGGTCTGATTAAGGTCGACCGCAGGGCCGGCGGCGTGTGACGTCATGCCCCTGCCCCCGCGTGACATCACGCTCCGCCCCTCAATGCAAGCCTACAGGAGGGGGCGTGATAGCTATCAAGTCCCCTCCTGTGGGCTTGCATTGAGGGGCGGAGCGTGACGTCACACGGGGGCAGGGGAATGACATCACACGCCGCCAGCTCTGTGGTCGACTGTAATCAGACCACACGCTCCGGGGACTGATTACAAACGGGGTGCCGCGTGCAAGATCACAGGGGTCACCAGCTGCAGGACTTCCGCGATCAGGCATCTTATCCCCTATCCTTTGGATAGGGGATAAGATGTGTAAGCACTGGAGTACTCCTTTAATAAAATAGAGGCACTATGCACATCACAATGCACATAGGTACAACTGATCATTGGCTTCTCAATGTAAACAGTATGCTAGAGAGTCATTATTCTGGATAGACTGTTTTTACAATTCTACTCCATGTTTTACACTGTCTATTCAGACTAATGCAGTGACCTACAGTATGTGCATTTTCCAGTGATGTGCATCCTGCCTCTATTTTATGGATACTTTTTATTCTTATTTGATGTGTTATAATAAATTTTTTGCTGTTTTTTTTTATTCGATTGTTATTGTGTATTTTTCTTTGGAGGGTAACAATACAATTAGTCATACAAAAAATAGAAAGGAGTTACTGCTCTTAGAAGAAAGGAAAAGGTGCTGTGATTTTAAGGGGTTAAATAAAGTGGTGAATTTTCTTTAAAACAAATATTGGGGGGAATTTATCATTGGTTTTATTCTTTTTTTTGGTGTTAAAAAGTTGCAAGATTTTTGCAAGACATGGGGGGAGATTTATCAATGCCTGTGCAGAGGAAAAGTTGCCCAGTTGCCCATAGCAACCAATCAGATCGCTTCTTTCATTTTGTAAAGTTATTGTTAAAATTGAAAGAAGCAATCTGATTGGTTGCTATGGGCAACTGGGCAACTTTTCCTCTGGACAGATTTTGATAAATCTCCCCCATAGTTATCTTTTTGTGGTTGGTGAATTTTCAATTGAAACTTTTTAACCCCTTAAGGACATAGCGTTTTTCAGTTTTTGCACTTTCGTTTTTTCCTCCTCACCTTTTAAAAATCATAACCCTTTCAATTTTGCACCTAAAAATCCATATGAGGGCTTATTTTTTGCACTACTAATTCTAGTTTGTAATGACATCAGTCATTTTACCCAAAAATCTACAGCAAAACAGAGAAAAAAATCATTGTGCAACAAAATGGATGAAAAAACTCAATTTTATACATTTTGGGGGCTTCTGTTTCTACACACCACATTTTTCATAAAAAATGACACCTTATGTTCATTCTGTAGGTCCAAATGATTAAAATGATACCCTATTATATAGGTATGATTTTTATTACTTCGCAAAAAATCATAACTACCTGCAAGAAAATATATACGTTTAAAATGGTCCCCTTCTGACCCCTATAACTTTTTTATTGTTCCATGTACGGGCTGGTATTAGAGCTCAGTTTTTGCGCCGTGATCTGAATTTTTTATCAGTACCATTTTTGTTTTGATTGGACTTTTTGATCGCTTTTTATTCATTTTTTTATCTTATAAAAAGTGACCAAAAATACGCTATTTTGGACTTTGGAATTTTTTTGCGCATACGCCATTGACCGTGCAGTTTAATTAACAATATATTTTTATAGTTTGGACATTTACGCACGCGGGGATACCACATATGTTTATTTTTATTTACACAGTTTTTTTTATGGGAAAAGGGGGGTGATTCAAACTTTTATTAGGGAAGGGGTTAAATGATCTTCATTAACTTTTTTTGCTCACTTTTTTTTGCAGTGTTATAGCTCCCATAGGGGGCTATAACACTGCACACATTGATCTTTTACACTGTTCACTGCAAAGCCATAGCTTTGGATTGATCAGTGTTATCGGTGGTTGATTGCTCAAGCTTGGATTTCAGGCTTGCAGCAAGCAATCACCGTTCGGACGCGCAGGAGGCAGGTAAGGCCCCCTCCTGCTGCGTCCCAGCTGATCGGGACATCACGATTTTATCGCGATGTCCCGATCAGCCCGACTGAGCTGTCGGGATACTTTTACTTTCACTTTTAGATGCGGCGATCAACTTTGATCACCGCGTCTAAAGAGTTAATGCCGGACATCTTCCGGAACAGCGATGTCCGGCATTAGCCACGGGTCCTGGCTGCTGATAGCAGCCGGGATCGTGCAGGTATGATGCAAGCTTAGCTCCTGAGCTCGCTTCATAACCCCCCCGTGCGCCGTAAAAACCTGGTGTTTTGCAGCAAGAGATTAAAATTGTCACACAATTTTTGTGAAGAGTCACACCAGCCCAGACCACACACTGGTGGACATTTCTCATTAGCTTTACACCATTTTAATGTTCTAAATGTTCCTGCAAATTTTGCATAATTGCATTTTTGCGCAATTTTTTTTGCACAATTTTTGGTAGAACGTCTTTAAAAGTTGTCTACTGTTTAATGCATCATACACCATTTTTTGCTGTGGGGCTATGTTTATTATATGCGCAATTTAAATTTAGAATTTTTTTTTCACAAAGCCTACTTTTATTGCGCAAACCTACACCACCTAACAGGACACGTATAAATGTGTCAGATGCCAGAACACAAAGCTTAAACCAATCTCTGCAGCTCACTGGTTTCTATAATTGCGCAGAATTTATCAAGTCTGTGCACCATTTTGGTAAATTTTAAGAAACTGTGTAAAAAATACACCAAGCAAACATGGGTAAAATCTATACTAGCTCACACCAACATTGTTAAATGTCCCCCATAGAAACTTAACTACTTTGCTATTTATGTAGAAAGTGCACCTCTTTGATAAATGTGCAGGAAGTACACATGATGTATGCCCAGGCAAACGGGCATAGGGGGGAATTTATCAAGGGATTTACAAAGGATTTTTGGAGTATATTTGTCACAAAAAAGTCACACATGAGACTTTTGTGAGACTTTTAGTGGTACGCCGGGCTGCGCGATTTCTCACAATCCAGCTGTTTTATACGAGATCTATTTTTTACTTAGCTGTATGCAGGGATTTACTAACTGCAACTTTAGTTAAAGAGTCACACAAAAAGTCGCAAGTGGCACAAAAAGGGGCAAATCTACACCAGAAAAATTTGGCTTAGAAAAAGTTCTGTAAAGTCACGCCTGCATCTAACACCCACTTCCCGCCCGCTTCTATCACCCACCGCCGGCATCTATCACTGGCTGCCCGCATATACCACCCATCACCCGCTGTTGTAAGACTACAACTTCCAGCATGCCCATACAGTGAGGACATGCTGGGAGTTGTTGTCTTGCAGTAGCTAGCTGGCGGGTATTAAATGCGGCCGGGCAGAGGGTATGATATGCGGGGGGCGGGTGGTATATGGAGGGGGCGAGTAGTGGTGGCATACTGCGGGCAGTGGGTGATAGATGCGGGCGGGCAGTGGGGAGCGGAGCCGGCCAGGAACCATGAATATGATACTACGGCATTGTCATTTCATATTCCCCGCCTGGAGCTGTGATTGGCCGAAGGGTCTTGGCCAATCACAGGTTCAGGAGAGAAATATGAAACTACAGTGCCGTAGTTTCATATTCATGGTAGACGGCCAGGGAGTGGAGCGCTTGTCACCTGCGCCACATGACTACAAATCCCAGCATGCCCTTACAGTAAGGACATGCTGGGAGTTGTAGTTGTGTGGTGTGCAAAAAATACATAGCCTAAGAAAGTCTGAGGAGAGCAGCACATCCACATAGAAATGTAACAGTGGGTATAGGCACATTCACGATCCCTGGTCAGAGGTCCAATACTTACATAGCAGAAGATCATAGCAGCACACCATAATGAACTTAAAATAAAAATATAATTTTTTTCAGTATTACGGTATGCTGCAGTGCTGTCTGTCTATCTATCTATCTATCTTATCTATCTATCAACATCTATTTTTCTATCTATCTATCTATCTTATCTATCTATCAACATCTATTTTTCTATCTATCTATCTATCTATCTATCTATCTATCTATCTACACAGAAATGTAGAGGCAGCAAAACCAGAAAAAGTCCAAAATGTCTTGGGGTGCAGGCAGGTAAGGTGCACGGTCCCAGTCGCAGACCATTGAAGTAGATACAGGACAAAATGATCCTTCCAGCACACCCATCAAGTGCAAACAGTGAAGGTTTATTAACCCATCAGGACAATACAACATTTCAGCAGCATCATGCTGCCATTCTCAAGCATGATAAAAGGTTACAAGTGCTGGTTTTTATCAAGTGAAAAATTTACATCATAATCAATACCAATCAAGATACAATGTATTAAAAAGACAAATTACAAGTACATAAAAAATAAAGAGTAGCACAGTGAAATTACATTGTGAATACTACATATAAGCAGCATATTATAAAATCTTGATCCCAAGAATAAAGTGTATAATTTTTTATAAGGTGTTCAAACAATGTATAATAAGCAGCTGTGTTCAATTAAAACAAAACAAATGGATTCCGGGGGTTGTCCGGGGCACCATATGATCTGATATTCACGCTGGCTTGTGCCTGTAGTCCTGTGTCTCAAAGGATGCGTGTCATCGTCATATGGTGAACGCGCAGCCAGTAGTATATGCAGTATGTGAAATGTCATGGCTGCTGGCCCTAGTTCCGTGTTCACGCATGCGCAGAACATACTAGGGGATCGACATAGCCCTAAAAGAAGGGCAATCACGGGGCTATAGAATCGCTAGTTTAGTATGTATAAAGAGTCAGTAGAGCAGTAAACTGCTTTGTAGCTAGTTGTGTATGTATAAAGAGTCAGTAGAGCAGTAAACTGCTCTTCTGACTCTTTATACATACTAAACTAGCGATAGCTAGATAGCCCTGTGATTTGCCCTTCTTTTAGATCTATCTATCTATCTATCTCATATCTATCTATTTATCCATCTATCTATTATCTATCTATCTAATTTCTATCTATTATCTATCTATCTCTTATCTATCTATTTATCAATCTCATATCTATCTATCTATCAGCTTCTATTTTTCTATCTATCTATCTAGACAAAGAATAAGTCAGCCAGCCCTTTAGTTGATACCAAACTATTATATGGACCTGGCCTGCAGGTGCACGCTACTAGGCTAAATATACAGCAACAGAAGAATGCAGCAGCACACTGCCAGCACAAGGATATAGGTGAAACATGAACATGCAGATAAAACATGGAGAGCTATACAGCTATGGTGTAATAGATGCAAATGTGAAACTATGAGATAGTGAGGCACTTAGCCCGCAAATTTGTCTCCGCTGGCGGTCAAATAGCTTGGACCGTCCCACCTCGATAAGGTGGCCTCATTGGGACGGACCCTACACTGTGAATATGCCTCTGTGTGAACAGTTCAGTAAGCATGGCAGGATCTGGAACATCCAAGACACCTTATATACACACCTGATAGAGGTGGGTGGGGTGCAAGGCCAACATGGAGGTAGCCACTCCCCCATATGTGCAATACAGACAAAGAATAAGTCAGCCAGCACTTTAGTTGATACCAAACTATTATATGGACCTGGCCTGCAGGTGCACGCTACTAGGCTAAATATACAGCAACAGAAGAATGCAGCAACACACTGCCAGCACAAGGATATAGGTGAAACATGAACATGCAGATAAAACATGGAGAGCTATACAGCTATGCTGTAACAGATGCAAATGTGAAACTATGAGATAGTGAGGCACTTAGCTCGCAAATTTGTCTCCGCCGGCGGTCAAATAGCTTGGACCGTCCCACCGCGATAAGGTGGCCTCATTGGGACGGACCCTACACTGTGAATATGCCTCTGTGTGAACAGTTCAGTAAGCATGGCAGGGTCTGGAACATCCAAGACACCTTATATACACACCTGATAGAGGTGGGTGGGGTGCAAGGCCAACATGGAGGTAGCCACTCCCCAGTATGTGTAATACAGACAAAGAATAAGTCAGCCAGCACTTTAGTTGATACCAAACTATTATATGGACCTGGCCTACAGGTGCACGCTACTAGGCTAAATATACAGCAACAGAAGAATGCAGCAGCACACTGCCAGCACAAGGATATAGGTGAAACATGAACATGCAGATAAAACATGGAGAGCTATACAGCTATGGTGTAATAGATCCAAATGTGAAACTATGAGATAGTGAGGCACTTAGCTCGCAAATTTGTCTCCGCTGGCGGTCAAATAGCTTGGACCATCCCACCGCGATAAGGTGGCCTCATTGGGATGAACCCTACACTGTGAATATGCCTCTGTGTGAACAGTTCAGTAAGCATGGCAGGATCTGGAACATCTAAGACACCTTATATACACACCTGATAGAGGCTACCTCCATGTTGGCCTTGCACCCCACCCACCTCTATCAGGTGTGTATATAAGGTGTCTTGCATGTTCCAGATACTGCCATGCTTACTGAACTGTTCACACAGAGGCATATTCACAGTGTAGGGTCCGTCCCAAAGAGGCCACCTTATCGCGGTGGGACGGTCCAAGCTATTTGACCGCCGGCGGAGACAAATTTGCAAGCTAAGTGCCTCACTATCTCATAGTTTCACATTTGCATCTATTACACCATAGCTGTATAGCTCTCCATGTTTCATCTGCATGTTCATGTTTCACCTATATCCTTGTGCTGGCAGTGTGCTGCTGCATTTATCTGTTGCTATCTATCTATTTATCTATCTCTTCTCTATCTATCTATTTATCTATCTCATATCTAACTATCTCTCAAATTCTATTTTCTATCTATCTCATATCTATCTATCTATCTATCTATCTATCTCATATCTATCTATCTATTTATCTATCTCATATCTATCTATCTATCTATCTATCTATCAACTTCTATTTTTCTATCTATCTATCTCATTTCTATCTATATATCTCATTTCTATCTATCTCATGTCTATCTATTTATCTATCTCATATCTATCTATCTATCTCATATCTATCTATCTCATATCTATCTATTATCTATTTCATATCTATCCATCTATCTATCTATCTATTTATATATTATCTATCTATCTATCTATCTAACTGCTATCTATCTATCTCTTATCTTTCTATCTACATGGAGAAAAATAGCAGCACTCCAGGTTCACATAAAAAACTGTAAGGATTTATTCACCGCACATCAGAGCGAGGTTTCTGCTGTCTCACACGGCCAGTGTCAAGCAGCAAGTGATACATAGTGTTGAGTATAAATAAAGTGTACAATTTAATTATCATTAATTACATAATTATAAAAAATCCATAAATATACAGTGTCCAGGTGATTAAGATTACATTCCGGGGGTTCACACATACTCAAATACATATTCTCATGGAACCTGCTTCATGTAAATATTAAAAAAATATTGTGCAAAACATCATACATTCAGACTGTACAATTATCAAATTTACAGTGGCCAGGTGTGTGTGCTAAAAAGTGATATCTTGATGAGTCCCGGTGGGGGTGCCACCGTACATGTTGTCACACATTTTTGCTACGTGGAACGCCAATGTATAACACTTCCGGCACTCAAGAGGAAGTGACGTGAGGTGTACACATTGCGTCGCTCGGAACATTCTGTGCGCATGCACATTCCATAGTTGTTCATCCACAGGGGCCATCTTAAGGAAGGGCAGTCCCCTCCTGTCATCAGGCATCTGTGTACATGTCAGATTGACATACCACAGTCTCAAATGTGTTTGTCAGTGCAACTTGAGCGGTGGGGACTCGTCTTCTGGCTAAGCCAAGTTCAGGCTTTCAACTCAGTGCGCTTTCACCTGACATAATGTCCTGGCATCCACTCGCTCATCTTGACAGATATCTGTTAGCAGTGGCATAAAAGTTCACAGTCCTCCTCCAACCTGAAACCCAAAAAGATAATGATTACCGATTACCCAAAAAGAAAGTGTTTATCTTAAAAAGTTATAATTCTGACTTTTACAACAGTTATGTCAGCATCATTGTACACTGGCAACTCGTCCGGGACATATTATAGGTTACATATCCTGTGATTGACATTAAATTCAACATTTAGACCCATAGGTCTTAGTGACCGGAGTGTATATATCCCCTTCAACTCCCTCCTCTTCAGGTGACCGACCCGATCGGGGGGGGGGGGGGGGGGGACATGGTTGATCAGCATGAAACGAAGGTCCTTTTCTGTGTGACCATAATCACTGAAATGTTTTGCGACTGGGAGGTCTTGTTTTTTCTTTCAAATAGTAAAGTGATGATGATTTATGCAGGTCTTAAAGTCCCCTGTTGTCTCTCCTACGTACACCGTCTTGCAGGGGCACCATAATGCATAGATCATGAATGAAGAATTACACGTTAGATAATGTCATTGTTTATATTCAACTCCTGTTCCTGGATGCACAAACGTATTATCCTTGTACATCAACGGACAATTTATACAGGATCTATAAGGGTAAGAGCCGGGATTGAAAGATGTGATATAGCTCTGTCTAGGCCCAGGGATGGAAACATCTGCTCTCACTAGACGATTCCAGAGATTCCCTGTTCTATGGTATGCCATGATTGGTAAAGTTTTGAATTCTTCCACCTCCTCGAAGCCTTCCCTCAGGATATGCCAGTGTCCCCTAAGTACACTGGATAGTCTTCCTGAGAACGTGGAAATAAATGTTAACCTTGGTGTCATTCCTTTCTTTTTGTTTCAGAAAAGTTACTGTCTGTTCTTCTTTAATACATAACTAACTTACTTGTAGTCAAGAGTTTTTAAGGGTATCCTCGTTCAGAGAAGTTGGCGCCATTTTGTTAAGTGCTGGCTCCAGCTTAACATCCAGCTTAGATACTGCATAAATTGTCCATTGATGTACTAGGGTAATACCCTTGTGCATCCAGGAACAGGAGTTGAATATAAACTACAACATTATCTAACGTGTAATTCTTCATTCGTGATCTATGCATTATGGTGCCCCTGCAAGATGGTGTACGTAGGAAAGACAACATGGGACTTTAAGACCCGCATAAATCCCCATCGCTTTACTATTCGAAAGAAAAAACAAGACCTCCTGGTCGCAAAACATTTCAGTGATTATGATCACACAGAAAAGGACCTTCGTTTCATGCTGATCAACCATGTGTCCCCCCCCCCTGAAAAAGGGTGGGGACCGGGTCGATCACGTGAAGAGAAGGCAGTTGAAGTGGATATATACACTTCGGTCACTAAGACCTATGGGTCAAAATGTTGAATTTAAGGTCAATCACAGGATATGTAACCTACAATATGTCCCGGACGAGTTGCCCGTGTACGATGATGCTGACATAACTGTTATAGAAGTCAGAATTATAACTTTTTAAGATAAACATTTTATTTTTGGGTAATCGGTAATCATAGAAACATAGAATGTGTCGGCAGATAAGGACCATTTGGCCCATCTAGTCTGCCCAATAATCTGAATACTATGAATAGTCCCTGGCCCTATCTTATATGAAGGATAGCATTATGCTTATCCCATGCATGTTTAAACTCCTTCACTGCATTTGCAGCGACCACTTCTGCAGAAAGGCTATTCCATGCATCCACTACTCTCTCAGTAAAGTAATACTTCCTGATATTGCTGCATAAACCTTTGCCCCTCTAATTTAAAACTATGTCCTCTTGTGGTAGTTTTTTTTCTTTTAAATATGCTCTCCTCCTTTACCATGTTGATTCCCTTTATGTATTTAAAAGTCTCTATCATATCCCCTCTGTCTCTTCTTTCTTCCAATCTATACTAGTGTTGCTCGCGAATATTCGCAATTCGAATATTATTCGCGAATATCGCATATTCGCGAATTCGCGAATTTCGCGAATATAGCGCTATATATTCGTAATTACGAATATTCATTTTTTTTGTTTGTTTGTTTTTTTCACAGTACACATCACAGTGATCACCCCTCTCTGCTTCCAGCTTGTGTGGTGTAAAGAAGGCTGTAATACTACTGTGTGAGACTGGCGTGCGTAAATTCGCATATGCGAAAATTAGCATATGCTAATTTTCGCATATGCGAATTCGCGAATGTTAATTTCCCACATGTTGATTTTCGCATACGCGAATTTACGCATATGCGAAAATAAAACGAGCATATAACGAATATGCGAATATTCGCGAATATATGACGAATATTCGTCCATATATTCGCGAATATTCGCGAATTCGAATATGGCCTATGCCGCTCAACACTAATCTATACATGTTAAGGTCCTTTAACCTTTCCTGGTACGTTTTATCCTGCAATCCATGTACTAGTTTAGTAGCTCTTCTTTGAACTCTCTCTAGAGTATCTATATCCTTTTGGAGATACGGCCTCCAGTACTGCGCACAATACTCCAATTGAGGTCTCACCAGTGTTCTGTACAGCGGCATGAGCACTTCTCTCTTTCTACTGCTAATACCTCTCCCTATACATCCAAGCATTCTGCTAGCGTTTCTGCTGCTCTATTACATTGTCTTCCTACCTTTAAGTCTTCTGAAATAATTACTCCTAAATCCCTCTCCTCAGATACTGAGGTCAGGGCTGTTTCAAATAATCTATATTCTGCCTGAGGGTTTTTACGCCCCAGGTGCATTATCTTGCACTTATCCACATTAAATTTCAGTTGCCAAAGTTCTGATCATTCTTCTAGTTTGCCTAAATTCTTTTGCCTGTGCTTTAGAAGTTCTTATAACTTGCTTGGCCTCTTTCTGCCTAGTCTTGTAGATTTCCCTATCTTCATTGCTCTGGGTTGTTTTATAATTACTAAATGCTAGTTTTTAGTTTTTTATGATTTTGGCCACTTCTGCTGAGTACCACAGTGGTCTCTTCCTTTTTCTGCTTTTACTGACAAGTCTAGTGCAATTTTCTGTTGCCTTCAATAAAGCGTCTTTTAAGTAGTCCCATTTCTCCTGAACTGCATGTAATCCATTCCAGTCTGATAGGGACTCATTTATGACTAATCTAATTTTTGAAAAGTCTGTTTTTCTAAAATCTAAAACTTTTATTTTTGTGTGGTGTGATCACTCCTTCACTGTACTTATATTAAACCACACTGATTGGTGATCACTAGATCCCAAGCTTTCGCCAACAATAACATCATATACCAAATCCCCATTTGTGAATACCAAATCCAAAATGGCCTCCTTCCGCGTTGGCTCCTCAACCACTTGTTGTAAAGATAATCCCAGTAGGGAATTTAGAATATCTGTACTCCTGGCAGAACTTGCTCAGTTTATATCCAGAAGATTGAAGTCTCCCATAATGATAACTTCTCCTTTCATTGTCAATTTAGATATTTCTTCAACTAGTAGATCATCTACTTCTTTAACTTGGCCAGGTGGTCTGTATATCACACCTACACGAGTTACTGCATGGTTACCAAACTGCAACGTAACCCAAACTGACTCTGTGGTTACCTCACTAACTTGTATTAGGTTAGATTTTATGCTATCTTTCACATATAGTGCCACTCCTCCTCCTTTCTTGCCTTCTCTGTCTCTTCTGTATAAAGAGTACCCTGGCATGGATATGTCCCAGTCATTCCTTTCAATCTACATTCTCAGATGCCATTATTGACCCAAGTTCATTGATTTTATTACCTAGACTGCGGGCATTTGTAGACAGGACTCTGAGCTTGTCATTTTTTAACTTCTGGGCTACTGACATGTTCTGGCATTGTTTCGGGGGGCAATTGGACTCATGGATTTTAACTCTTTTGCCCCCCCCCCCCTTCCTAGTTTAAATACTCCCTAGAAAATTCTTAGAATTGTTCACTGAGTACATTTGTTCCTTTGAGAGAATGATGCAAACCATCTTTTTTGTACAGTTCCTTTCTATTCCAAGTAGAGCTATCATGAGACACAAAGCCAAATCCTTGCTCTTGACACCATTTACTGAGCCATAAGTTGATCTCTTTAATGTGCCTCTGCCTATCATGCTGAACGTTATGCACAGGCAGGACTTCAGAAAATGAAACAGTGGATGCAAAATCCTGTACATCATTACCAAGTGTGATAAAAGATTCCTTCACCTCTGAAACTTCATTGCAAGCCAGGTCGTTTGTCCCTAGATGGACAAGAACATCAACTTCCGCTTCCTGCTTTGCTTGCTTAACAATATTAAGAATACGTCTTCTATCTCTTCTAGCAGTAGCTCCCGGGAGAAATCACACAAAACCATTTTCCTTAAGCTCCACACTTCTTATGATTGAATCACCCAGCAACAGCTGCTTCCTTTTAGATTTTACTTTATCTTTTTTGTCCTTGGCTTTAGTCTTGTATACATTAGACATAGGGATCGATGGTTCCACCCCTACTGGGCTTGAGCCAATATCCATGTTGCCCTTACATTCTGAAAGTGCTGCAAATGAATTACGGAGAACCACAGACTGTGGGATATGTCTTTTATCCACAGCTCTAAGTCTTCCCGAACCAACAGTAACCCATCTGCCATTTCTAGGGGTCCTCTGTGACAGTGGAATTGCAGCAGCCCCAGTCTGAGTTTGTTTAACAGATAATTTAAACATCTTAGATTTCAAAAACACTATTTCCTGCTGCAGTAAGGAGAACTGTCTACAGATCTGACAGCATCCAAACCTCCTAAGAGTGGAACCTGAAATAAATGCACAACAATTCATGCACAGAACCAAGTCTGCCATTTTAAATAGGAGAAAAATTTCAAAAATAAAAATAAATAAAATCTTACCTGTATACTACTAATCATTATCTTTTTGGGTTTCAGGTTGAAGGAGAACCGTGACGTGCATGGTATGTCACACAGAACCACGGGAAACGCTGCCCATCTATTGCCACATAGTGATCACATTAAGAAACCTAAGTTTGAAGAATGTCCTATACTACATGCGCATTCCTATGAACTTTTATGCCACTGCTAACAGATATCTGTCAAGATGAGCAAGTGGATGCCAGAACATTATGTCAGGTGAGAGCGCACTGAGGTGGAAGCCTGAACTTGGCTTAGCCAATCAGAAGACGGCAACATCCGGGACTCTGCAGAAGTGGGATGTCAATACACTCCACAGTCGGCGGATATGTTCACTCCCAAGAAGACAAGTCCCCAACACTCACATTGCACTAAAAAATACATCTGAGACTGCGGTATGTCAATCTGACTGTCCCTGTGTCCCTGTCTGCCAGCGTGGCTGGAATTTGCATTGCGGGACGTGCCCACATGTGAATCCAAGCCTGTCACTCACCATGCTCTGCTGCCGCCTCCTCCTCTGTGTCTCAGCTCGGCGCATGCTTCCCTGTGTCCTAGGGCGTGCGAGCGCCGGAGCTCTGAAATTTAATGGGCCAGTATACCCATAATTACTGTCAGACCTGTCATTACATTATAAAGTTCCTGCACCTCCCCCACTTCCCTGCCGGATCTTCAGTTCCCCTAGCTTGAAATTAAGCATTCCATATTGCCTGTTTGCCTTATCCATGTATCCAGACCTTCCCGCTACGTTATTTGACTCTGCACCTTAGCCGCCTGCCTTGACCTTATGCTACGTCTGACTATGCTACTGCCTTATCCTTTGGTACCTCGCCTTGCCCAGCTACCTGTGTGGTCGAGCCGTGTTGGGTGTTGCGACCTGGGTGTCGCCTGCTGCAGCAAGCCTATCCTGCCTTGTGGCGGGCTCTGGTGAAGACTCCGCTCGGCACATTAGACTCCGCTCCCCGATATGGTCCAAGTCATCAGCCACACAGGTTAGAGGATCCACATCCACCTCTGCAACACTGGCAAGTACACGGACGCCTGATGACAGGAGGGGACTGCCCTTCCTTAAGATGGCGCCTGTGGATGAACAACTACAGAATACACATGCGCACAGAATGTTCCAAGCAACGCAATGTTTACACTTCATGTCACTTCCTCTTGAGTACCAGAAGTGGTATAAATGTTATGGACTCAGCAATGTTGATCGGCGTTCCACATGGCAATGTGTGACAACATGTATGGCGGCACCCCCCACCTGCACTTATCAAGGTATCACCTTTTAACACGTACACCTGGCCACTGTAAATTTGATGATTGTACAGTCTGAATGAATGATGTTTTGCACAATATTTTTTTAATATTTACATGACGCAGGTTCCATAAGAATCTATCTATCTCATATCTATCGATCTATCTATCTCATATATATGTATTACTTTGTATTGTAATATTTCCTAAGTCATAATATACCTTACAGTTCTAGCTGACTACATAGGTTGTAAGTAGGCAATGACTCTTTATTGGGTTAAATGTAAGCTATCAGTTGTTGAATTGACCATAATTGTACTTTAGGGACCCTTAACAATTATGAATTTACATGAAAAATTAAGAGATCAGCCATACATAAGGGCATGCTTAAGTTAGACCAGCTACATGGAACAACATAAAAGTAAAACAAAACAGCATGAAATAATCAAAATGAGGGGGCTATTATTGCACTTTGCAATTTATTGGTAACAATTATGCATGGAAGAGTTGAAAGGAAAAAGAAAAAGGCTGGAAAAGAACAAGATAGATGGATGCAATCACAGAAATCTTGAAGAAGCCATTAAGAAGAAAGAAGACCATCAGAAATACCAACAAAAGCAGCAAATTGTATATATATATATATATATATATATATATATATATATATATTTGTGATCGGGGCTCCATACGTGTACTAGTGACAGGAAAGATTGCCTACATACCTATACAAGATCTTACCCTAGCATAGCGGTCTGAGTTGTGCCATAACCGCGCAATGAGGGCACGCCTATAGAGGGCAAAAAGCAACCATGCTAGGATGAATACAATTCCTGAAATAAAACATCCTACATCCAGCATCAATCTTCACATACCCGAAGTAGACTATACCTAATGTGCTGAAAGAGTAGCCCTGACCAACTAGTGACTAATAGAGGTGGTAACCATACCTTTGAAACCGTGGTAGTAACGTCCATCTGTAAAGAATCAACCTTAGAATAACCTTCCCTGCCAAATACTAACTGAACTATACCTATCACCATCCCTACTTGTGACATTACTTCAAATGGACACGGAAAGGCTAACTTCATGGCAGGTCTGACAAGCACCAATCCCCTGCTATTTAAGAGGCAAAAACTAAACTGACAGGTAAATGACAAGAAATACCTATCTACCTGATAGACCGTGTGGGTCATGTCGCATGACAAGGTTCACGAAGGCACCTTACCTGATTGAGACTGTAACAGACATACCTAACTAGCCACTGTACTGACCCAACTGGACTTGGAAGTGATGACCCATTGCAGATGACAGCTCCCTGCGAGAGCAACGTATCTGTAGACGTGACCAGTGTTTAGATGAACCATCATGTCTGTAGACCTGACAGGTCTTTGTGACACCGTCGTGCCTGAACCCGTCACAGGTCCGCGCGGAACCATCGAGCCTGTAGACATGACAGGTCTTTGTGAAATCATTGTGCCTGTAAACGTCACAGGTCTTTGTAAACCACTATTTTTATTTTTTTTTTTCTTCTCAAATACGTAAGTGTGAAATGCCATATTGAAGTCCTGGTGATTAGAAGCAGCTGACCGGCACTGCTCTATCTCTCTCTGTACGGGTCGGAAGTGGTTCGCAGGGGGGACTGCGTATGGAGGTGCTCAACTACTTAGAGATACAGACTGTCCACAATGATACAGGTGAAGAAAAAAGCGTAGTGGCACTCACCAATTTGGTTATTCCATAGATAGCTTTATTCCATTAGAAGGTGCATTCACAAGGGCGGCGACAGATCCAGCCGGACCGGGACGCCAGTGTGTTCGCTTGCTGGGTTACAATTGTTTCACGCTTGCGCGCTTCAACGGACCCCCAGGGTCCGTTGAAGCGCGCAAGCGTGAAACAATTGTAACCCAGCAAGCGAACGCACTGGCGTCCCGGTCCGGCTGGATCTGTCGCCGCCCTTGTGAATGCACCTTCTAATGGAATAAAGCTATCTATGGAATAACCAAATTGGTGAGTGCCACTACGCTTTTTTCTTCACCTGTATCAAAATGCCATATTGAGATTGTATACGATCTGAAACGTGTCAGATTACCTACATAACCATGTCAAATCAATTGCTCTGAAATGAGACAGCAGCAACCACGATTCAATCCCCGATCCTAAAGAAATGAGTCCTGAAACTGTATTAAATGCAGAATATATCTGCAACTAAATGCTGGCCCTCCTTAAAAGAGAATGTGCAATTATGCCGGATAGTTGAATCTGTGTACTATAACGAAATTATAACGTCATCGAGAAATACAACAGACGAGGTTGTATCTGACCTGAAAACGTGTCAGGTCGTAACAAATATAACACACGACAAAATTGCTCTGAAAACGAGTCAGTAGCAACTGGCATTACCCCTTTTAACCTGAAGAGGAGTCAGGCAACAGGGTAACATCATGAGTATTCATGACAAGATACCTGTATGAAGCTGGCGTGTTGTTCTGAAGGCGTGTCAGTAACAAAAATGACCAATTGTGTCCAATACCCTAAGCAAAGGATCTACCTCCCCTGTGTGCACTGCATGAAACATGTTAACCGTATGTACGGCATAACCTGCTAACAGTATACCTGTTACGCCGAGCGCTCCGGGTCCCCGCTCCTCCCCGGAGCGCTCGCTACACTTCCCTCACTGCAGCGCCCCGGTCGGTTCCACGGACCCGGGGCGCTGCGTTACCACCTCCGGCCGGGATGCGATTCGCGATGCGGGTAGCGCCCGCTCGCGATGCGCACCCCGGCTCCCGTACCTTACTCGCTCCCCGTCAGTTCTGTCCCGGCGCGCGCGGCCCCGCTCCCTAGGGCGCGCGCGCGCCGGGTCTTTGCGATTTAAAGGGCCACTGCACCGCTGATTGGTGCAGTGGTTCCAATTAGTGTTTACACCTGTGCACTTCCCTATATCACCTCACTTCCCCTTCACTCCCTCGCCGGATCTTGTTGCCCTAGTGCCAGTGAAAGCGTTCCTTGTGTGTTCCTTGCCTGTGATTCCAGACCTTCTGCCGTTGCCCCTGACTACGATCCTTGCTGCCTGCCCCGACCTTCTGCTACGTCCGACCTTGCTTCTGTCTACTCCCTTGTACCGCGCCTATCTTCAGCAGCCAGAGAGGTTGAGCCGTTGCTAGGGGATACGACCTGGTCACTACCGCCGCAGCAAGACCATCCCGCTTTGCGGCGGGCTCTGGTGAAAACCAGTAGTGACTTAGAACCGATCCTCTAGCACGGTCCACGCCAATCCCTCTCTGGCACAGAGGATCCACTACCTGCCAGCCGGCATCGTGACAGTAGATCCGGCCATGGATCCCGCTGAAGTTCCTCTGCCAGTTGTCGCTGACCTCACCACGGTGGTCGCCCAGCAGTCACAACAGATTGCGCAACAAGGCCAACAGCTGTCTCAACTGACTGTTATGCTACAACAGTTACTACCACAGCTCCAGCAATCATCTCCTCCGCCAGCTCCTGTACCTCCTCCGCAGCGAGTGGCCGCTTCTGGAATACGACTATCCTTGCCGGATAAATTTGATGGGGACTCTAAGTTTTGCCGTGGCTTTCTTTCCCAATGTTCATTACACTTGGAGATGATGTCGGACCAGTTCCCCACTGAAAGGTCTAAGGTGGCTTTCGTAGTCAGCCTGCTGTCTGGAAAAGCCCTGGCTTGGGCCACACCGCTCTGGGACCGCAATGACCCCGTCACTGCCTCTGTACACTCCTTCTTCTCGGAAATTCGAAGTGTCTTTGAGGAACCTGCCCGAGCCTCTTCTGCTGAGACTGCCCTGTTGAACCTGGTCCAGGGTAATTCTTCCGTTGGCGAGTATGCCGTACAGTTCCGTACCCTTGCTTCAGAATTATCCTGGAATAATGAGGCACTCTGCGCGACCTTTAAAAAAGGCCTATCCAGCAACATTAAAGATGTTCTGGCCGCACGAGAAATCCCTGCTAACCTACATGAACTCATCCATCTTGCCACTCGCATTGACATGCGTTTTTCCGAACGGCGTCAGGAGCTCCGCCAGGATATGGACTCTGTTCGCACGAGGCGTTTCTTCTCCCCGGCTCCTCTCTCCTCTGGTCCCCTGCAATCTGTTCCTGTGCCTCCCGCCGTGGAGGCTATGCAGGTCGACCGGTCTCGCCTGACACCCCAAGAGAGGACACGACGCCGCATGGAGAATCTCTGCCTGTACTGTGCTAGTACCGAACACTTCCTGAAGGATTGTCCTATCCGTCCTCCCCGCCTGGAAAGACGTCCGCTGACTCCGCACAAAGGTGAGACAGTCCTTGATGTCTACTCTGCTTCTCCACGTCTTACTGTGCCTGTGCGGATGTCTGCCTCTGCCTTCTCCTTCTCTGCTGTGGCCTTCTTGGACTCTGGATCTGCAGGAAATTTCATCTTAGCCTCTCTCGTCAACAGGTTCAACATCCCGGTGACCAGTCTCGCCAGACCCCTCTACATCAATTGTGTAAACAATGAAAAATTGGACTGTACTATACGTTTCCGCACGGAGCCCCTTCTAATGTGCATCGGATCTCATCACGAGAGGATTGAACTGTTGGTCCTCCCCAATTGCACTTCTGAAATCCTTCTTGGACTTCCCTGGCTTCAACTCCATTCCCCAATCCTGGATTGGTCCACTGGGGAGATCAAGAGTTGGGGGCCCTCTTGTTCCAAGGACTGCTTAAAACCGGTTCCCAGTAAACCTTGCCGTGTCCCTGTGCTTCCTCATGTAACCGGTCTCCCTAAGGCCTATATGGACTTTGCGGACGTTTTTTGCAAAAAACAAGCTGAGACTCTACCTCCTCACAGGCCTTATGATTGTCCCATTGACCTCCTCCCGGGCACTACTCCACCCCGGGGCAGAATCTATCCTCTGTCCGTCCCAGAGACTCTTGCCATGTCTGAATACGTCCAAGAAAATTTAAAAAAGGGCTTTATCCGTAAATCCTCCTCTCCTGCCGGAGCCGGATTTTTCTTTGTGTCCAAAAAAGATGGCTCTCTACGTCCTTGCATTGACTACCGCGGTCTTAATAAAATCACGGTTAAGAACCGCTACCCCCTACCCCTCATCTCTGAACTCTTTGATCGTCTCCAAGGTGCCCATATTTTTACCAAACTGGACTTAAGAGGTGCTTATAATCTCATCCGCATCAGAGAGGGGGATGAATGGAAAACGGCATTTAACACCAGAGATGGACACTTTGAGTATCTGGTCATGCCCTTTGGTCTATGCAACGCCCCTGCCGTCTTCCAAGACTTTGTTAATGAAATTTTTCGTGATCTACTATACTCCTGTGTTGTTGTATATCTGGACGATATCCTGATTTTTTCTGCCAATCTTGAAGAACACCGCCAGCATGTCCGTATGGTTCTTCAGAGACTTCGTGATAATCAACTCTATGCCAAAATAGAGAAATGTCTGTTTGAATGCCAATCTCTTCCTTTTCTAGGATACTTGGTCTCTGGCCAGGGACTACAAATGGACCCAGATAAACTCTCTGCCGTCTTAGATTGGCCACGCCCCTCCGGACTCCGTGCCATCCAACGTTTTTTGGGGTTCGCCAATTATTACAGGCAATTTATTCCACATTTTTCTACCATTGTGGCTCCTATTGTGGCTTTAACAAAAAAAAATGCCGATCCCAAGTCTTGGCCTCCTCAAGCGGAAGACGCCTTTAAACGACTCAAGTCTGCCTTTTCTTCGGCTCCCGTGCTCTCCAGACCTGACCCATCTAAACCCTTCCTATTGGAGGTTGATGCCTCCTCAGTGGGAGCTGGAGCTGTCCTTCTACAAAAAAACTCTTCCGGGCATGCTGTTACTTGTGGTTTTTTTTCCAGGACCTTCTCTCCGGCGGAGAGGAACTACTCCATCGGGGATCGAGAGCTTCTAGCCATTAAATTAGCACTTGAGGAATGGAGGCATCTGCTGGAGGGATCAAGATTTCCAGTTATTATTTACACCGATCACAAGAACCTCTCCTACCTCCAGTCTGCCCAACGGCTGAATCCTCGTCAGGCCAGGTGGTCTCTGTTCTTTGCCCGATTTAATTTTGAAATTCACTTTCGGCCTGCTGATAAAAACATTAGGGCCGATGCTCTCTCTCGTTCCTCAGATGCCTCTGAAATTGAACTCTCTCCTCAACACATCATTCCTCCTGACTGCCTGATTTCCACTTCTCCAGCCTCCATCAGGCAAACTCCTCCAGGAAAGACCTTTGTTTCTCCACGCCAACGCCTTGGGATCCTCAAATGGGGTCACTCCTCCCATCTCGCAGGTCATGCGGGCATCAAGAAATCTGTGCAACTCATCTCTCGCTTCTATTGGTGGCCGACTCTAGAGACTGATGTGGTGGACTTTGTGCGAGCCTGCACTATCTGTGCCCGGGATAAGACTCCTCGCCAGAAGCCCGCTGGTTTTCTTCATCCTCTACCTGTCCCCGAACAACCTTGGTCTCTGATTGGTATGGATTTTATTACTGACTTACCCCCATCCCATGGCAACACTGTTATTTGGGTGGTCGTTGATCGATTCTCCAAAATGGCACATTTCATCCCTCTTCCTGGTCTTCCTTCAGCGCCTCAGTTGGCTAAACAATTTTTTGTACACATTTTTCGTCTTCACGGGTTGCCTACACAGATCGTCTCGGATAGAGGCGTCCAATTTGTGTCTAAATTCTGGAGGGCTCTCTGTAAACAACTCAAGATTAAATTAAATTTTTCTTCTGCATACCATCCTCAATCCAATGGACAAGTAGAGAGAATTAACCAGATCTTGGGTGACTATTTACGACATTTTGTTTCCTCCCGCCAGGATGACTGGGCAGATCTTCTACCTTGGGCCGAATTCTCGTATAATTTCAGAATCTCTGAATCTTCCTCCAAATCTCCGTTTTTCGTGGTGTACGGCCGTCACCCTCTTCCCCCCCTCCCTACCCCCTTGCCCTCTGGTCTGCCCGCTGTGGATGAAATTTCTCGTGATCTTTCCACCATATGGAAAGAGACCCAAAATTCTCTCTTACAGGCTTCTTCTCGCATGAAGAGATTCGCAGATAAGAAAAGAAGAGCTCCTCCCATTTTTTCCCCTGGAGACAAGGTATGGCTCTCCGCTAAATATGTCCGTTTCCGTGTCCCGAGCTATAAGTTGGGACCACGCTATCTTGGTCCTTTTAAAGTTTTGTGTCAAATTAATCCTGTCTCTTACAAACTTCTTCTTCCTCCTTCTCTTCGTATCCCTAATGCCTTTCACGTCTCTCTTCTTAAACCTCTCATCCTCAACCGTTTTTCTCCTAAATCTGTTCCTCCCACTCCTGTTTCCGGCTCCTCGGACATCTTCTCTGTCAAAGAGATTTTGGCCTCTAAAAAGGTCAGGGGAAGAACTTTTTTTTTAGTGGATTGGGAGGGTTGTGGTCCAGAAGAGAGGTCCTGGGAACCTGAGGACAATATCCTGGACAAAAGTCTGATCCTCAGGTTCTCAGGCCCCAAGAAGAGGGGGAGACCCAAGGGGGGGGGTACTGTTACGCCGAGCGCTCCGGGTCCCCGCTCCTCCCCGGAGCGCTCGCTACACTTCCCTCACTGCAGCGCCCCGGTCGGTTCCACGGACCCGGGGCGCTGCGTTACCACCTCCGGCCGGGATGCGATTCGCGATGCGGGTAGCGCCCGCTCGCGATGCGCACCCCGGCTCCCGTACCTTACTCGCTCCCCGTCAGTTCTGTCCCGGCGCGCGCGGCCCCGCTCCCTAGGGCGCGCGCGCGCCGGGTCTTTGCGATTTAAAGGGCCACTGCACCGCTGATTGGTGCAGTGGTTCCAATTAGTGTTTACACCTGTGCACTTCCCTATATCACCTCACTTCCCCTTCACTCCCTCGCCGGATCTTGTTGCCCTAGTGCCAGTGAAAGCGTTCCTTGTGTGTTCCTTGCCTGTGATTCCAGACCTTCTGCCGTTGCCCCTGACTACGATCCTTGCTGCCTGCCCCGACCTTCTGCTACGTCCGACCTTGCTTCTGTCTACTCCCTTGTACCGCGCCTATCTTCAGCAGCCAGAGAGGTTGAGCCGTTGCTAGGGGATACGACCTGGTCACTACCGCCGCAGCAAGACCATCCCGCTTTGCGGCGGGCTCTGGTGAAAACCAGTAGTGACTTAGAACCGATCCTCTAGCACGGTCCACGCCAATCCCTCTCTGGCACAGAGGATCCACTACCTGCCAGCCGGCATCGTGACAATACCCAACTACAAGTCGCTACTCAATATGTTATTGCTCTGAGACATGTCTAACAATAACCTATGTGGTGCATCCCCCCCTGCAGACGGAGGAGGTTTAAGAATATGTGCTCGATATATCTGCAATAAATGTAAGCACCATATGAATACTGTAATCGTGTCTTGTAAATATATGTACAGCCAGAGGTGCAACTGCTATTCAACACTAGGAACGAATGCACATAACCTACCCGCATACAACTATGGTAGTATGCAACAAATGCTGTGTACTGGTGCATGTATCATACACAAGCTGGGAGCGTAAGTACCGTGAAAACGTAAGGAACGTTATGAATTTATGCTCTAACATCATTATGAGTACCTCATACATGCCTAGAAAATAAAGTGTAAACATATATCTAAAAAGATAGACAACGTGCAACTATGCCGGATAGTTGAATATGTCTACTATAAGTAACTGATAACGTGGTCATGAAATACCACGGAGGAGGCTGTATCTGTCCTGAGAACGTCTCAGGTCGTGACAATGAACCACAATGTAATTGCTCTGAAAATTTGTCGGTAGCAACCGACATTAACTCCTTAAGCTGAAGGAGTCAGGCAAATAGGGCAACATCCTAACAAAGCTGTATAAGCTTTCCGTATAAACATTATGCACGAATATGCAGTATGAAAGCTATGAGCATGAGTACAGTAAAGCTACGCGAGCATATGTGTAGTGTAGACTCTAAGGATGGAAATGCAGAAAAACTATTACCCATGTGCAGTACAACAAAATAAAGCTATGAACGTAACCAGACTATGAGCGTAACGTGCAACTATGCCAGAGAGTTGAATCTGTGTACTATAACAAAATAACATAATCGAGAAATACAACAGACGAGGTTGTATCTGACCTGAAAACCTGTCAGGTCATAACAAATACACCAACGACAAAATTGCTCTGAATACGAGTCAGTAGCAACCGACATTACCCCTTAACCTGAAGAGGAGTCAGGCAACAGGGTAACATTGTGACTATTCCTGAAATTGGTTGCTCTGAATGTGAGTCAGTAACAACCGCGATTCAACCCCTGAAGGAACGAGTCAGGTGACCGGGTATTGAACAGCCAATTAGTGCCACTAAAATGATGACCACCCTTGAACGAGTACCTGTGCCGGATAGTTGAATATGTGTACTATAACTAACTGATAACGTAGTCGTGAAATACAACAGAGGAGGTTGTATCTGACCTGAGAACTTGTCAGGTCATGACAATAAACAACAATGCGATTGCTCTGAACGAGTCAGTAGAAACCGACATTGACCCCTTAACCTGAAGAGGAGTCAGGCAATAGGGCTACATCCTGACAAACCTGAGTGAACTTTCTGTATAAAAGACTATGCACGAATACACAGAATGAATGCTATAAACATACGTACAGTAAAAGCTACGGGAGCATGTGTGTAGTGTAGACGCTATGGATGACCATGCAGAATACATACCATTACCCATGTACAGTAAACGCTATGGATGTTAGTGCAGATAACATAACAGAATGAATGCTACATGTACGCAGAATAAGTACAACAACGTGTCAGCATAATAATTACTACCATCGTATGTACAGAATGAATGCTACGAATGTCCGTGTAGTGTATTGCTACAATTCTATGTGCAATATACATGACGTGAACATGTCTGTGGTATGAATACAATGAGCGTGTATGTGGTATAAATGCTATGAGCGTATAGTGATATGATACTATGAGCAGTATAATGCTATGAGTATACTTGCGATATCAATGCTAAGAGCGTATGTGCCTGATGTAGGCCATGTGTATGTGCAGTATAAATGCTACAAGTACATGTGCAGTATAAGCGTCGAGCATATGTGCTACGAATTAATATGTGGTATGACGCTATGAGGTATGAGTACTATGAGCAGTATAATGCTGTGAACATGCTATGAGCGCGTGGCCACAACTGCACGAAACAGCATGTCACTATGTGTGAGAACCATAGGAAACCTGCGTGTATGAATGCGGTGAACATGTGAACAACAAAACCATGACCGTGTAACCAATATAACTGCCATGAGTGTATGAACCCTGCATGTATGAATGCGGTGAACGTGTGAACAACAAAACAATGACCGTGTAACCAATATAACTGCCATGAGCGTATGAACTAGGCATGTATGAATGCGATGAACGTGTGAACAACAAAACAATGACCGTGTAACCAATATAACTGCCATGAGCGTATGAACTAGGCATGTATGAATGCGATGAACGTGTGAACAACAAAACCATAACCGTGTGACCGATGTAACTGCCATGAGCGTATGAAACCTGCGTGTATGAATGCGGTGAACGCGTTAACAACAAAACCATGACCGTGTAACCCATATAACTGCCATGAGGGTATGAACCCTGCGTGTATGAATGCGATGAACGTGTGAACAACAAAACCATAACCGTGTGACCAATGTAACTACCATGAGCGTATAAAACCTGCGTGTATGAATGCGGTGAACGCGTGAACAACAAAACCATGACCGTGCAACCAATACAACTGCCATGAGCGTATGAACCGTATGAACCCTGCGGTGAACATGTGAACAACTTAAGAACCGTGAGAGTGTGACCACTATAACTGCCATGAGTGTATGAACCGTATAATTGCTATAGGCAGTATACTGCCGTAACCAGTATGAAATACCATTAACATATGAACCGAATGATACTTGATTGCCATGAACGTAACATGGTAGAAAGAACGTAAGACCGTGAACATGCCAAGAATATGTGAACAGCATAAATACCAAGTTTGTGGACCGTGTAAAACACCAGCGAGTAAGAGAATAACCATGAGGTGAACAGCATAAACCAGTTTGCCCAGTATAAATGCTGTGAATGTATCGTCAGTGAGTATATGTACCGTATATAATGATATTAGCACATGAAACTGTATACATACTATGCGCGTCAGAGCAGTGTGCCATAAGCGTATGAATTAACCATGAGAGTACGGACAATAAGAAACTCATGGAGTTATCAAACCGTGAAGATGCTCTACTCGTGTGCACCTTGTACCAGTAATGCGTGTATGCCCATAATAAACCAAGCGTATGAACCGTATGGACACCATGATCGTGCAAATAACACTGTGTATACTATGATTTATTTGGATGTAGCCTATGTTATATCTCTACAGAGCATTGCACCCTACTATATACTATATTGAAACAAGACAGTCTACAGAGCACTGTATCACCACACACACAGCATATGCTACCCTGCAACGTGATCCTCTGCAGAGTATTGCACCACACCAAACAGTAAATGCCACCCTGTGTTGCAACGAGACCCTTCGCAGAGCACTGCACCACACTGGACATGCTAACTGTAACGACCCGCTGCAGAGCATTGCACTATGCCCTATATAATATGTTGTATTGAAACCATCCCATCTGCAGAGCATTGCACTAACTGTATAAAGTTTGTTTATAATGAGACCATCTGCAGAGTATAGCACTATACTGTATGTAGTATATATTATATTGTAACAAGACCATCTGCAGAGCATAGCACCATAGCTGTATATCATGTATACTATATTGTAATGAGACCATCTGCAGAGCATTGCACCTTAACTATATATCATGTATACTATATTGTAACAAGACCATCTGCAGATTATTGCACCATAACTGTATATCATGTATACTATATTGTAACGAGACCATCTGCAGATTATTGCACCATAACTGTATATCATGTATACTATATTGTAACAAGACCATCTGCAGAGCACTGCACTATACCGTTATACAGTACATGTTATATTGTAACGAGACCCTTTGCAGAGCATTACACTGTACCGTATACTGCAAGGGCACCGTATACCCCGCAGAGCACCGCTCCACACAGCAAAAGTTATATTGAAACGACTCTTTGCAGAGCATTGCACCACACTGTATACAGCAAACTTTATATTGAAACAACCCTCCGCAGAGCATTACACTATACTTTAGATTAACGATAGCAGACAAGCTGACAGGACCGCATAACGAGGACTGGGCAGCTGCCGCAACCTGTCCCAAGGGCATAGACAATTGTAGCTGTGCGGGTGGCGGGCGGTCCACATGTCGCCATGAGGCAGCTAGCGGGCTGCGCGAAATGCTGAGGCCGCACCACCCACAGCACCGATTTAACTCACCTGCTTGCCGCTCCTGGCCCCCACTACCGCTGCGGGCAGAGCCAGCCAGAACCATACCTGCCCAATATTACCTTATAATCAGAGTGAGACAGCATCCCCAGATAAGACAGCCAGCGGAGCTGCCAGGATGCCGCGCCTGCACCCCCCAGACTCATGATCAGCGAGGCCTCCGCACCGTGAGCAGCAGCTCTGAAGATTTTTGTGGGAGATTCAAACACCAGCCTGCCACAGGAAGCAGAGATTCCACAAACGACACGTGCTCCGCCCCTGTAGGAGAGGGGGAAGTTATATACACACGCCCCCACCTGTTCCCAATGAGCCCCACCTGTTAGTGCAGGGAGCGATAATTACTTCCGCCCCTCGCACAAATACAGCCCATCAGGCTTTATACATATATTCATTAAAAAAAATATAAGAACACTTAGTTCACAGTAAAGTATTATACAGATTACCCAGCTATACTATTGCTGAGTGTTTGAAGGAGAGGTCCCTTTATGATTTTCAATATTAAATTGAGCACAAAGTGTCCCATTCTTAAGAACTGCAGTGATTACCTATAGTCTGTTAATAAACCCAGAAAAGAGTATTAGGGTACGTTCACATGTATGGGATCTGCTTCATATTTTGTGAAGCTGATTTTGTTACACGTTGAAGTTAATGCAGCAGATCCTGTGCGTGGGAAAGTACCCTTAAAGGGGGTATCTAGTGTTTTGTATAAACTAATATGGTGCTGGGGTGGAGGGAAAATGGAAAAAAAAAAAAAAAAAAAATATATATATATATATATATATATACGGGGTCAGTACTTTCCTCAGGGAGAGGACACCTCTTCAGGTGTAACGAAGATTCAGGTTAGGCCATTTAGCACTCCGCAGGCATGATGAGGAAAGTACTGACCCCGTTTAAAGCCTCAGGCCTCTCACCACAGCCAAGCCAGATCACCCTGCTCTGTACTTTTGGGGAGTAATCTGGCTTGGCATAACTCCCGTTCAGCTTTTTATATTCCTTAACAGGAGCTAAGCTGATACCAGGGAACACTACCTGAAAAGGTTGTGTAATGAGCTGCTTTGCATATTCCCCTATATATATATATATATATATATATATATATATATATATATATATATATATATATATACACAAATCAAAGTATCTTGTAATACCTTTTTTATTGGACTAACAGAATTTTATAGAGACAAGCTTTCGGGATTCACACTAAGATGGGCCATAAATTGTCCTTCTATAGGAACATAGACTAAATAGATGGATGAGAAAAAGGGGGAGGGAGGGGGGAGCAGGAGAGAGACTGATAATTAAGCAGGACAAATGCGATGAGATGCAAAAGAGAATCCAGTATATAGCACAGGTTATAAGAAATTTTGATAATGAGATAAGAAGCTCAAATCCACATTGAGTCCCCTGTTTTTTTAGTTAAAAAACAGTATCATATTGGTCCTGTTAGTCCAATAAAAAAGGCACTACAAGACACTGAAACATCTCCCGATTTGCATCTGCATTACTGGACTAACACGTCTACTCAAATTTACTATATATATATATATATATATATATATATATATATATATATATATATATTATATATATATATATATATTTATATATTTGACTCGAAAAACTGGGGACTCAATGTGGATTTGGGCATCTTATCTCATTATCAAAATAAAAAATTGGTTTGATCCACATTTATTTGCTGTGATTCAATATTAAAAACGGCTATTTCTGGCCTAGAGAGAGCTTCAACATGGGTGTAGAACACTTTCCTGTGTTCTAACACACATATGGAGTGTGCTGGGGTAGTGAATTAATACTGTTATTTAGAATGACATGCAGTTGACAGGCATCATTTTTAGAATCACTGCCGCAGAGTGGCATAATGACAGAGCCTGGAGATGGCATCAGTATGAGGACACCATCTAGTGGCTGATTGACACAGCGTGGAGGTGCTGGCAGCATGAGGAGACCATATAGTGGCTGAATGACACAGCTTGGATGAGGCTGAAGCATGAGGAGACCATATAGTGGCTGAATGACAGTGTGGAGGTGTTGGCCGCATGAGGAGACCATATAGTGGCTGAATGACACAGCCTGGAGCAGGAAGCAGCATGAGTAGACACTAGAGCTTCACGATCCCTAAGATTAAAAGATGAACTTTAAATTCAAGATTTATGGTAGCTAGTGCTACCATACAATTGTTTAAGGTCCAGGCCAAGGCCCAGCAGCATCAGTAAACCATACATTGGCTGAATGACACAGCCTGGAGTTGGCTGAAGCATGGGTAGACACCAGGGCGGGCTTCACAATCCCAAAGAAAAAAAAGAAACATTTTGAAATTTAAATAGAAGATTTAAGGTAGCTATTGCTACCATAAACATTTTTTAGGCCCAGACCCAGAGCATCAGTAAACCATATATTGGCTGAATGACACAGCCTGGAGTTGGCTGAAGCATGAGGAGACCATATAGTGTCTGAATGGCACCGCCTGGAGTTGGCCGCAGCATGAGTAGACACTAGGGCTTTACAATCCCTAAGATTAAAAGATGAATTCTGAAATTTAAACTGAAGATTTTGGGCAGCTAGTGCTAACATAACAAAATTGTTATTCCCAGAGCCAGGCCCAGCAGCATCAGTAAACCATATATTGCTTGAATGACACAGCCTGGAGTTGACTGAAGCATGAGGAGACCATATAGTGTCTGAATGGCACAGCCAGGAGTTGGCTGCAGCATGAGTAGACACTAGGGATTCACATTCACTAAGATTAAAAGATGAATTCTGAAATTTAAACTGAAGATTTTGGGTAGCTAATGCTACCATAACAATATTTTTATTCCCAGACTCAGGCCCAGCAGCATCAGAAAACCATATATTGGCTGAATGACACAGCCTGGAGTTGGTTAAAGCATGAGGAGAACATATTGTGTCTGAATGGCACAGCCTGGAGTTGGCAGCAGCATATGTAGACACTAGGGCTTTACAATACCTAAGATTAAAAGATGAATTCTGAAATTTTAACTGAAGATTTTGGGTAGCTAGTGCTACTATAACAACATTTTTATTCCCAGACCAAGGCCCAGCAGCATCAGTAACCACTATATTGGCTGAATGACACAATATTCTCCTCTGAAGCAAGAGGAGAATATGTAGTGTCTGAATGGCACAGGCTGGAGTTGGCAGAAGCATGAGGAGACCATTCAAATTTATGATTTTTAAATTTAAATGTAAGATTTTTAAATTTAAATTGAGGGTATTGAAATTTAACTTTTAACTGCCAAGTTTTAGGGTCCCGGGCCCCGGCATGTGGGTACAAAGGACCAAATCTAAAAAGGAGTCACATATCACATGGCAGCACAATGACAGAGCCTGGAGGTGGCATCGGTAGTAGGAGACCATATAATGGCTGAATGGCACAGCCTGGAGTTGGCTGAAGCATGAGGAGACCATATAGTGTCTGATTGGCACAGCGTGGAGGTGACTGACGCATAAGGAGACCATATAGTGTCTGAATGGCACAGCCTGGAGTTGGCAGAAGCATGAGGAGACCATTGAAATTTAAGAATTTTAAATAGAAATTTAAGATTTTTAAATTGAAATTGAGGGTTTTGAAATTGAACTTTTAACTCCCAAGTTTTAGTGTCCAGGGCCCTGGCGTGTGGGTACAAAGGACCAAATCTAACAAGGAATCACATGTCACATGGCAGCACAGTGACAGAGGCCTGGAGGTGGCATCAGTAGGAGGAGACCATAGAGTGGCTGAATGGCACAGCCTGGAGTTAACTGAACCATGAGGAGACCATATAGTGTCTAAATGGCACAGCCTGTAGGTGGCTGACGCATGAGGAGACCATATAGTGTCTGAATGGCACAGCCTGGAGTTGGCAGCAGCATGGGTAGACACTAGGGCTTCACAATCCCTAAGATTAAAAGATGAATTCTGAAATTTAAACTGAAGATTTTGGGTAGCTAGTGCTACCATAACAACATTTTTATGCCCAGACCCATGCTCAGCAACATCAGTAAACCATATATTGCCTGAATGACACAGCCTGGAGTTGTCTGAAGCATGAGGAGACTATATAGTGTCTGAATGGCACAGCCGGGAGTTGGCAGCAGCATGAGTAGACACTAGGGCTTCACATTCACTAAGATTAAAAGATGAATTCTGAAAATAGGTCTCCCATAGAATAAAGGTGCTCTCATAGTCACTGCTTACAGTATAGGCAGCTCATCTGTGCCTACTAGTGTTTTGAAACTATGTGTCCCCTTAAAACAGGCCTAGCCCTGTTCTAATAAAGAATAGACCAAAACAGTCTCCAGGGCTCTTTCAGTATATGCTGTCTGCAAATGCGCAGAGCGAAGGTACATTAATGTCACTTCATTTTGCTGGCTAACAAATTGATGTCCTGGTATCTTGTTAGTTACAGGCTAAATAATGCCTGCTGCCTATAAAATTCTGGAGAATGACTCAGATGCAGAGCTAAGTAAGAGTGAAAAGTGGGAGAGTGAATTTTTAGCAAGGAGCTGACAGGTCAGTATTATTACACTTTACTAATATTATATGGAATTGAACTGGATGTAGATGGAGCTAACAGGGATTTTTGCCCAGGTACTCGGAGCACTGGTCTAAAAATCCAGGATTTTTAAGGCTATGCCATGGTACTTATACCTGTTATTAAGTAACAATTTTTTCAAGAAACTGACAGCCATTGGTGGGGGTCCAGGTACTGAAATTCCGATTTATTACAAGAATAAGCTTACAGCTGAGAGCTATACCTGCTCAGTGTGCCATGAATAAATATATAGAAAGCCTCACAGCAGTGCTGAGTGGAAATCAATGGGCACAGCATTCTGCAGAGTGTTTCTACTCATTTCCACAATTGGTGAGGGTTTTAGCACCCAGACTAACCCCCCACTAATCTAAAGTTCTGACATATCACTATAACGTCAAAGGATAGGGGATAAGATGCCTGATCGCGGGGGTCCTGCCTCTGGGGACCCCTGTGATCTTTCACGCAGCACCCCGTTACCATCAGCCCTGGGAATATGTTCACTGTCACGCCCCCTCCCATAGGCTTGCATTGAGGGGGCGGAACCGTGATGTCACAATACTCCGGCCCCATGATTGGCAGTCATCAGACCCGGAGCAAACATTCTCCGGGGGCTAATGGTAACGGGGTGCTGCGTGAAAGATCATGGGGGTCCTCAGCGGCGGGACCCCTGCGATCAGACATCTTATCCCCTATGGATAGGGGATAAGATTTCTTAGCGCCGGAGTACCCTTTTAAGATAGTCACCATCAGGGCATGTTCATATGAACAAAAATCAATGTATAAAATACAACTAAAGAAACTGCTCTAAATACCACTTCTTTGGTCAGTATTTTGGTTGTTATTTTAGCCAAAAAACAGGAATAGGTCCAAAATATAGGAAAGGTACATATCTTTCTGTATTTCATACTGTGCCTTGGTTATTAGTCCCCAAAGTCAGAGTACCTAGGACTAGCGGGGTTCACTTCTCTAATTAGCCCCTTGTCACCCCTTAGTAACTTGATATTTATGAATATAATCTTGTAAATATGTATATTTAAGATTCCTACCTTGTTAGCGTTGCAGGACCTGTGGGTCATGTGACTTGGTTCACGTAACTCTATGGTTTGCTAAAGAACCTTTGGTGGTTCTAGTCAGGTGATCTTCCACAATCCTATGTAACGGTGAGTGACAGCTGACATGGACCAATCTAAAACGGTTCAGCCCCTCCCCATAAAAGGGAGCTGTGGCCATTGATCTCTCTCTTGGGTTGCTGACTCTGGATGAGGTAGGACCTCCGCAACTTCCAAAGACAATTACTAGGCCTAAGCCTTGTGGCCTCGGCCTTCGCTTAAGACTGTGAGTTCTTATCATTCCCCGCTATCTCCGCAAGATCACTGGACCTAAACCAACCCCTAAATCCAGCAGATCTATGCTACAAAAATCCTCCTAAACTAAAGAGAACTTACAAGGTCCCAACCACCTGTCAATCGCTGCTTCAGCTGTACATAGACTCTGTTATCTGGACTTTTGTTACTGCTGCATGTTACAGAAAATCTTCAGTAAAGTTTCTACAAGCTTTCAGCTAAGCACTGGTTATGGACAATCCGTTATTCTGCACTCATCTATCACTCTTGGGAAGGGTGGTGATAGGCCCAGCATTACCTCAGAGTTCTAACCCTCACCCTGGCATCAAGAGTGACAAGGGTTAACTTAACCCCTCATATACTACAGCAACACCCCAGCTACCCTACACCCCCCGAGGCGTACCACATTTCCATTACAGTTTTTCTCTGTGACGATTCCACTCTTGATTTTGGCTAAAAATAATTAGAGTCAAATACTGACCAGAATACTTGATATTGAAACCCCAACCGATTAAAACTTCAGACATGTTTCTGTGACATGTCAAAAGTTTTTTTTTAATAACAAGAACACTTTAAGTTATTGTATTTATGTTCTGTTAATTCTGGTTACTATGGATATTTGTTTTAGCATTTACTAGCTGTAAAGGGGTTGTCTGATATTTTATCTTTAAATCAGTTAGGTCTGTAAAAAGAAAAAAAAAAACACTTTACTCAGCCCTAAATCCCCCACTGCTCCAGAGCAACCTCTGTACTTCTGTTCCCCACATGCTTGTAGACATAGCATTAGGTGCTGCATTAATTTCATGCTGAAAGTCACTGGCCCTCATTAGGCTCCGTTCACACTACCATTTTGGCCCGGCAGATGACGTCTGTTAGGTAGATAGCGTGAGAAAAATATGTGCATGACACGTCTTTTTCTCCCGCTATCTTTGGCCGCAATAACTGGAGTTATAACGGACGTTAGCGGAATCCCATTCAAGTGAATGCAATCCTCTTTGCCCGTTATGACTCCCGTTAGGCTCTGTTACAATAACGGACGTTAAGGGCAGTCAAAGTGAAAAGACCAAAAAAAAAGCCCTTAATGTCCGTTTGTAATGGAGCAACTTTCACAGTGGGAAAGTAGCCTTATATTGGTCGTGGGGGTGTACATATTTACAAAGACCATGTCTTGCTATCAATGTATGTGACATTATTGTTGGAAATGCAGTAGGGAACACTGGAGCAGGTACTCCGGTGGAAAACATTTTTTTTTATTAAAATCAACTGGTGTCAGAAAGTTAAACAGATTTGTAATTTATTAATATTAAAAAATCTTTACTCTTCCAGCACTTTTTAGCAGCTGTATGCTGCAGAGGAAATTCTTTTCTTTTTGAATTTATTTTTTGTTTTGTCCACAGTGCTCTCTGTTTACACCTGATGCCCGTATAAGGAACTGTCCAGACAGGAGAAAATCCTCATAGCCAACCTATGCTGCTCTGGACAGTTCCTGACACGGACAGAGGTGTCAGCAGAGAGCACTGTGGACAAGACAAAAAAGAAATTCAAAAAGAAAAGAATTTCCTCTGTGGCATACAGCTGCTAAAAAGTACTGGAAGGGTAAAGATTTTTTGTTAGAAGATATTTACATATCTGTTTAACTTTCTGGCATCAGTTCATAAAAAAAAATGTTTTCCACTAGAGTACCCCTTTAAAGATAATACATGCTTATGCTAAAACATATTTAGGACAAAAAGAAATGCAAATGCAACAACTTTAGTTAAAAGATTAACTACATTTTAATAAAGTCTTGTACAGTTCCAAACTGTATGCAATCTCTTTAAAACTCAGGGACTACATGATTTTTTTAAATTTTATTTAATTTTTTTTATTTTAATAACATTCTTAGTTTAGCATTGTACCATACAAAGCAAAGTCTATGAATAAGTCTACAGTACATGAAAAAACTAAAATTTTTACTTAAGACCTATGGAGAAAATGTTTTTGTATCAGTACTCTTTGGACTCTATGGTATGGGAAAGGATAGTCTACTAAATTTTTAACACCTTTTCTTTGTATATTTATGAATAGCGGCTAGATGGCGTTCATAAGGACACCATTTTGTCCTCTATCTGGCATTGAAGGCTATCTGGCATTGTACATCAGAGAGCTTTCCTGACATACATGCTAAAAGAAATTATGATTTAATGTTACAACTTTTAGGACATTCCTAGGTTGTAAACTCATTCAGGTCCAATCTATGTGTCATTTAAAGGGGTTTCCTGATTTGGGTAAGTTATCCTCTATCAAGACCCCCCACTGATCTTCAGAACAATATGGCCACTGCTCCATGCATAATTTATGGTCCTTCCAAACATTGTCACCTGGAATGCTTGGTAGCAAATGGGATGAATGAATGTGGTAGTAAAACAATACATATTAGGTTGCAGATTTAAGGAACCACAAGTTTTGAGACTGACGTTCATTTTGCTACTTTGTTTTTTTTTTTGTGTGCCAATTTGCATTAACTCTAGGGGGTGGGGGGTGGGGTATCAAAACCTGTGCAGTGGAAAAGTTGTCAAGTTGCCCATAGCAACCAATGAGATTACTTCATTCATATTAAAAAAAAAAAGGCCTCTACAAAATGAAAGAAGCAATCCGATTGGTTGCTTTAGGCAACTGGGCAACTTTTTCTCTACACAGGTTTAGATAAATTTCCCCCTATATTCTTATGGAGAGTGATCAGATGAATTGCAATAAATTGTAGCTATTCCTTGCCATGAAATTTTACTAACAAAAAACCCTTTTTTTTCACTAAACTTCAGCCCTGCCACAAAAAAAACTTTTATCATCATTTCAGTGATTTATGTGTGGGGTTGTTGTTTCTCTAAGTAAGTGGACTCAATGACAAATTGTGCCTTAGAACACTGCCATGAATAAAAGAATGATATCTAAACATCACCTAAGAGCAACTACCTTCAATGATCCAGGAGCAATTTGGTGGTAAACAAGCCTTTTTCCAGCATGATGGAGGCCATGTCACAAGGCAAAAGTGATAACTAGAGATGAACGAATCAAATCTGATGATTCCGAATTCACTACGAATTTCATGAAAAATTTGATTCGCAATGAATGTGAATATCGCCGTGATTCTCTCGTGTGAATCGCTTTATTAACCCCTTAAGGACGCAGGGTTTTTCAGTTTTTGCATTTTCGTTTTTTCCTCCTCACCTTTTAAAAATCATAACCCTTTAAATTTTCCACCCAAAAATCCATATAATGGCTTATTTTTTGCATCACCAATTCTACTTTGCAGTGACATTAGTCATTTTACCCAAAAATCCACGGCAAAACGGAAAGAAAATCATTGTGCGACAAAATCGAAGAAAAAACACAATTTTGTAAATTTTGGGGGCTTCCGTTTGTACGTAGTGCATATTTCGGTAAAAATTACACCTTATCATTATTCTGTAGGTCCATACAGTTAAAATGATACCCTACTTGTATAGGTTTCATTTTGTCGTACTTCTGGAAAAAATCATAACAACATGCAGGAAAATTTATACGTTTAAAAATGTCCTCTTCTGACCCCTATAACTTTTTTAGTTTTTCACATACAGGGCAATATGAGGACTCATTGTTTGCGCCGTGATCTGATGTTTTCATCGGAATCATTTTTGTTTTAATTGGACTTTTCGTTCACTTTTTATTCATTTTTTAATGGCATAAAAAGTGACCAAAAATACGCTTTATTGGACTTTGGAATTTTTTTACGTGTACACCATTGACCGTGCGGTTTAATTAATGATATATTTTTATAGTTTGGACATTTACGCACGCGGCGATACCACATATGTTTATTTTTATTTACACTGTTTTATTTTTTTCATGGGAAAAGGGGGGTGATTCAAACTTTTATTAGGGAAAGGGTTAAATGATCTTTATTAACCCTTTTTTTTACTTTTTTTTTTTTACAATGTTATAGCTCCCATAGGGACCTATAACACTGCACACACTGATCTTTTACACAGATCACTGGCGTGTATTAACACGCCTGTGATCAGTGTTATCGGCGCTTGACTGCTCCTGCCAGGATCTCAGGCACAGAGCAGTCATTCGCCGATCGGACACCGAAGAGGAAGGTAAGGGCCCTCCCGGTGTCCTGTAAGCTGTTCGGGACGCCGCGAACTGTCCCGAACAGCCCGACTGAGCAGCCGGGATACTTTCACTTTTGCTTCAGACGTGGCAATCCGTTTTGATCGCCGCGCCTGAAGGATTAATACAGGGCATCACCGCGATCAGTGATGTCCTGTGTTAGCCGCGGGTCCTGGCCGTTGATGGCCGCGGGGACCGACCCGATATGACGTCCTTCGTCGTTAAGGAGTTAAACTCCATTTAGTGTGGTCCAGGCTCCAGGGCATCTAAAATGGCAGATCCACATGTGGGGACATGGGGCAAGGAACTCTGGGAAGGCAGGAACAAGGGTAGGTGGGATGACCCTGAATCACATGTAGCCTATGAGCAGCCAGTCACCCCTGTGATAACACAGCCCTACATAATCAGCAGCCATATTCCGGCTAGTCACTTCATCCTTTCACTGCAGAGCGATAGGACAGTGCTGTGTGTTACACAGACAAGCTTTTTCCAGCAGTGTTTAATCTCCTAGTCACGTCACCGTTCTGGTGGACAGAGAGGAGTGCATTTTTCACAGAAAATAATTTTCACTGCAGCCATCCAATTTTAACCTCCCAGTCACTTTCTCCAGCAGTGTATTACAGAGAGGGGCAGACAGCTGTGTGTTGCCTCATACATCTGAACAAGCAGGCTCAGCTTGAGAAACCTTAGCAGAGGATGGAGGAATAATTTTGTGTCTTTGTTCCACAACAAATGGTCTGCTGGTTATACTAGTCTGTAGACGGTGTAATACCCAGTAGTTCATTCCTAATAGTCTTTGAGAGAGTGCAATTTTTGGTTTAGTACACAGGGACTGGGTGCTGCAGCACTGTTGTGTACTGCTGGTGTTGTGCAAAAATATGTTTTTAAGCGTACTGTAGTGCATTTTTCTGCCCTCATAAGTGCATACCACATATGTACATCTAAGTAGTGTACTATTTTGTACCTGTTAATCTGTCAAGGGCCTAGATACTGTGAAAGGCCAGGCAAAAGTAATCACCAGCTGGTGTTGTACTCAAAAACTTTTTTAAGCGTACTGTAGCATATGTTTCTGCTCTTATAAGTGCATACCACATACCTACATCTAAGTAGTGTACTATTTTGTACCTGTTAATCTGTCAAGGGCCTAGATACTGTGAAAGGCCAGGCAAAAGTAATCACCGGCTGGTGTTATACGCATTTCAGAGAACTGATGGCCAATCCGTCATTTCTTCGTGAAGAAGGCAGTATCAGCCCTGCACAATTTTGTGCAAGAGAAGGTGGGCCAGTCCTTGAGCCTGTCGGTGTGTACCAAAGTGCACAGCAGTGCCGATGTTTGGAGCTGTAACTATGGTCAGAAACAATACATGTCCTTTACGGCCCACTGGGTAAATGTGGTTCCTGCACAGCCACAATATCAAGTTGGACAGATCACACCGCTTCCACCTCCACGCTCTCAGGCCATTGGTCCTGTGACAGTGTGCGACTCCGCCTCCTCATCCTCCACCTAGTACTACTCCTCCACTGCACAGACAAGTCTCAGTGTATGGTCTCCTTATCTGCCGCCAAGTCCAGACTGTGCCATTCAGCCACTATATGGTCTCCTCATCTGCCGCCAACTCCAGTTAATCTTTCAAGGGCCTAGATCCTGTGAAGGGCCAGGCAAAAGTAATCACTGGCTGTTGTTTTAGTCCAATACATTTTTTAAGCATACTGTAGCGCATTTTTCTGCCCTCATAAGTGCATGCCACATACTTACATCTAAGTAGTGTTCTATTTTGTACCTGTTAATCTTTCAAGGGCTTAGATACTGTGAAAGGCCAGGCAAAAGTAATCACCGGCTGGTGTTTTACTCCAAACATTTTCAAGCGTACTGTAGCACATTTTTCTGCCCTCATAAGTGCATGCCACATACTTACATCTAAGTAGTGTACTATTTTGTACTTGTTAATCTCTCAAGGGCCTAGATTCTGTGAAAGGCCAGGCAAAAGTAATCACCGCCTGGTGTTTTACTCCATAACATTTTCAAGCGTACTGTAGCACATTTTTCTGCCCTCATAAGTGCATGCCACATACTTACATCTAAGTAGTGTACTATTTTGTACCTGTTAATCTTTCAAGGGCTTAGATACTGTGAAAGGCCAGGCAAAAGTACTCACCGGTTGGTGTTGTACTCAAAAACTTTTTTAAGCGTTCTGTAGCGCATTTGTTTACCCTCAGAAGTGCATACTACATACCTACATCTAGGTAGTGTACTATTTTGTACCTGTTAATCTGTCAAGGGCCTAGATACTGTGAAAGTCCAGGCAAAAGTAATCATCGGCTGGTGTTATACTTTAATGCTTTTTTAAGCGTACTGTAGCGCATTTTTCTGCCCTCATAAGTGCATACCACATACCTACATCTAAGTAGTGTACTATTTTGTACCTGTTAATCTGTCAAGGGCCTAGATACTGTGAAAGGTCAGGCAAAAGTACTCACTGGCTGGTGATGTACTGAAATACTTTTTTAAGCGTACTGTATCGCATGTTTCTGCCCTCATAAGTGCATACCCCATATGTATATCTTAGTAGTGTACTATTTTTATCTGTTAATCTGTCAAGGGCCTAGATACTGTGAAAGGCCAGGCAAAAGTAATCACCGGCTGGTGTTTTACTCCAATACATTTTTTAAGCGTAATGTAGCGCATTTTTCTGCAATCATAAGTGCATGCCACATACTTACATCTAAGTAGTGTACAATTTTGTACCTGTTAATCTTTCAAGGGCCTAGATACTGTGAAAGGCCAGGCAAAAGCACTCACCAGCTGGTGTTGTACTCAAAAACTTTTTTAAGCTTACTGTAGCGCATTTTTCTGCCCTTATAAGTGCATACCACATACCTACATCTAAGTAGTGTACTATTTTGTACCTGTTAATCTGTCAAGGGCCTAGATACTGTTAAAAGCCAGGCAAAAGTAATCACCGGCTGGTGTTATACGCATTTCAGAGAACTGATGGCTTGTGCCGAGCCGATTTGGAGAGGGCCAATCCGCCATTTCTTCGTGAAGAAGGCAGTACCAGCCCTGCACAATTTTGTGGAAGAAAAGGTGGGCCAGTCCTTGAGCCTGTCGGTGTGTACCAAAGTGCACAGCAGTGCCGGTGTTTGGAGCTGTAACTATGGTCAGGAACAATACATGTCCTTTATGGCCCACTGGGTGTATGTGGTTCCTGCACAGCCACAACATCAAGTTGGACAGCTCACGCTGCTTCCACCTCCATGCTCTCAGGCCATTGGTCCTGTGACAGTGTGCGACTCCGTCTCCTCATCCTCCACCTTGTACTCAGCCTCCACTGCACAGACAAGTCTCAGTTTATGGTCTCCTTATCTGCCGCCAAGTCCTGGCTGTCCCATTCAGCTACTATATGGTCTCGTCATCTGCCGCCAACTCCAGGCTGTGCCATTCAACCGCTATATGTTCTACCCATGCTGCCGCCAACTCCAGGCTTTGCGATTCAGCCACTATATGGACTCCTTATCTGCCACCAACTCCAGGCTGTGCCATTTAGCCACTATATCGTCTCCTCATCTGCCGCCAACTCCAGGCTGTGCCATTCAGCCACTATATGTTCAACTTATGCTGCAGCCAACTCCAGGCTGTGCCATTTAGCCACTATATGCTCTACTCATGTTGCTGCCAACTCCAGGCTGTGCCATTCAGCCACTATATGTTCTACTCATGCTGCCACAAACTCCAAGCTGTGCCATTCAGCCACTATATGGCTTACTGATGTTGCTGGGCCTGGGACATTACCTACAAATTTTTATGGTAGCACTAGCTACCATTAATCTTCAATTTAACCCCTTAAGGACGCAACCCTTTTTCACCTTAAGGACTGAGCCCTTTTTCGCAATTCTGACCACCGTCACTTTACAAATTAATAATGCGAAAACACTTTTACCGAATATTCAGATTCTGAGATTGTTTTTTCGTGACATATTCTACTTTATTTTGGTGGTAGATTTTCGGCGTTACTTGCATCCTTTTTTGCTGAAAAATACCCAAATTTCATGAAAATTTTGAAAATGTTGCATTTTTCGAACTTTGAAGCTCTCTACTTGTAAGGAAAATGGATATTCACAATAAATTTTATTTTTCTTCACAAATACAATATGTCCACTTTATGTTGGCATCATAAAATGGACATATTTTAGCTTTTTGAAAAAATGTGAGGGCTTCAAAGTAGAGCAGCAATTTTCAAAAATGTCATGAAAATTGCTAAATCTGAAGGGACAGATGTTACAGAACTACAACTCCCAGCATGCCTGGCAGTCGAGGCATGCTGAGAGTTGTACTTTGGCAACATCTGGAGGGCTACCGTTTGGGCACCAATGTAACAGTGGTCTCCAAACTGTGACCCTCCAGATGTTGCAAAACTACAACTCCCAGCATGTCCAGACAGCCTTTGGCTGTCTGGGCATGCTGGGAGTTGCAGTTTGGCCTTCCTAGTGGTTGCCACAGTAAAGATCGCTTTACTTTCACTTTCAATCCCCCCCCCTCCCCACACTGTCGATTCCCTACCTGATCAAGGATCCAGCAGGCTCCAGCGAAGATCCCAGGTCCCCAGGCATCTTCTCCTGCAGTACGGCCCCATCTTCTTCCCAGATCCCCTCGACATCCAGGGGCGGGCAGAACAGGGGGTTGCCATGGCAACCCCCTGTCCTGCGCTGCCATTGGTCAGAACTCCATTCTGACTAATGGCAAGGGATTGGAGGAAATCGCAGCACTGCGACCTCACTCCTATCCCTTAGGCTGATCGGAGCTGTTGCTGACTACTCCGATCAGCCCTATTTTCCGGGTGATCAGGTCACCAGAGACCCGATCAGCCCGGAATTGGAGAAAATTGCATGTCTGAATTGACATGCGATTTTCTCCGATCGCCGACATGGGGGGGTCTCAGGACCCCCCTGGGCGATGTGCCGGCGTGCCTGCTGAATGATTTCAGCAGGCATCCGGCTCCGGTCCCCAACCGGCTAGCGGTGGGGACCGGATTTCCCACGGGCATATGGATACGCCCTCCGTCCTTAATGACTCGGAATGCAGGGCGTGTCCATACGCCCTGTGTCCTGAAGAAGTAAAATTTTTACATTTGTCTTTTAATCTTAGGGATTGTGAAGCCCTATGGTCTCCTCATGCTGCTGCCAACTCCAGGCTGTGTCATTTTGCAAGATTGTGGTCTCCTCATGCTGCTGCCACCTATAGGCTCTGTCATTGTGCCGCCATGTGACTCCTTGTTAGTTTGGGTTTTGTGGTAATAGAGTATTAGTTCAAAGTATACACTGGTACATTAAACGGGAATCTAATATAAATCTTAAATTTAAATAAATCAATTTAATCTTTTCAAGACTGAGGCCCTATGGTCGTCATTGTCATATTACCTGTGGAATTATAACAAGAATCCAATGAAACATCTTGGAGCAATAACAATGAACCATAACTGATTAAATGAAACATTCGCACTTTCACAGTCAGAGGGGATGCTGAGAGGCAGGGGCTGGAACAAGTGGTATCTCGCATGGTGGAGGACCGCCAGCTTAATTTTAAGATACAAGTACAAGCTTTTTCACTGGAGCCACTTCTAGCTTTATGCGCGCACTTATCCAATTTTCTGGTACTGCAGTCCCTCCCCTTTCAAGTGGACACTCACTTGGGGGTGCAATGAGAGGCAGGGGCTGGAACAAGTGGTAGCTTGCCTCGCGGTGGACCGCCAGCTCGATGCTCACCAGGATGTTTAATCAAAAAATTTAAATAACTTAAAATTTAATTAAATGAAAATTACATAAAAAATCTGCCACATCTAGACACTCTGTGGCAGTGATTCTAATAGCGCTGCCTGTAATCTGCATGTCATACTGAATAACAGTATTATTTCACTAACATAGCACATTCTCTATGCGCGTTAGGACAAAGCAAAGTGTTCTACACCCCTATTGAGGCTCTCTGTAGGCCAGAAGTAGCCATTCATTTTTAATAGCGATTCGCCGCAAATAAATTTTGACTCGAACCAATTTTTTTCTGAAAATTTGGCGAATCGACCGAATCGAATTTTTCAAAAATTCGCTCATCTCTAGTGATAACTAAGTGGTTCAGTGAACAAAACGTTGAAATGATTGGTCTGTCGCAAGGAACTCCCCAGATGTCAGTCCCATTGAGAGCCTGTGGTCAATTGTTCAAAAGCAGATGGACAAACAAAAACACAGAAATTGCAATGATGTCTGAGCACTGATTGGGTAGAATGGGTTGTAACCAGTCAGGATTTGGCCCAGAAGCTGATATTCCGCATGCCGGAATAAATTGCAGAAATCTTGAAAAACAATGGTGAACACTGTAAAGATTGAGTCTTTACATTGACCTGATGTACAGTATTTGTCAATAAAAGTTTATCAGGCTTATAATTGTACTTCAGTGTATCATAGAAACATCTGAGTAAAAGATCTAAAAAAAAACACTGAAGTAGCAAACTTTGTGAAAAGCAAAATTTGTGTCAGACTATTTTTTCACTAAGTGGGAGTTAGCTCTACATTTTTTATAAAAGGTTGAGCTTGCACAAATAATCTGGGTGAATGTGTTTTTAAATAAAATAGCTTAATCCAACAATGGTATCTGTTGTCCGTCAAACACATTTCCTCCTGCTAATATTTATAGTTACTTTTTGGCTGAATAAAATATGCAAATGTTTTTGGAATGTGAAATTTGTCTGATGTTCAGAGAACATTTGGTACATTTATGACCTCATTAGAGGACCGGTGGAATATTGCTTGCATATGCGGCATAGTTTAATGTAACAAGTGAATTTATTTTCTTGAAGTATAGTTGGTTTAAGAACAGCATTGCCTGCACATGAATCGATGAGATTTTCCTTGATTTTTCTTCCCATCTGGCTTATGGTTTCAAGCATTTCATTCGGCTTTTGCTGCCAGTATTTCCCAGAAAACTTTCTAATTGCTAGGAATTTGAATGGGCTGTTCCAGGCTGCTGCACAATTAGAGATGCAATATGAAATTTTCATTGCTCAATTTAACTTAAATTGTAAGATTGATGGAGACAACAATGAATATAACCACGTACTATAAAATTACCACCGGCAGGTTGAAAGAAGTGTGAAATTGAGAACGCTCACAGTTGTTAGCTAAGCCATTAAATAGTAGGGTAAGGTTTAGTGTCATTTCCATGCAGGTAGAGGATGGAGGTGCTCAATTAATGGCACAAGTTGAATCGCTCAAGGGATTGGAACAGCATGAAAGAACATTTCAGCTCTCAGTTCAGGTTCACCTCCTGCCTGGGTAACAGTTAAGTACTGAAACAAAGATACATTCTTTCTGTTTGGGATTTTGGTTGCGGGAATGAATGAGAAAGCATGAAGCACAGAATGTGCCCATATTGTGGATCTCACAGCAGCTCCTATATTTTTTCTCTTGTTTATTTGTATAAACTTAATAGCCCACACTCACATATGGTATAAAAACAAGAGGAGGGAGAAAATGCATTAAGTAATGCTTGTGATGTGTTATATTGCACGATGCTTTTGTAATGATTTATCCTTAAACATTATGATATAATTTTCAGCACAATCCACTTGGCTCACAGATCTTTAACCACGCAAGCCATATGTCTTTCACCGGTTAGTTTTTGGAAGAATATCATCTTGAAACTTTGGCAGACTGATCAGATCATCTGATGCTACAATGTCTCTGTATAACACAGTTCCATTCATGTTCATAAATATATGACCATCAGCACGTTATTATGCTGTAAATATCTATTATTTTGTACCAAAGTTAATTATTCTTAATATTAAGTGAAAGTTTACAAAGCTGACACCAAGGCTTACATCTTTCACATGACACCAAAGCTCCATCTAGCTTTTCTGCCGCCTATTGGCAAAAATTTAAATTGTGTTCCCGCACCATTTTTGTGCGGGCATTTAGAGTACTTTTCAGGGCTGAAGTAAAGTAGTGTGGATTAGTGTGTAAAGGATGGAAGCTGCGACTTTTGTGCGACTTTCAGAGAATTTTGTGCCTGATCATTGCTAATGTTGAGCGGCATAGGCCATATTCGAATTCGCGATATTTCACGAATATATGGAGGAATATTCATCATATATTCGCTAAATTTGCATATTCGTAATGTTCGCGTTTTTTTCGCATGTGCAAAAATTTGCATATGTGAAAATTTATGAACTTTATAGCAAGTATACCAGTGTAACTTGATAGAAGCAGCAGAAGGGAGGGATCAATATTCGCGAATATTCGCATATGCGAATATTCGCTTGGCGGTCTCGCACAGTAGTATTAGAGCCTTCTTTAGACCACACAAGCTGGAAGCAGAGAGGGATGATCACTGTGATGTGTACTGTGAAGAAAAAAAAAGCGAATATTCGCAATTTCGCATATATAGTGCTATATTCGCGAATATTCGCGAAATCGCGAATATTCAATATTCGCGAATAAAATTCGAATTGCGAATATTCACGAGCAACACTACTCATTGCACAGAACATGTTTACTTTGGGTGAGTTGCTCTATCTTGCTTTGATGTTTCCATCCTATGTTAGCACATTTTACATTTTGCTCTTGTAAAATGAAAGTTCTGCTGTGATTGGGTGCAACTAAGTCAGTTTTGGCTTGATTTTCAGTCACTGGTCATTAAACACTGATGTATAGGCCTATACTTTTGGACCATCCTTTTTGAATCACCCTCTATATACAAATAAATAAGACCACCATACAATATACATAGTTCCATCATAGACACAACACATAAATAATATCACATAGCACCATAAAATAAGTCCACTATGCATAGCAAATTAATAATGGCACTAATTATAATGATATGTTTTATATTGCACAAATATTAAATGTTAACATATAAATAAATCTAAACATATAAATATAATAATATAATTTTTGATATGCAGTACACATAAATCATATAGCCATATCATAGTCAAAAAAGCAGCTATATATGGGTCTAATGTAACACTTTTTACCAATAATGTAACCAATTACTATAGATAAAAATCAGTACATATCACTAGTAGGCTCTATCAAAGTAGCCCTTGATCAATTTTCGGCAGATTGCAAAAATCTGCCTTAAATCCTGTCTTTAAACAAAAAATGTTGCTCAAAAACAAAGTTTGGACAAGCAATTTGCTCAATTTTGCCATTCTGTGCTGGCACATGAAATACTAAATTCCCCCCTAGGAGCTCATGTGATCTCTCCAGATGATGCGCCAAACCCACCGCATCCACTTACAGGAAAAAACATATTTTCTTAACATAGAAAGTGATTGACAAATTTTGAGGCCATATATACTTTTACATGTAAATATTTACCTAGGTAAGTCCCCCTTATTCTTTTTAATCTTTAACTTTTTTATTTTGGGTTGACATTTTGGGGTTTCAGAGCCAACTACCCTGAACACTTCCTGTTCTTTAGAGATCACTTTTCAGTAGTCATCTTATTATAATCACAAGTAGGATAACAATGGAAGGATCCACCATTGACAATAAGTGATGGCCACAGCTCACCATTTATCTGTTATTGTACAGTGACATATGCACAGGTTACAAAACATATCTAGAGTACTCGCCCACAGGTGTCTAAGAACAGTCTATTGATTCCTATGGTATCAGTGGTGGCTGTAAAGCAGATTTCTGAATATTGTTAATAAAAATCTGCTGATTTTAATTAGTGAAAAAATAAATAAATAAATAAAGGTGATTCTTTTAAATTAACAATGCTTGTCCCTTGAAAGTCAAAAAATAAACTGTAACTTGAAGAATCACAGCAACAAACCCGTTATTTAACATTTTATTTTTGGTAAGTCCCTTTTAACATACTTTATATTCTAGTATAATCTGATCTTATATAAGCAAGTAAAGATTAGTGCTTCACATAAATCAAGCTAGGTATGACAAAGTAAATACTAATGATGAGGGATTTTGCTAGAATCAGTCACCAGATTATTTTAGGATTTGATGGCCGATACAGTACTATACTTCCTGGACCCTTTAGACTGCCCAGCCCATGGAGGGGTAGGAGTTAAGTGGCAACCATGGGCCATAAAGATGTAGCCAGTGTCAACTTTATATGCTCCCTTGTGTAATTTCTATGGCACTAATAGTACCATGAAAAGTGGAGCAAGGACAATAGTAGTCCTTGCTCCATTTACTAAACAGTAAGCTGGTGATGTTTTATGCATCCCGGCTTACTGTTAGCTGTTTTTGGGCTTTCATTAATTTTTTAATAGAAGTAATTTACAAATCTGTTTAACTTTCTGGAGCCAGTTGATATATATATAAAAAAATATTTTTTTCCTGGAATACCTCTTTAAAACCCTATGTTATCACCCAAAGAAAAGAAAAATGCCCAAACTTATACATAATCGGTGACATTTATCATCGTTGCTTTGGTAAGCAAGTTCTGTAGTCATTTCTTTCTTGCTATTTTTTTCTTATGTATGACATATTTTTCATACTATCACAGGGGGTTGATAAATTTGGCTTACATGAGCAAAAACCAAGAAATCACTTTTAAATACCATTTTTTTAGCACACATAAGCAAAACCCAAATAATGACTACAGAACACCACTATGCAGCTTTGAAAAAAAAAATGTGTATATGTATATATATATATATATATATATATATATATATATATATATATATATTATTGTGTGTGTGTGTTTATTACATTTTTTTAATACTGTTTTTTCTCCCTAAATGTTCTTACTCATTTTTTTTTATTTATTTGTTACTTCTTCTACAGATACGTGTATCCTGTGGACTCCTTCGGATTCGGTGGACTACTTCGATGACCAGCGTTTTTCTTTGCTTGATGTTAATAAAATTGTTAACGAGGGCTTGTGGGGGGGGGGGGGGTTTTTGTAATAACTTTTTTATTAAACCTGTTGTGTTTTTTTTTTTTTTTACTTACTGAACAGACTTAGTAGTGGAAGCTGTCTTACAGACGGAGTTCATTACTATTCCGGGCTTAGCGTTAGCCACAAAAACAGCTAGCGCTAACCCCCAATTATTACCCCGGTACCCAACACTACAGGGGCTGGAGCATCGTAACGTCACGTCCCCGCCCCTCGTGACGTCACGGCCCGCCCCCCTCAATACAAGTCTATGGGAGGGGGCGTGGTGGTCGTCACGCCCCTGCCATAGACTTGTATTAAGGGGGCAGGCCGTGATGTCATGAGGGGCGGAGCCATGACGTCACGCTGCTCCGTCCCCTGTATCGCCCGTCATTGCACACAGAGCGAACTCGCTCTGTGCAGTAATGACAGTGGGGTGCCGCAGTGGCGAACACGGGGGTCCCCAGCAGCGGGACCACGGTGATCTGACATCTTATTCCTTATCCTTTGGATAGAGGATAAGATGTCTAGGGGCGGGGTACCCCTTTAAGGTAAAAACAGGCGGTATCCTTAACCCCTTAAGGGCTGAGCCCTTTTTCACCTTAAGGACTGAGCCATTTTTTGCAATTCTTACCACTGTCAATTTATGCATTAATAACTCTGGGATGCTTTTTACCATTTATTCTGATTTTGAGATTGTTTTTGTGTGACATATTCTACTTTAACATATTGGTAAATTTTTGTCATTACTTGCATCCTTTCTTGGGGAAAAATCCCCAAATTTCATGAAAATTTGGAAAATTTAGCATTTTTCTGACTTTGAAACTCTCTGTTTGTAAGGAAAATGGATATTCCAAATAAATTATATATTGATTCAAACATACAATAGGTCTACTTTATGTTTGCATCTTAAAGTTGACATGTTTTTACTTTTGGAAGACATTAGAGGGCTTCAAAGTTCAGCAGCAATTTTCCAATGTCACGATTCGGCTAGCTGGATGTGGATCCTCTGTGTCAGCGATGGATTGGCGTTGACCGTGTCGGTGGACCGGTTCTAAGATGCTACTGGTATTCACCAGAGCCCGCCGCAAAGCGGGATGGTCTTGCTGCGGCGGTAGCAACCAGGTCGTATCCACCGGCAATGGCTCAACCTCGCTGACTGCTGAGAAGGCGTGGGACAGAAGGACTAGGCAGAGGCAAGGTCAGACGTAGCAGAAGGTCGGGGCAGGCGGCAAGGTTCGTAGTCAATATGGATAGCAGAAGATCTGGAAACACAGGCTATGGACAACACTAAACGCTTACACTGGCACAAGGCAACAAGATCCGGCAAGGGAGTGCAGGGGAAGTGAGGTATTATAGCCAGGGAGCAGGTGGAAGCTAATTAGGCTGATTGGGCCAGGCACCAATCATTGGTGCACTGGCCCTTTAAATCTTAGAAGGCTGGCGCGCGCGCGCCCTAGAGAGCGGAGCCGCGCGCGCAAGCACATGACAGCCGGGGACCGGGACGGGTAAGTGACTTGGGATGCGATTCGCGAGCGGGCGCGTCCCGCTATGCGAATCGCATCCCCGCCGGCAATGTCAGTGCAGCGCTCCCGGTCAGCGGGTCTGACTGGGGCGCTGCTGAGAGAGAGACGCCGTGAGCGCTCCGGGGACGAGCAGGGACCCGGAGCGCTCGGCATAACATCCAATTTTTCACAAAAATGTCAAAAACTGAATTTTTCAGGGACCAGTTCAGTTTGAAGTGGATTTGAGGGGCTTAAATGTTAGAAATACCCCATAAATTACCCCATTATTAAATCTGCACCCCTCAAAGTATTCAAAATGACATTCAGAAAGTTTGTTAACCCTTTAGGTGTTTCACAGGAATAGCAGCAAATTTAAGGAGAAAATTCTAAATCTTCAGTTTTTACACTCGCATGTTCTTGTAGAGCCATTTTTTTATGTTTACAAGGGGTAAAAGGAGAGAATTCCCCCCAAAATGTTTAACCCCAAAGCCCAGATGTAGATGTAAAGTGCTCTGTCGGTTCACTAGAGGGCTCAGAAGGGAAGGAGCAACAATGGGATTTTGGAGAGTGAATTTTATTGAAATGGTTTTTGGGGGGCATGTCGAATTTATGAAGCCCCTATGGTGCCAGAACAGCAAAAAAAAAAACACACATGGCATTCTATTTTGGAAACTACACCCCTCAAGGAACATAAAAAATGGTCCAGTGAGCCTTAACACCCCACAGGTGTTTGACGACTTTTCATCAAATTCGGATGTGTAAATGAAAAATATATTTTTTTTCACTAGAATGCTGCTTTTTCCCTAAAATTTACCATTTTTACAAGGGGAAATAGGAGAAAATGCCTCCCAAATTCTTTAATCCCATTTCTTCTGAGTATGGAAATACCCCATGTGTGGACGTCAAGGGCTCTGATGGCGTACTACAATGCTCAGAAGAGAAGGAGCCACATTTGGCTTTTGGAAAGCAAATTTTGCTGAAATGTTTTTTTGGGGGCATGTCGTATTTAGGAAGCCCCTACTGTGCCAGGACAGAAAAAAAAAACACATGGCATACTATTTTGGAAACAACACACCTTGAGGAATGTAGCAAGGCATACAATGAGCCTTAACACCTCACAGGTGTTTGACGATTTTTCGTTAAAGTGTGCAAAAAATTTTCACAAAAATGCAAGTTTTTCCCCAAAGGGGTAATAGGAGAAAATGCCCCACAAAATTTGTAGTCCCATTTCTTCTGAGTATGGATATACCCCATACCCCAGTCAAGTGCTCTGCTGCTGCACTACAATGCTCAGAAGAGAAGGAGTGCCATTCGGCTTTTGGAGAGAGAATTTGTTTGGAATGGAAGTCGGGGGCCATGAGCATTTACAAAGCCCCCCATGGTGCCAGAACAGTGGACCCCTCATCATGTGACCCTATTTTGGAAACTACACCCCTAACAGAATTTAATAAGGGGTGCAGTGAGCATTTACACCCCACTGGCGTATGACAGATGTTTGGAACAGTGGGCTGTGCAAATGAAAAACTACATTTTCACAGACCACTGTTCCGAAAATCTGTCACACACCAGTGGGGCGTAAATGCTCACTGTACCCCTTATTACATTCCGTGAGGGGTTTCCAAAATGGGGTCACATGTATGTGTGGGGGGGTGGGGGGTCCATTGTTCTGGCACTATGGGGGCTTTGTAAACACACACGGCCTTCAATTCCGGAAAAAAAAATTCTCTCCAAAAGCCCAATGGAGCTCCTTCTCTTCTGAGCATTGTAGTTCGCCAACAGAGCACTTTACATCTACATATGGGGTATGTTCCTACTCAGAAGAAATGGGGTTACAAATCAAATTTTGGGGGGCTTTTTTCTTATTTTTCCCTTGTGAAAAGGAAAAATTTAGGGTAACACCAGCATTTTAGTTAAAAAATTTTTTTTTTCATTTTCCCATCCAACTTTAACAAAAATTCTTCAAACACCTGTGGGATGTTAAGGCTCACTATACCCCTTGTTATGTTCTGTGAGGGGTGTAGTTTCCAAAATGTCCACACTTCACTGTTGGGGCCCTCACCAGGACCCCTGCCTCCCCCCAAAGCTACCTTGCTGTCTTCTGGGGAGAGCCCCAACTATTGCGTCTGTCTTCCTTTTAAACACACTTCCCCTTTCTGCTAGCTCATTAATTAGGCCACAGATGGAGGTTTCTCCAGGGTTAGCTAGGAAAATACACCCTTTCCTTGCCACACTGTCACAAGCCCCACGGATCAAAACTTCAGACAAGTCGCTGGGACATGTCAGAAGGATACATTTTAAATAACTGAATAATTTATATAATACCAGATAATCTTCTAACAGTGTGTAATGACCCATTTAGTGTTCTGGCATTTAGTTAACCTGTTCATCGTCTGCAACTCCTGGTTTTGTCTGCTGTATACTTATCCCCATATCTAGGAGTATGTGTAATGTCCATATATCTGTATTTTCTGCTTTGGGAACTGTTCAGACAATAGGTTTCTGTCTTAACAGTTTCTGTGTTAATTCTCCCTGGTTTGGAAAGAGTTAATGCTTCCAGCCTATGGGATCCTGGTTGGGATTATTTAGACCCTAGCTCTGCTGGAACTCTCTGCTTGTAATTTGACCTGTACTCTGACTATGTCTTATGATGCACCTTAGCTATGTTTGTCTGAGCTCATATCCTGAGTTTTAACCATGGTTATCTGTCTTATTTGATGTGTAGATTTTAGCCTGCTTTGTATTAGTACATTTGTCGGGTTCTAGTATTTATGTATGTTCATTCTGCATTTGCTTTGTGTTGCCTTAGTCTGTATTCACACTGTGCGTTATGTCAGTCCTGTTTTGACTTTGCTTGATCCTGCAACTCAGAGGATAGAATCCTGTTCTGAGCCTTGTGCTATTCTGTCTATCTAGTAGTGACTGAGTCTTTTGCATGTTCTCGTGTTTGCTTGAATTTAGTATTTTTGTTTCCTCCTAGGCCAGTAAGTATCCTGATCACTGAGTGGAGAATGCCCGCTTGCTAGGAGCCTATTTGTCATCATTGAAATAAACATGCATGCTCAACTGAGACAAGCATGCATGTTTTTGGTGGTGTTAGAAGAAATCTGAAAATCAATGAATTGTGAACAGCAATTTCATTTGTATAGGCAGCTTTACACTACCAGATGAACTTTTAATAACAGCCACATATAGTGCAGTCACCACAGACAGCAATGCATGCGCATTTACCACTCACACAGAAGCACTCATACACACCATGACCACGTACCTATATGTTCTCATACACACTGTAACAATTTACACAGATGTATTCATACACACCGTAACAACATACACAAATGTACTCATACACACTATGACCACTAACACAGATGTATTCATACACACTGTGACAACTTACACAGATGTATTCATACACACTGTGACCACTAACAGATGTATTCACATACACCATGACAACTTACACAGATGTACTCATACACACCATGACCACTTACACAGATGTACTCATACACACCATGGCCATGGTACTCATGCACACTGTAACTGCTTACACAGATTCAGTTATATACACTGCAACCACTTACAGAAACACATTTATATACAGCATGACCTCTTACACAAACTCATACACACTATGGGGGGCATTAATCAAAACCTGTGCAGAGGAAAATTGACCAGTTGCCCATAGCAACCAATCAGATTGCTTCTTTCATTTTTGAAAAGGCTTCTAAAAATGTAAAGACGCAATCTGATTGGTTACTTTGGTCAATAGGTCAACTTTTGCTCTACACAGGTTTTGATAAATCTCCCCATATGATCTCTTACACCAATGCCCTTTTTTACACAATGACCTGTACACAGACAGACTCATAGCTCTTGCACAGGTGCACTCATACATACCATAACTATTTATATGAATGCTTCATGAACACATCGTGAACACTTAAATGGGCACATGATAAATTCATTGATTCTGAATTTGTTGCCTGAAATTGTAAATTTTCTGCAGTTGATGCACACTCACTAGGGGGAATTAACATACACACACACACACACACACACACACACATATATATATATATATATATATATATATATATATATATATATAATGCATTTGAAAAGTCTCCAAAATCTTTTTTTTCACATTTTATTATGATGAGAGTTCACCCATGATCAATCTGCATTCAGTACCCCATAATGAGAATATTGAAACAGAATTTAGTAAATTTTAGAAAACCTTGATTGGAGTACCTGTGGTAATTTTCACAGAATAGGGAATAAGTATCTGATCATGAGGGGGTCTGACTGCTGGGAAGTCCTGGCCCTGACTCTCTCTATGCATGGAGCAGGCGCTGTATTTCCGGCTCTCCCGTTGAAATGCATGGAGGTGGCGTGTCATTCACTGCTTTCTTCTGTGGTCGACACAGCGCAGTACATGCATGGGAAGAGCCTGGATGCCGGGTAGGAGATCACAGGGTGCCAGAGGTTGAAACCCCTGCGATCAGACTCTTATCCCATAACATAAGTTGTTCAGTACCGGAGTACCCTTTAACCCCTAAAGGACCACGGGCGTACGGGTACGCCTTGATGTCCTGATACTTAAGGACCAAGGGAATACATGTAAGCCTGTGGGAATTTCGGTCCCCGCCATGTGCCGGGCAGGGACCAGACTAAGATGACTGCTGATTTCTATCAGCAGGCATCCCGTGCCAATGCCCAGGGGGGCCTGACACCGACCCTCCATGTCAGCGATCTGATGGGCTACAGTTTAGAGATCACTGCACAGTGATCTCCAAACTGTGGCCCTCTAGATCTTGCAAAACTACAACTCCCAGCATACCCACACAGCAGTTGGCTGTCTGGGCATGCTGGGATTTGTAGTTTTGCAACATCTGGAGGGCCACAGTTTGGAGATCACTGTGCAGTGATTTCTAAACTGTAGACCTTCAGATCTTGCAAAACTACAACAACCAGCATGCCCAAACAGCAAACAGCTGTCTCGGCATGCTGGGAGTTGTAGTTGCGTGCCTCCAGCTGTTGCATAACTACATCTCCCAGCATGCTCTTTGGCAATCAGTACATGCTGGGAGTTGTAGTTTTGCAACAGCTGGAGGCACACTGGTTGGAAAATACTGAGGTAGGTAACAGAACCTAACTGAAGGTTTTCCAACCAGTGAGCCTACAGCTGTTACAAAAGTACAACTCCCATCATGCACGGTTTTGCAACAGTTGGAGGTTTGCCCCCCCCCCCCCCCATGTGAATGTACAGGGTACATTCACATGGGCGGGTTTACAGTGCGGTTTACCCCCACCTGTGCGAATGTACCCTAAAAACACCACACTACACTACCACATAATAAAGGGTAAAACACTACATATACACCCCCTTACACTGTCCTCCCCAATAAAAAGGAAAACGTATTGTAAGGCAGTGTTTCCAAAACGGAGCCTCCAGCTGTTGCAAAAAAAACAACTTCCAGCATTTCCAGACAGCCACTGACTGTCCAGGCATGCTAGGAGTTTAGCAACAGCTGGAGGCACCCTGTTTGGGAATCACAAGAAGAATACCCCTATGTCCACCCCTATGCAATCCCTAATTTAGTCCTCAAATGCGCATGGTGCTCTCTCACTTCGGAGCACTGTCGTATTTCAAGGAAACAGTTTAGGACCACATATGGGGTATTTCCGTATTATGGAGCAATTGCACTACAAATTTTGGGAAGATATTTTTCCTTTTACCCCTTATGAAAAGGAAAAGTTGAGGTATACACCAGCCTGCTAGTGTAAAAAAGTAAAACTTTTTACACTAACATGCTGGTGTTGCCCCATACTTTTTATTTTCACAAGAGGTAAAAGGAAAAAAGACCCCCAAAATTTGTAACGCAATTTCTCCTGAGTACGGAAATAACCATATGTGGGCATAAAATGCTCTGCAGACGCACAACAAGGCTCAGGAGTAAGGATGCACCATGTACATTTGAGGCCTAAATTGGTGATTTGCATAGGGGTGGCTGATTTAACAGCGGTTCTGACATAAAAGCAAAAAAAGAAATACCGACGTGTGACCCCATTTTGGAAACTACACCCATCACGGAATGTAACAAGGGGTATAGTGAGCCTTAACACCCCACAGGTGTTTGACAATTTTTTTTCAATAAAATGCTGGTGTTACCCTAAATTTTTCATTTTCACAAGGGAAAATAGGAAAAAAGCCCCGTAAAATTTGCAACCCCATTTCTTATGAGTAAGAAAATACTCCATATGTGGATTTAAAGTGCTCTGCGGGTGCACTATAATGCTCAGAAGAGAAGGAGCGCTATTGGGCTTTTGGAGTGAAAATGTGTCCGAAATTGATGTCCACGTGTATTTACAAAGCCCCCATAGTGCCAGAACAATGGACCCCCCCACACATGACCCCATTTTTGGAAACTACACCCCTCACGTAATGTAATAAGGGATACAGTGAGCATTTATGCCCCATAGGTGTTTGACAGATTTTTGGAACAGTGGTCCTTGAAAATAAAAAATGCCAGTGTCAAACGCCAGTGGGATGTAAGCGCTCACTGCACCCCTTATTAAATTCTGTGAGGGGTGAAGTTTCAAAAATGGGGTCACATGTGGGGGGTTCACAGTTCTGGCACACGGGGGGGCTTTGTAAATGCACATGGCCCCTGACTTCCATTCCAAACAAAATCTCTCTCCAAAAGCTCAATAGCGCTTCTCCTCTTCTGGTCACTGTAGTGCACAAGCAGAGCACTTGAAGTCCACACATGGGGTCGTTCCATACTCAGAAGAAATGGGGTTACAAATTTTGGGGGGCATTTTCTCCTATTACCCCTTGTAAAAATTTAAAATTTGGGGGGAAAAAACATTTTAGTGAAAAAATATTTTTTTAATTTACACATTCGAATTTAACAAAAAGTTGTCAAACACCTGTGGGGTGTTAAGGCTCACCGTACCCATTGTTATGCTCCTTGAGTGGTGTAGTTTCCAAAATAGTATGCCATGTGTTTCATTTTTTGCTGTTCTGGCACCATAGGGGCTTCCGAAATGTGACATGCCGCCCAAAAACCATTCTAGCAAAATTTGCTTTCCAAAATACAAATGTAACTCCCATTACCCTTTGTAAAAAATTGTAAATTTGGGAAAAAAAACTGCACTTTGGTGAAAACTTTTTGTTTTCATTTACACATGCGACTTTAACGAAAAGTCATCAAACACCTGTGGGGTATTAAGACTCACTGGACCTTTTGTTACCTGCCTTGAGGGGTTTAGTTTCCAAAATAGTATGCCATTGTTGCTGTTCTGGCACAATAGGGGCTTCCTAAATGTGACATGCCCCCCAAAAACCATTTCAGCAAAATTCACTCTCCAAAATCGCATTGTCACTCCTTCCCTTCTGAGCCCTCTTCTGCGCCCGCCGGACACTTCACATACACGTGTGAGGTATTTCCTTACTCGAGAGAAATTGGGTTACACATTTTGGGGGGCTTTTTCTCCTATTACCCCTTGTAAAAATTCAAAAACTGGGTCTACTAGAACATGCGAGTGCAAAAAATGAAGATTTCGAATTTTCTCCTTCACTTTTCTGCTATTCCTGTGAAACACCTAAAGGGTTAAAAAAAAACTTTCTGAATATCATTTTGAATATATTGAGGGGTACAGTTTCTATAATGGGGTCATTTATGGGGTATTTCTAATATGAAGGCCCTTCAAATGCACTTCAAAACTGAACTGGTCCCTGAAAAATTCAGATTTAGAAAATTTCGTGAAAAATTTGAAAATTGTTGCTTAACTTTGAAGCCCTCTGATGTCTTCCAAAAGAAAAAACATGTCAACTTTATGATGCAAACATAAAGTAGACATATTGTATATGTAAATCAATATATCATTTGTTTGGAATGTCTGTTTTCCTTTCAAGCAGAGAGCTTCAGAGTTAGAAAAATGCTAAATTTAAATTTTTTTCAGCTAATTTTGGAATTTTTCACCAAGAAATGATGTAAAAGAATTAAGTATTTCCCTCAGGGAGGGGCACTGCTTCCGGTGTACGGAGACTCAAAAAGGCCATTTAGATAGATATGTAATTTATTAAAATATTTGCTGTTGTGTATTATGAAAAAAAAGCAAAATTTTTACAAAGTAAGCAATGCAATATTAATCTTGACTGGATAGTAAAAAAGGAGAAGTTATCTGCAGGGAAGTAAAAACTAAACAATGAAACCATAGCAGGTGTACAAAATATGCATTAAGATTCTGAAATAATAAGGTTCTTTGTATTCTTTGCTCACAAATACCTGCAGGGATCAAGGGCGTTAGCACTCATAGGGAATATACAAGCAAGCAAATGAGCCCATTGGTCTCCTGACTTCTTGACCTTACAGCAGGGAATGATGCATATACAGTTTCAGAAAATCACAGCCAAAAAAACCTGTACAAGGCAGAAAACTGCAATAAAACTTATGCTTTATTACTTTTATAAGTACAGTGTGTACAATGATGAAATTCCGTCATGTGCTCAGACATGGAACATTATGTATCCCTGTCCTCAAAAAAAAAAAAAAAAAAAACCCTAAGATACAACCACAAATTAACAAATGAACCTGTAATTTCGAGATGCTTTTCAGTGAAACGTGGAGACACTCCTTAAAGTCATAAGTGTCTTAGATTATACTAATTTAACATGAACCAACAAACTGTCTGCCCCAGGGGTGTTCTGCTTTCATTGCTTGGTTAATCATAAATGTTAAGAAGAAAGGGGGAAAAAAAGCTATTACACTACCTTGTGATAAACAGGTTCTTTATGCCACTGTTTCGAGCCAAGAAGCCAGACCGTACCTTTTTTATTGCAATATTTTTAGCCATTTGAGGCATCTGGAAAAATATTCAAGCAGATAATTAGATTGTATTAGCAATGTGTCTGTTGTGGTTTCTCTGATCCCAAAGAAGGCAACCCTTTATAAAGTACTTGGCCGCAGTCTCCACAAAATCTGCTGTGTAAATTGGCCCACACTAAAGCATGTGGAAAACATTTTTTGGCTGAAATTTGAAACCATTCATGTGGCTTTGAGACAGGGAAGTGTTGCCTGCCAACATCAATAGAACTTTGTACTACAAACCAAAATGGTCGTTTAGACATGTGTACTTTCATGCTCGCAAATGCACTGAGGTCAAATATTTTTTAATCCTGGGAATTTTTCCTCTTTACACAGCCTCATATTTCACGCAGGAAATGAGACTGAGTACAACAAGCACAAATCATTGAGACTGACAGACCATATTGGGTTCAAAACCCCAGCCCTGACTCTAATTGCTCTCCAAAGGCTTTTGGCTCAAGGTAACTGTTGATTTAGTTCAGCTGTTTCGAATCAGCACAGTAAGGTCTCACTAAGACAAACTGGTTAGGCCGCATTACAGTTGTACCATTAGATCCTCAGATGGAACTAGAACACAGTTAGCATTTCGAGAATTGCATTTGTCTGCGTGCCGGGGGCGGTAATTACAAGTTGGCAAATCTCCCTTTGAAAGACGGTGCAGACTTTTTTTTTTTATTATGAGTGATGAATACCAAAACTAAGGGTAAAAAATGTTTCCGTTCATTAAAAGGAAATGGCTAATCTGACCGGCATTTTATGACCACATGCTCCTGTTGTGCCTTTTGGCTTGGTGAAGTGAATCACTGATATACTAGGTATTTTAGGTCTTGATTGATTGGCTTATTATTACTTGATGCATGGTAATCCTAAGGTTTGGATCTCACACAGATGTAGTGTGCCGTGTGGTCAATTATTGTGCCGCAATACCGCATTCGCTCTACCGTACATTGTGGCAGTTTTGTGGTGCGGTTATTCACCATGGACTTTTTAAAGGTACAACACTTGTCGTCTTTGACATACATTACCATATGTATGTAATGGTACATTAGCAAATAATAAAAATGTTGTCATAAAATAAAACAACTAATACTAGTGATTCAGATTCAGTTTTCATAGGTGAAACAGCAAACAAACAAACAGCATTGCCACTAACCACATACCAAAATGCAACAATATACAGTAGAAAAAATACAATTTTGCCACTTCTTATTGGGGCACATGGCACATTACTAGAATGAACCCAACCATAATCAAAAGGCTTTGCACCCTACATAATACAATAAACAAGTCACATATCATATCAAAAATAGACACTAGGCATATCTACTTTTGAAAAAATATATATTTTATAATCCAAATGGGACTGAAATTCTGATCTAATTTAATAATACATATTTAAAGAAGCATTTATTTTCTCATATAATTCAGCATAGGCTATTAAAGAATAATCTAGAGGTTAGCATGTATATCTTGTACTTACCTAGTTGGTTAGCAAATCCACAATTATGTGGTCCTGTTATGCAGTCTACATTTCCCATGAATTCTCTGGCTGAGGGTCAGGTGTCCAGCTGGTCATCTAATTTGGCTGCTAGTGCTGGAGGTCACCCATGTGAGCTCATTAGACTCATAAGTGGATTGGGGTCAAATCACATTATATGCAGTTTAAATGCGTTTTCTTATTCAAAGTGCTCCATAAAAAAACATTACCATAAGACAAAGGAGATTTGACCTATAATCACAATTGAAGAATTTTATGAAAATTTTTCACTGCACTTTTCACACACTTTTAAAGTATTCTGGCAGTTTTTGCTGTGATTTCCCAAAAGTGTGGTTTGCACAATTGTGGTACCATATGACCATTTTTGCCACAATGTTGGGGAAAACATGGCAAAAACAGAAAAACTGCAGCAAGAAGGGCAATGTATAACTACTATATACCCTGATTCCATACAGATTGCAGATGGTGCTGGGAGAGATGGGATTGGAGATGAGAGAATTTTTGAAAAATTCGATCCTGCCGATTCGCCAAAAAAAAAAAAAAATGTTTTGCTCCGAATTTATTTTATGTGAATAGCTTTTAAAAATGGCTATTTATGGCCTACAGAGAGCCTCAATAGGGATGTAGAACACTTTGCCTTGCTGTAACACGCATAGGGTGTGTGCTGGGTTAGTGAAATAATGCTGTTTTTCAGTATGACATACAGATCAGAGGCGTCACTATTAGAATCACTGTCGCAGAGCGGGACAATGACAGAGCCTGGAGGTGGCATCAGTATGAGGAGACCATATAGTGGCTGAATGACACAGCGTGGAGGTGGCGGCAGCATGAGGAGACCATATAGTGGCTGAATGACACAACGTGGAGGTGGCGGCAGCATGAGGAGAAAAAATAGTGGCTGAATGACCCAGTGTAGAGGTGGCAGCAGCATGAGGAGACCATATTGTGGCTGAATGAAACAGCGTGGAGGTGGTGGCAGCATGAGGAGACCATATAGTGGCTGAATGAAACAGCGTGGAGGTGGTGGAAGCATGAGGAGACCATATAGTGGCTGAATGACACAACGTGGAGGTGGCGGCAGCATGAGGAGAAAAAATAGTGGCTGAATGACCCAGCGTGGAGGTGGCAGTAGCATGAGGAGACCATATAGTGCCTGAATCACACAGTGTGGAGGTGGCGGCAGCATGAGGAGACCATATAGTAAGTGAATGACGCAGCGTGGAGGTGGTGGCAGCATGAGGAGACCATATAGTGGCTGAATGTCACAGGGTGGAGGTAGCGGCAGCATGAGGAGACCATATAATGGTTGATTGACACAGCCTGAAGTTGGCAGCATGAGGAGACCATATAGTGGATGAATGACACAGCGTGAAGGTGGCGGCAACATGAGGAGACCATATAGTGGCTGAATGACACAGCGTGGAGGTGGCGACAGCATGAGGAGACCATATAGTAGCTGAATGACACAGCGTGAAGGTGGTGGCAGCATGTGGAGACCATATAGTGGCTGAATGAAATAGCATGGAGGTGGCGGCAGCATGAGCAAACCATATAGTAGCTGAATGACACAGCCTGGATTTGGCGGCAGCATGGGTAGACCATATAGTGGCTTAATGACACAGCCTGGAGTTGGCGGCAGAATGAGGAGAACATATAGTGGCTGAACGACACAGCCTGGAGGTGGCAGAAGCATGAGGAGACCATATATTGGCTGAATAACACAGCCTGGAGGTGGCAGCAGCATGAGGAGAACATATGGTGGCAGTATGAGACATCTTGGAGCTGGTTTCAGCATAAGGAGAACATATGGTGGCAGAATGAGACAGCCTGGAGCTGGCATCAGCATGAGGAGAACATATGGTGGCAGAATGAGACAGCCTGGAGCTGGCATCAGCATGAGGAGAACATGTAGTGACAGAATGAGACAGCCTGGAGGTGGCAGCATCATGAAAGTGACCCGGTGACATAGTAGGGCAGTGGGTGGCAATACCAGTACACAGTGATGAAGGTGGGTGAAGAAAAAAAAAACTTGGCATCAGATGTGCTGCTTCAGGTGGGTGGCAGGATCAGAATAGTAGCTGAGGTAGGTAGGCAGAAGAAAACGGTCTCTTTTGTAAAAGTATTAGTCTGCACACGTAAGTATTGAGGATATGCATTACATAAAACTTAACTTTAAATAATATACTAAGGATAAAATATATGGACCCCAATTTTTTTTTAAATCAAACAAAAGGAAAGGTGTCCAAAAAACACCATGTGCCACTCACACCACGAAGTATTGATGTGATGCAAAGACCTCTAAAAGGTGGAAGGGAACAACGTATGGTTCGTTGTAACCAGTGAGGGTAAAAACTTCCCCTGTAAGGCTCCACCCACGCATTATTAATTCACTTCTTGGCAAGTGTTACTTGCCCTAAAAAGGGCGTCCCCACAAAAGAACCTCTCCCTATTTCCCCCTACAAACACTGCCCTTTCCAAGGGTTTTTAGGTGGAAATAGGGATTGGTTCCTGTGTGGGGCCGTCCTTTTTAACCCCTTAACTCAGGATTTTTCAGTTTTTGTACTTTCGTTATTTCCTCCTTACCTTTTAAAAATCATAACCCTTTCAATTTTCCACCTTGAAATCCATATTATGGCTTATTTTTTGCGTCGCCAATTCTACTTTGCAGTTACATTAGTCATTTTACCCAAAAATGCACGGCAAAACGGAAAAAAAATCATTGTGCGACAAAATCGAAGAAAAAATGCCATTTTGTAAATTTTGGGGGCTTACGTTTCTACGCAGTCCATATTTCGGTAAAAATTACACCTTATCATTATTCTGTAGGTCCATACGGTTAAAATGATACCCTACTTATATAGGTTTGATTTTGTCGCACTTCTGGAAAAAATCATAACTACATGCAGGAAAATGTATACGTTTAAAAATGTCATCTTCTGACCCCTATAACTTTTTTATTTTTCCACGTACAGGGCGGTCTGAGGACTCATTTTTTGCGCCGTGATCTGAAGTTTTTATTGGTATGATGTTTGTTTTGATTGGACTTTTTGATCACTTTTATTCATTTTTTAATGGTATAAAAAGTGGCCAAAAATGCGCTTTTTTTGACTTTGGATTTTTTTTGCGCGTACGCCATTGACCGTATGGTTTAATTAATGATATATTTTTATAGTTCGGACATTTATGCACGTGGCGATACCCCATACGTTTATTTTTATTTTTTTTTACACTGTTTTATTTTTTTTTATGGGAAAAGGGGGGTGATTCAAACTTTTATTAGGGAAGGGGTTAAATGACCTTTATTAACACTTTTTTTTTACATTTTTTTTGCAGTGTTATAGGTCCCATAGGGACCTATAACACTGCACACACTGATCTTTTACACAGATCACAGGCGTGTATTAACACGCCTGTGATCAGTGTTATCGGCGCTTGACTGCTCCTGCCTGGATCTCAGGCACGGAGCAGTCAATCGCCGATCGGACACCGAGGAGGCAATTAAGGGCCCTCCCAGTGTCCTGTCAGCTGTTCGGGACGCCGCGATTTCACCACGGCGGTCCCGAACAGCCCGACTGAGCAGCGGGTCACTTTCACTTTCGCTTTAGAAACGGCGGTCAACTTTGCGATCGGCGATGTGTGGTATTAGCCGCGGGTCCCGGCCGTTGATGAGCGCCGGGACCGACGCGATATGATGCGAGATCGCGGTGCGATCCCGCTTCATATCGCGCAAGCCGGCGCAGGACGTAAATATACGTCCTGCGTCGTTAAGGGGTTAAGACGAGTTACACTTTTCTCGAAAAGGTGGAAGAGGTCAACGTATTGTCCATTGTAGCAGGTGGGTGTAAAATCTTCCCTGTAAGGCCCTACTCTCGCCCTATTAATTCCCTTCTTGGCAAGTGTTACTCACCTTAAAAAAGGCGGACCCACACAGGAAACTCTCTCTATTTCCACCTAAATCCCCTGTGCAACTGCAGAGTTTGTAGGGAGAAATAGGGAGAGGTTCCTGTGTGTGGCTTCCCTTTTGTTGTTCCATTCCACCTTTTAGAGGTCTTTGCATCCCATCAATACTTGGTGGTGTAGGTGGCACATGGTATTTTTTGCACACCTTTCCTTTTGTTTGATTTAAAAAAAAATTTGAGTACATATATTTTGTCCTAAGAATATTATTAAAAGTTACGTTTTACGTAATGCAGATCCTCAATACTTACTTGTGGTCTGGGGAGCAGCGCCTTAAATATGTTTTGCATTGATTCACGAGGAGAAAGACAAAAGAGGCTGCACTCACCAAAGAAGTTAGTTCTGTGCTTTATTTGCGGGAAATCATGGGGTAAAGTCAGCGGGTGCGTTCATGGAAGCGACATATGTTTCGCGCTGGTCTAGCGCATCCTCACACGTCATGGTTGTTTTTACTATGCATCCAGATGTTTTTTAATGGATCATAATAAAGCTTGAACTTTTTAACAGTTTGCTGTGAAGCTGGATACCTTCCATTGTTTCTCCAGTATAACATACGGGCAGGCGGCCCACTTCTCTGAGCTCCAGCGCTTCTGAAACCCGGCCTCTCCCTATATGAACATTACTGGGCTAATGTGGTGAGTGAGCTGAGGGGATCTTTTCTCCCAATTAATACATAATCCCAGCCTGTATTTTTCTTCCCCATGTGCATTACGTTACATTTATCAGTGTTGAACCTCATCTGATACTTCCCATACCAAACCTCCAACCTATCCAGATCCATTTGTAGCAGTGCACTGTCCTCTATAGTGTTTACTGCTTTACAGAGTTTAGTATCATCTGCAAAGACTTCTACTTTACTATCCAACACCTCTACAAGGTCATTAATAAATATATTAAATAAAACAGGACCTAAGACTGACCCCTGTTGTACCCCACTAGTAACAGCAACCTAATCAGAATAATTACCATTAATAACCACCCTCTGTTTCCTATCACTGACCCAGTTACTTACCCACATTTTCCCCCAGCACAATCAGTCGCATTTTTTGCACCAACCTTTTATGTGGCACCGTATGAAATGCTTTGGAAAAATCCAGATATACGACATCCAGCAATTGCCCCTGGTGCAGTGTGGAGCTTAGCTCCTCATAAAAGCGGATCACGTTAGTTTGACAGAACCGATCCTTCATAAAGCCATGCTGATATGGAGTCATACATTTATTTTTATCAAGATATTCCAAAATAGCATCTCTTAGAAAACCCTCAAACAATTTACATACAACAGAGGTTACCTAATCTTGCTGTATTTCGCCTGGCATTTCGTTTTCCTCGTTGAATACTGCGGAGAAGAATTTGTTTAATATATTAGCTTTTTCCTGATCCCCATTTATAATTTCTTCCTCATCATTTTTTTAAAAGATTCAACACTTTCATTTTTAACCTTTTTGCTATTTATATAGTTAAAGAACATTTTGGGGTTAGTTTTACTCTCTTTGGCAATGAGTCTTTCTGTCTATATTTTTGCGGCTTTTATCAGTTTTTTCCATATTTTAAATTTTTCTCTCTAGCTTTTTAATGATTCTTCACTGCCGTCCTGTTTTAGTGGTTTAAATGCTTTATTTTTGTCATTTATTAACATTTTTATTCATCCACATTTATTTCTGATAATATTATTTATTATTTATTCTTGTTTTTGAGGACATTATCACAATTTTATACTGTTAAGGACTTCTCTGAGTTGATCAAACTATGCCTTTCTAAAGTTCATTGTTTTTGTGGCCCCTCGAAAGATTCTCTAAGGCTAAGTCTCTACTTGGTTTTTTGTCCTGCGTCTGGCATTTTTTCTGCCGTTTTTTCATTTGTGTGGAAATTGCACCTTGACAGTTTTTTTTTGGTACCCAAAATTTGTCGGGTACCAAAAAAAAAGAAATTTTAATTATGTTTTAATAAAGTGTGTGTTTCACTTTTTTTCTCTATTTTTTTTTAGGTAGTACTACTACTCCCAGCATGGAACAGACTGTTCCATGATTGGAGTAGTAGTACCTGTACTAATAGAGATATCGCCAGTCGTGACACCCGATGCGATCGTCCATAATATAGCAGAGATGTGGAGCTGCTCTATACAGTGCTCACATCTCTGCTCTGTACTCTGGCCAAGTGATGTGAATAGAGCATCACTCATTCATATTTTATGCTCTCAGAGGGAAATATGAATGAGTGCGTGGCCAGCCGGAGTATAATGCAGAGATGCGAGCGCAGGATAAAGCTGCTCCACATCTCTGCAATAATGCAGAGATGCGAGCGCAGGATAAAGCTGCTCCACATCTCTGCAATAGACAGGATGATCGCATCGGGTGTCAGTAGTGATACCCGCTGTGATCTGTTCTTTCCTGCAGGCACTACTACTCCCAACATGGAGCACACTCTGCTCCATGCTGGAACTGTAGTACCTGCATTAATAGACAAATCGCAGTGAGTGTATCTTCTGACACCTGTTGCAATCTGTCTATTAATGCAGGTACTACAGCTCCCAGCATTGAGCAGAGTGTGCTCCATGTTGGGAGTAGCAGTACCTGCAGTTAAGGAAAGATCACAGTGGATGTCACTCCTGACACCCGCTGTGATCCTCCTGTATAATTTACTATATAGATGCAGGCGGCCGCTCTTCTATGGTCTTCTACACTGACTTATATATACATCTATATACTGGACAATCACAGCTCTCTGCGGGAAATATGAATAGGTGTATGTATGTATATATATATATATATATATATATATATATATATATATATATATATATATATAGTAGTGCAGGGGACCATAGAAGAGTGGCCACTGCATCTTTACATTATACAGGAGGATCGTAGCGGGTGATCTGTCAATTAGTACAGATACTACTACTCCCATTATGGAACAGTGTGTTCCATGCTGGGAGTAGTAGTCCTACCTAAAAAAAAAAAGAAATTAAGAAAAAAAAACTGAAAAACATGCACACACCACATTTTTATTATTGTCGGCTACATTTTTAGGTCCCCGCCCGCCCACATAAATTGATCCCCTTTTTAAAAATGTATAAAAATGTTGTTATAAAAAAGATACATTTCGTTAAATACTATTTTTTCTTTCACTACTGTATCTTTTTTATTTTTTAATGGTACCCCACAAAATTTTATTAAGAAAGGTATCTCCTTCGCTAAAGTCCAAAAAAGAATAAAAACCGCCTGCAAAAACGCCAAAGTTAAAACCCACAAATCGTTTTTCTCGGCTTTTTTTCACTCCCATAGACTTCCATGGGAGAAAAACGCCACGATTGTGACAAAAAAATCGTCAGTGGCTCAACATGCTGCGATTTTGGGAAACCGCCAAGGAGCTGAAAAATGCCAAAAAAGAGTGAAAAGACGCCAAAAGGATTTAAAAAAATGCCAAAGTGAAAAACGCCAAGTGGAATAAGAATTTTGCGATTTCTCACTGATGTACAGCTACATCTGGCTGCAGCGTTTTTTGGCCAAAAAAAGCTATGCGGCAGAATTGGCATTTTTCTTGGCGTTTAAAAAAAAAAAACATAAAAAAAAAGAAATTTAGCCTTATTGAAGAACAAGTTATAATATATTATATTATGATCACTAATTCCTAGGTGTCCTTCTACTTGCACATTAGTTACTCTGTCAGGTCTGTTGGTTAATATTAAATCTAGTAGGGCACCCCCTCTGGTCGGGCCCTGCACCATTTGGGACAGATAATATTGTCTTTAGATATAGTCTGAATTCTGTTTCCTTTATGAGATTCACAGGTCTAAGTCTCCCAGTTTATGGCATATAGCAATAATACACAGAATAAGCATAGGAAGTGACACAGAGGTTAGGCTTCTATTAAAAGCAGATTGCAATTACTGTGGTTTGGAAAACTGATCCAGAATAATACATGCAGATTTTCTCGGAGCTGTATAATGCACTCTCTATGGACTTTAGAGCTAGCAGTACAGCAGCAGGACTCTGCCTCTGACCGCCAGGGAGGTGTCTGCTACAGTAAGGAGGGAGGGAGAAGTGCAGGGCAGGCCAGACAGGTACTGGTAGTGGGGGACTCAATTATTAGGGGGACAGAAAGGGCGATCTGTCACAAAGACCGGGATAGCAGAACAGTGTTTTGTCTTCCTGGCACTCGAGCTCGGCACATCACGGATCTGGTTGACAGGTTGCTGGGTAGGGTTGGAGTGGAATCAGCAGTCATGGTACCAATTGGCATTAGGGAGATTAGGGAGGTAAACAAGTGACTCAGAAGCTGGTGTAGGAAGGAGGGGTTTGGGTTCATGGAGAACAGGTCCGACTTCGCTGTCCGATACCAGCTCTACCATAAGGACGGGCTGTACCTCAATGGGGAGGGTGCTGCTGTGCTTGGGGAGAAGATGGTTAGAAGGGTGGAGGAGTGTTTAAACTAGGGACTGGGGGAGGCAACCTACAACTTAGAGGGGGAAGATAGTGTAGACAGAGAGGGGGGACTTATTGGACTTATTAATGTACCTAGGGGTGGAGCGGAGGGAGGAGTTAGAATAGTTAATAGGGATAGGCTTTATAGGAAGAAAAAACATACACCTTTGAATTGCATGTTGACTAATGCCAGAAGTCTGTCCAATAAAACAAAGGAACTGGAGTGGCTGATGTCTGAGGAAAATTATGACATAGTGGGTATAACAGAAAATTGGTTGGACGATAGCTGTGACTGGGCGGCCAACATACAGGGTTATAGTCTATTCAGGAAGGATCAGACAAAACGGAAAGGGGGAGGAGTTCGTTTTTATGTGAAATCAAGTCTGAAGGCCGCACTGCAGGAGGATATATGGGAGGGAAACAATAATGTGAAGGCATTATGGGTAGAAATATATGGAGATAAAAATAAAAAATTCTGATAGAGTTTGCTATAAGTAACCAAACATAATGGAAGAGGCAGAAGATCAATTACTGAGGCAAATAAACAAGGCAGCTAATAAGAATGATGTGATAATAATGGGGGACTTTAACTATCCAGGTGTTGGAAACGATAGCTGGTCAGGGCAATGGATGTGTTGCGCCTACATCTCACAACCACGTGAGCCTTGTGGGGGCTGAACTGGAGGAGGAGGAGGGGGAGGGGCACAGTGGAGCACAGTTTAGGTTTCATGAAATGGACGTTTTTTCTAGACATCTGACAGGAGAGGAGGAGCAGAAGCACCCAGAGATGCTAGAGGGTTATGAGGAAGGCGAGACAGGGAACCCAGACACACCGTGGTAGTATGCAGTGGAGATGGAGGGAGTCCCTCCAAGTCACTTGCACAAATGGCACGATGCATGGTCAGTTGCTTGCGTAGTTACCGCCGAAGTGTCATCATTCAGCAGCGGGATGACTTCTGGCTCTCCACCTTATTGGACCCTCGCTTCCAGCACAAAATAGGGTCCTTTTTTACACCCACTGAGAGGGAGAACAAGTTGACCTACTACAGAGACATCCTACGCAGTCAGTTGGCCGATGCCTATCGGCGCCATCATCCATCCTCTCGCAGGCCTGACTCGGGGGCCCTCTGGACTCACCTTCCACTGCCATGGCTGCTGGGGTGAGGTGGCAAGAGCAGCCAGTCGCTGATGAGTACCTTTCTTCACCCGCATAGTGTAGCAACTCTTCAGCAGCAGGTATACCTGGAGCAGGACCTGAACTATCAGATGTTGGCATACCTTGACATGCCAATGCCAACACACCTTGAAGATCCGCTGGACTTCTGGGCAGCCAAACTTGATTTGTGGCCGCAACTAGCAGAGTTTACCCTGGAAAAGCTGTTCTGCCCAACCAGTAGTGTGCCATCAGAGCGGATGTTTTGTGCTGGAGAACTCGTCTGTCCTCAAAAAATGTGCAGAGACTGACCTTTGTAAAGATGAATCAGGCATGGATCAGCCAGGATTTCCAACCACCCATGATGGATGCTTGAGAGTAGATTGACCATGGTGCCACACCAACACTTCACAAATATGGATATTGCCAAACAGATTTAAGGCACTGCTCCCCATCATCCGCATCAGACCTTTTTTCACCCACCTTCGTCACCAGGTACTGGTATTGCCACCCACCGCACCACTCTTTAACCGGGTCACTTTCAGAGCTCCTGATGATGATGCCACCTCCAGGCTGTCTCATTCTGCCACCATATGTTCCCTTAAGTACCAAGCCCATTTTCACCTTTAGCACCAGGCCAATTTTATTTTTGCGTTTTTGTTTTTTCCTCCTCGCCTTCTAAAATCCATAACTCTTTTATATTTCCATGTACAGACCCAAATAAGGGCTTTCTTTTTGTGTGACCAATTCTACTTTCTAATGAAACCTCTCATTTTACCATAAAATGTACAGCGAACCCAAAAAAAATATTTTTTAGGGAGGAAATTTAAATGAAAACCACAATTATGCACATTTTGGAGGGTTTTGTTTTCACAATGTACACTTTACGGTGTTTTTTTTAATCAATTAGTAATCTAAAATTGCACTATTTTGACCACCTATAACTTTTTCATTTTTCCGTAAACAGGGCGGTATGAGGGCTCAATTTTTGCGCCATCATCTGTACTTTTTATTGATACCACATTTGCATATATAAAACTTCGAGGTCATTTTTTATAATTTTTTTGCGGAATAAAATGTGACAAAAAAGCAGCATTTTTGGACTTATTTTTATTTTTTGCATTTACATCGTTCACCGTACGGGATCATTAACATTATATTTTGCTAGATTGAACATTTACGCATGCGACAATACCAAAAATGTTACGCCTTTTGGGGGTAAAATGGGAAAAACTGACAATTTTTATTTTTATTGGGGGGGGGGGGGACATTTTTCAACTTTTTTTTTACACTTTTTATGTCCCCATAGGGGACTATTTAAAGCTATCATCTGATTGCAAATACTGTTCAGTGCTATGCATAAGACAGAGCTCAATCTCAGACCAGAGCAGGAGATGCTGGGACATGGACGGAGGCAGGTGAGGGGACCTCTGTCCGCCATTACTGATGACCGGATCTCCGCGGCAGCACTGCGGGCGATTGGATCATCTATTTTAACGTGCGCATTGCCGCAAATGCCGTGATTTGTACTGAGGGGTTAATGGTGGACATCCACGCGATCGTGTATGACACGAGTACCGCTCCGATGCTCGCGGTCATACACAGGACGTAAATGTACGTCCTGGTGCGCGAAGTACCGCCAAGCCAGGACGTACATTTACTGTACATCCGTGGTCGTTAAGGGGTTAAAAATGTTTAAGGTAGCACTAGCTACCATAAATCTTCAATTTAAATTTGAAAATTCATCTTTTTATCTTAGGGATTGTGAGGCCCTATGGTCTCCTTGTGTTGCAGCCAACTCTAGGCTGTGTCATTCAGCCACTATATGGTCTCCTCATGCTGCTGGGACATTACCTAAACATTTTTATGGTTGCACTAGCTACCATAAATCTTCAATTTAAATTTGAAAATTAATCTTTTTTTCTTAGAGATTGTGAGGCCCTATGGTTTCCTCATGCAGCCGCCTGTGTCATTCAGCCACTATAGGGTCTCCTCTTGCTGCTGCCAATTCCAGGCTGTGTCATTCTGACAGATTATGGTCTCCTCATGCTGCTGCCACCTCTAGGCTCTGTCATTGTGCAGCCATGTGACTCCTTGTTGGATTTGGTCGTTTGTAACCACACATTTTATTATTAAATCTTATATTTAAATTTATATTAAAAAACATTGATAACAATGAACCATAACTGATTAAATGAAACATTCGCACTTTCACAGTCAGGGGGGGGGGGGGCTGATGAGAGGCAGGGGCTGGAACAGGTGGTATCTTGCCTGGTGGAGGACCGCCAGCTCAATGCTCACCAGAATGGGAACATTTTAATACATTTATTTAATAAAAATTACGTAAAAAAACTCTATATTCTCTTAGATTTTTACGCCATATGGTCTCTCTACTGCCACATCCAGACGCTCTGCAGCAGTGATTCTAATAGCGATGCCTGTAATCTGCATGTCCTACTGAATAACAGTATTATTTCACAAACACAGCACACTGCCTATAGTTAGTTACATAGTTACATAGTTAGTACGGTCGAAAAAAAACATATGTCCATCAAGTTCAACCAGGGAATTAAGGGGTAGGGGTGTGGCGCCATATTGGGGAAGGGATGAGATTTTATATTTCTTCATAAGCAATAATCTTATTTTGTTCCAGGAATGTATCTAATCCTCTTTTAAAGCTGTTAATTGTTCCTGCTGTGACCAGTTCCTGAGGTAGACCGTTCCATAAATTCACAGTCCTCACGGTAAAGAAGGCGTGTCGCCCCTTGAGACTAAACTTTTTCTTCTCCAGACGGAGGGAGTGCCCCCTCGTCCTTTGGGGGGGTTTAACCTGGAACAGTTTTTCTCCAAATTTTTTGTATGGGCCATTAATATACTTATATACGTTTATCATATCCCCCCTTAAACGTCTCTTCTCAAGACTAAACAATTGTAACTCCTTTAATCGCTCCTCATAGCTAAGATGTTCCATGCCCCATATTAGTTTAGTCGCGCGTCTCTGCACCCTTTCCAACTCCGCAGTGTCCCTTTTATGGACAGGTGCCCAAAACTGAACAGCATATTCCAGGTAAGGCATATTCCAGGTACCAATGATTTATAAAGGGGGAGTATTATGTCCCTGTCCCTTGAGTCCATGCCTCTTTTGATACATGACAAGATCCTGCCGGCTTTGGAAGCAGCAGCCTGACATTGCATGCTATTCTGTAGTCTGTGATCTACAAGTACACCCAGATCCTTCTCTACCAGTGACTCTGCCAGTTTAATCCCCCCTAAGACATACGATGCATGCAGGTTATTAGTACCCAGATGCATAACTTTACATTTATCCACATTGAACCTCATTTGCCAAGTGGATGCCCAGACACTTAGTCTATCCAAGTCATCTTGTAACTTATGCACATCCTCTATAGACTGTACTGTGCTACAAAGCTTGGTGTCATCTGCAAAGATAGAAACAGAACTGTTAATACCATCCTCTATATCATTGATAAATAAATTAAACAACAGCGGTACCAGTACTGAACCTTGGGGTACACCACTAATAACCGGGGACCAATCAGAGTACAAATCATTGACCACCACTCTCTGGGTACGATCCATGAGCCAGTGTTCAATCCAGTTACAAACTAAAATTTCCAAACCCAAAGACCTTAACTTACCTGTCAGACGTCTATGAGGGACAGTATCAAACGCTTTAGCAAAATCCAGAAACACTATATCCACAGCCATTCCTCTGTCAAGACTTCTACTCACCTCTTCATAAAAGCAAATTAGATTGGTTTGACAACTTCTATCCCTAGTAAACCCATGCTGGCTATCACTTATAATACAATTATCCCCTATGTATTCCTGTATGTAATCCCTTATAAGTCCTTCAAACAATTTACCCACAATACACGTTAAACTTACCGGTCTATAGTTTCCTGGGGAAGACCTAGAGCCCTTTTTGAAAATTGGCACCACATTCGCCTTGCGCCAGTCCCTTGGCACAATACCAGACACCAGAGAATCTCTAAATATCATGAACAGGGGTACAGATATTACTGAACTTACCTCTCTAAGAAGTCTTGGGTGTAGTCCATCCGGTCCTGGGGATTTGCCTACATTTATATCACTTAACTTACCTTGTACCATCTCTACATTAAGCCAGTTCAGTACATTACATGAGGTGTTACCAGCACTGACCTGGCCAATGTCAGCTCCTTCTTCCATAGTGTATACAGAACTAGAGAACCCATTCAGTAGCTCCGCCTTCTCTTGATCGCCTGTGACAACCTCCCCATTATCATTATTAAGGGGTCCTACATGCTCTGTCCTTGGTTTTTTTGCATTTATATATCTAAAAAAATATTTAGGATTAGTTTTGCTTTCTTTGGCCACCTGTCTCTCATTTTGAATTTTTGCTGTTTTTATTAAATTTTTACAGATTTTATTAAGCTCCTTGTACTGTTTAAATGTTATAGCTGACCCATCAGATTTGTATTTTTTGAAGGCAATTTTTTTGTTGTTTATTGCTCTTTTAACATCATGTGTCAGCCATGTAGGATTTAGTTTTAATCGTTTATATTTGTTCCCCTTTGGTATATATTTAGCTGTATAGTTATTTAGAGTTGATTTAAAGATGTCCCATTTACCTTCTGTATCAGTATTTGACAACACCTCCCCCCAGTCTATGTCCTGTAGTGTAGCTCTCAGCCCAGGGAAATTTGCCTTTTTAAAGTTATATGTTTTTGCCTTCCCCGCCTGTCTTTGTTTTCTACATTTTAAGTCAAAAGTAACTATATTGTGGTCGCTATTACCAAGGTTTTCCCGCACAGTTACATTACCAACCAGCTCTGCGTTGTTGGAAATGATCAGATCCAACAAGGCATCACTTCTTGTTGGGTCCTCCACAAACTGGCCCATAAAATTATCCTGCAATAAATTTAGGAATTGTCGCCCCTTTGTAGTTTTAGCCAACCCCGGACCCCAATCTATATCTGGATAGTTAAAATCTCCCATTATTACCACTGTACCTGCCCGGGCGGCCCTCTCTATTTGTTTATGAAGCCGAACTTCTATCTATATGACAAGGCAAAGTGTTCTACACCCCTATTGAGGCTATATGGTCTCCTCATGCTTCTGCCACCTCCAGGCTGTGTCATTCAGCCACTATATGGTCTCCTCATGCTGCCAACACCTCCAGGCTTTGTAATTCAGCCACTATATGGTCTCTTCATTCTGCCAAAACCTCCATGCTGTGTCATTCAGCCACTATATGTTCTCCTCATGCTGCCGCCACCTCCACGCTGTGTCATTCAGCCCCTATATGGTCTCCACATACTGATGCCACCTCCAGGCTCTGTCATTGTGCCGCTCTGAGACAGTGATTCTAAAAGCGATGCCTCTGATCTGCATGTCATACTGAATAACAGTATTATTTTACTTACCCAGCACACACCCTATGCGTGTTACAGCAAGGCAAAGTGTTCTACACCCCTATTGAGGCTCTCTGTGTGCCAGAAATAGCTGTTTTTAATAGTGATTTGCCACAAATAAATTCGGAGTGAACCAAATTTTTTCTGAAAATTTGGAAAATCAGCTGAATTGAATTTTTCAAAAATTCGCTCATATCTATTTATAGTGGTAGAAGCTATGCATTTTTGATACAGAGCTCCAAATCCACTATGCTGGGATGTGTATTTTTGCAACAACTGAAAGCACACTGGTTGGGAAAACAATGCTTTAGGATATAAAATAATGTAGATAATGGTGCAGTGGATGACATTTAAGAAAAAGAAACATATTTAAAGCCCAGATCCTTATCTCATCTTTCCCTGTGGGATTGTATTGTACATGGAGGGAACAAATGGCAAATGGATATACAGTTCCTGCTAAAATCTATAATGAATCTGTATACAATACTTTCCTTCTCGACATCCACAATTGTATTATTGACTTCTATGGCAGTGTGAAGGTCATGCTCATAGACGTGGATATTTTGGACTTTAGTCAACATACTTGTTAACCTTTTTAAAACATGTTTGCTTGTTTTTTAGAACATAAAATAATAATATAAGCAATGTTTGGCTGAAAGTGTATAATGTTAGCCGCTATATACTTGTTATATAACATACTTGTTAATTATTTCAACACTAGTAGATCCTGTGTGTTTGTTTGTTTTTTAAACATAAAAAAATAATTTATTACATGGCAGCTTTAGAGTTATATCTACTTTATTAATACAAATGTAACTGGTATTATGAACGTTTATAAAGAAACTGAAATATTTAGGGGTGAATTAGTTGTACCTCTCAATTGCCATTCACCGGCCATAAGGATTTATTGAGCTATGTCTAAATTCTGCATTTAGATATTTTAATGAGAATAATGGGCGGATGGTTTTTCCCTTTGTGTTTCATAAAACAGCAACCTGTCAATTGGGAAACAATTTTGGTTAAGCTAACTGATAGATGCAGATGTATGTTGCAAAGACATTTAAAATTATATTAAATGTAATTTATAGAGATGAGCGAACTTACAGTAAATTCGATTCATCACGAACTTCTCGGCTCGGCAGTTGATGACTTTTCCTGCATAAATGAGTTCAGCTTTCAGGTGCTCCGGTGGGCTGGAAAAGGTGGATACAGTCCTAGGAGACTCTTTACTAGGACTGTATCCACCTTTTCCAGCCCACCTGAGCACCGGAAAGCTGAACTAATTTACGCAGGATAAGTCATCAACTGCCGAGCCGAGAAGTTCGTGACGAATCAAATTTACTGTAAGTTCGCTCATCTCTAGTAATTTATAATGCATTTACAGTATACTGTTGTTTATATTACTAATATATGGTTAAATTAATTTTATACTATCCCAATATGTTCCCTTTTAGTTTAAATGACACAGCTCTATTTATGAGTGTTTGCCATTACTTAAAGGGGTACTCCAGTGGAAAACTTTTTTTAATTTTTATCAACTGGTGCCAGAAAGTTAAACAGTTTTGTAAATGACTTCTTTTAAAAAAAATCTTTATCCTTCCAGTACTTATTAGCTGCTGAATCCTACAGAGGAAATTCTGAACACAGAGCTCTCTGCTGACATCCCGAGCACAGTGCTCTCTGCTGACATCTCTGTCCATTTTAAGGACTGTCCAGAGTAGGAGAAAATCCCCATAGAAAACATATACTTTGGACAGTACCTAAAATGGACAGAGATGTCAGCAGAGAGCACTGTGCTTGTGATGTCAGGAGAGAGTGTTACAAAAAGAAAATAATTTCCTCTGTAGTTTTCATAAGCTAATAAGTACTGGAAGGATTAAGATTTTTTAATAGAAGTAATTTACAAATCTGTTTAACTTCATGGCACCAGTTAATTTGAAGGGGTATTCAAGTAAAAAAAACTTTTTTTTTCATATCATCTGGCTCCAGAAAGTTAAACAGATTTGTAAATTACTTCTATTAAAAAATCTTAATCCTTCCAGTACAAATCAGCTGCTGAATTTGAGTTGTTCTTTTCTGTCTGACAACAGTGATCTCTGCTGACACCTCTATATGTCTTGGGAACTGTCCAGAGCAGGAAAGGTTTTCTAATGGTAGGATTTGCTCCTACTCTGGACAGTTCCTGAGACAGACAGAGATGTCAGCAGAGAGCACTGTTGTCAGACAGAAAAGAATGACTCAACTTTAGCAGCTGATTAGTACTGGAAGGATTAAGATGTTTTAATACAAGTCATTTACAAACCTGTATAACTTTCTGGAGCCAGTTGATATGAAAAAAAAAATGTTTTTACTGGAATACGCCTTTAACCCTTTATTCCATGGATTTGTTTTCCCATTGAGATACTGTATCCTGCTCTCTAATGAGTGACCTAGCTTGTCATAAGGTCCGCTTCACAGAAACCAATTATGTAGTTGCATGTGCAAGCTTGGAATATTTGTAATAAAAGTCTACCATTCCAGAGTTGAAAAGGGCAGGCATTTGACATGTGTACATGACATTAGATGGGATACCCACCTGCTTTACTCTACAGCACTATCCACGGGGGATTAAGATGAGAGCTATCAGGATCTGGGATTTTAACATGTTTAATTTTTGTAAAAGTCTTCCACATTGCACTGCATGATTTTATATCCTAATGCAGTGTTTCCCAAGCAGTGTGCCTACGGCTGTTACAAAACTACGTTTCTTAGCATGCCCAGATAGGGTGTTAGAAAATGATAATTTTAAACATACACATTTTTGTACAAAGAGTTATACTTTTTTTTAAAGTTGTAATATAAATCAAAAGCTTTGTAATTGTATGGGCCTACAGATTGCACAACAAATTGTGTCTGTATCAGAATTTTTGGGCTCATTTATGGACATTTATCAACGGGTTTAGTCAGGTTTTCTTTACTATAATTGTCGCAAAATTGTCGCAACTGCGACTACACGAGTTTTCGTGCAACATTTTGACTGGAAAGCGAGAAAAGCAAGTTTTCCAAAACTACGTAGTAATAATTTTAAAATGGACTACGGGTAGTCAGGTATTTATTAACTGCGACAGTCGCAACCGCGCAAAAAAAAGGGTTAAACAGGGTTAAAAATTGACTAAATTTACTCCAGCTCAAACATGGAGCAGAAAAAGCTACTACCAAAGTAGAAAAGGAAAAATTGCTTATGTGAAAGAAAATTATCAACAGGCTGAAACCAGTTGATAAATAAGTCAAACATAAGCAAAACAAAAGTAAGGAAAAAATTACTAAAAAAAAGAATACATAAGCAAACATTGATAAATGTCCCTTATTGTGCCAAAATAAACCTACAAACCAACAAACCCCATAAAGGGGCATGACCGACCTGAAAAAAAAGAGCACGTTCTCACAACCCGAACTGGTCAGAACTTTCCCGACTTGTAAGTCTGTGATTCCCAATAGTAAATAGTGTCATCATGCAGGTCTGAAACAACATTTCAAACCAATAAAAACCCAACACTTAATTAGGATCAATCTATATATATAAAACTCAATGGCCCAGATTTATCAAACTATGTGAGAGAAAAAGTGGAGTGATTTTCCCACAGCGACCAATCACAGCTCAGCTTTCTCTTTACCTCAGCTAGTTACCTGAGCTGTGATTGGTTGATGTGGGAAAATCACAAAAAATTTTCTCTCACACAGCTTGATAAATCTGGGCCAATGTGTGTGTGTGTTTGTATGTATGTATGTTCCACAAAAACTTTCAAACGGCTAAAGATATTAACATGAAACTTGGCACACATGTTACTTATATGTCAACAACAAACATAGGATAGGTGATTTAACCCTTACTCACCCCCATTTGCCAGGGGAGGGGCTTATGTTTAAAGTCCCATACAAGTCAATGGGAAATATATGTCACTGCATAATTTCCAAACGGCTTGAGATATTTCGATAATACTTTGTCACATGTTACTTATATGTCCACTTAAAATATAGGATAGTAAATGTAACCCTTAACTACCCCAATTAGTGAGGGCCAGGGTTTTTGTTTAAAGTCCCATGCAAATCAATGGGAAATGTATGTTCCCATATAATTTCCGTAGGGCTGGAACGATTTCAATACCTGGTACACATATTACGGGTCGGGATAGGAGGTCGGGATAGGAGGTAGAGATATGAGGATGGGATATGAGGACGGGTTAGGAGGTCGGGATAGGAGGACCGGGATAGGAGGTCAGGATAGGAGGTCGGGATATGAGGACAGGATGGGAGATCGGGATAGGAGGTCGAGATAGGAGGTCGGGATAGGAGGATGAGATATGAGGTCGGGATAGGAGGTCAGGATAGGAGGATGGGATAGGAAGACGGGATAGGAAGTCTGGATAGGAGGTCTGTATAGGAGGTTGGGATAGGAGGTCTAGATAGGAGGTCGAGATAGGAGGATGGGATAGGAGGTCGAGATATGAGGACGGGAAAGGAGGACAGGATAGGAGGTCGGGATGGGAGGTCGGGATAAGAGGACGGGATAGGAGGTTGAGATAGGAGGTTGAGATAGGAGGTCGAGATAGGAGGTCGAGATAGGAGAACGGGATAGGAGGTCGGGATATGAGGTAGGGATAGGAAGTCGGGATAGGAGGACGGGATAGGAGGTTGAAATAGGAGGTTGAGATAGGAAGTCGAGATAGGAGGTCGAGATAGGAGGACGGGAAAGGAGGACAGGATAGGAGGTGAGGTTAAGAGGTTGGGATAGGAGGTCAGAATAGGAGGTCGGGATAGGAGCTCGAGATTGAAGGATGGGATAGGAGGTCGGGATAGGAGGTCGGGATAGGAGGTTGAGATAGGAGGACTGGATAGGAGGACGGGATAGGAGGTCAAGATAGGAGGATTGGATAGGAGGACGGAATAGGAGGTCGAGATAGGAGGTCGGGATAGGAGGACAGGATAGGAGCACAGGATAGGAGGATGGGATAGGAGGACTGGATAGGAGGACGGGATAGAAGATCGGGATAGGAGGTCGGGATAGGAGGTCGGGATAGGAGGTCGAGATAAGAGGTCAAGGTAGGAGGACGGGATATGAGGACGGGATAGGAGGTTGGGATAGGAGGTCGGGACAGGAGGTCGAGATAGGAGGAGGGGATAGGAGGTCGGGATGTGGGGTTTGGATAAGACAACAATATATGAGGACTGGATATGAAGTCAAAAGCTTCCTCCTTTGTTTATTTTCCTCCCCAACAAGTATACAATATTTATTGAAAAGTGCATTGTACAGAAATGGAAACCCCCAGAAGTTTCAAAATGGCATTTTTGTTTCAGTTTCTCCCCACAAATATTATTTTTTTTTGTTTTGCCGTAGATTTTTTGGTAAGATGAGTGATGTCATTACAAAGCACAATTGGTGGCACACAAAAAAAAAGCCCTTATATTGGACTGTGGGGTAGAAAATTAAAGTGTTATGACTATTAGAAGGCGAGGAGGAGAAAAACTAAAGTGCAAAAATAAAAATTGCTGCATCCTTAAGGGGTTAAAGGGGTTATCCACCATCAGGTGATTTTAGTACATACCTGCCAGGCTATCTGGGTATTTCCTGTTGGAGTTTGGTCTCTTAAACTACACATCCCATAGTTCCATGCTTGTAAGTGTAAAGTTACATTCATCCCTCCAACACATCAGCCACCCCACCTATTGCAGCACAAATAAGCTCAAAAGATCAGTGTTTTCTAATCAGGGTGTCACTCCACCCATTCAAACAGGGCTGGCTGCCTTTGCACAACTGACTATTGATGTCAGGTCTCCACACACTGCAACCTGGGAAATCAGGAGAAATTAGTAATTTTGTATGCTGGTAAAAATAAATATTGGGGTGAAATCACATAATAATTGCGAGAAAACCGTCACACACAGGTACAGACACTATATTATGAACTAAACTAACTTTACAGCCCCTGTAGCATAAACAAATATAAAAAAAAATCCTGGAATACCCCTTTAAGTAAACCTTCTTTGTCTACAGACTCATGGAAACAGCATCCTGTCTCCCTCTCTAAACAGGAACTCTCAGCAATGAACTCTGATACACATATAGGCAGCTTGACCATATTCGTCCAATATACTCAGATACCTCAGCTTATTTATCTGAAGACAACAGGAAAATATTGTAATGGAAACATATATTAAGGAGAAAAAAAGTAATTCCAGGGAACCAAAAAAAAAGATAAAAGTAGAGCCGAACTCTTAACTGTATCTCATTATGGGATTGCCATTTTTAACATGTACTGTATGCCCAAAGGTATAATAGAAAAATGAATACATTTTAAGTAAGAATGAATAATGACAGCAAAATGTATGTGTCTTTTAGCTGTCAGTCCAGTTGTGAATCTGCTGACAGCTGAAATATTTCCTTATCCAATGCGTACTGTCAATAAGTTCAGTAAACTGGAAGACTTCCTGCTGTAAGAAGGCACGCTGAGCATTATAGTACTTGTCATAATATTCATTGAATGAAGAGTGACACTCAGATTCTGTGGTAGAGCTCATAGCATCTGTTTCTTATTTACAATTGCGCAGTATACTTGGCATATAGGAACAATACACAGAATAAGCATAGGAAGCGACACAGAGGTTAGGCTTCTATTAAAAGCAGATTGCAATTACTGTGGTTTGGAAAACTGATCCAGAATAATACATGCTGATATTTATCGGAGCTGTATAATGCACTCTAGATGGACTTTAGATGGAAAGAGGAACAGTCTGCCTAAGAGAATGTGAAACAGTCCTCCCTCCTGACAGTCACAGCATTTTTTTTTTTTACTGTTCACATTGTATACTTTATGGTTATCCTAGAAGCACAGTTGTGATTATTATGATCTTTTTAGTCATCACTTTGCCTTATGCAGGTTTTATGTTACCGTTTATGAAATGCTTCAAATTCATTGAAAGATCAAAGTACTTAGCATAATGAGAAACATGTACAGTTCAGTTGTACAAGGGTAAGTATTGCCTGGAGCAGAACAATTCTTTAAGGAATGTCTTACAGTGGAAAGCCTCACACATCATAGTGTAATCAAAGCAAAATGACTTATCTTGCCGACTGTCTTTAAGGTGATCGTGTTGTGTTCTTCTCTGTAGAAGAGTCAACATTAATAGAATTCTTGTATTTCTTCAGATTCTTCAGGAGCTCTGATCCCCAATTCACACATGTTGCCTTATTTTGTATTTGCTGCCAATGTTAATTACAGCCCAAAATTTACAGTGGATAGACTGCGCAAAGTGACATCTTACTTAGCATTTGTCATCGTATATTAAATGCTTAAACATTTCTTAATGGCTTGAACATTTAACCGTATTGATTTCGGTTCACGCTCCCTGTATTTCATCATATGTGATTTAGAACATTGGCCTAGTGGGAAACCAAGGCTGTGAATGTAGTAGAGGAAGCATTGATCAAATTGCAGATTACTATTACATTATAGACTGGAATGGTTTAAAGATATTCTTTCATATCTGTTTATTATGGAACATCATGATGGTCAGAGGCTCTCAGATCTAAAGTTGCCCAATAGATTAATGACCAGATCCCACCATTTATGGAATCCCACTAATATGTTTGGGAACTCCCCAGGGTTATAAGTAGGGAGCATTCTGAATGGCAACATGCCCTATACTTATACTTCAACATGCCCTATACTGAAAGGAGATAAGAGGTCTCCCTTTCCCCATTGAAATAAACATGCATACTCATACGCATAGTCATTCCAAGCATGCATGTTTATGGGGGGATTGGGATAAACATTAGCCAAATTCCTTATGTGCAACTTAGGTGCCACCACCTTATTCCTAACACCAAGCACACACACACCGTGTACGTAGATAAGTACCTTTATTTGTAATTTGGTAGTTAACCTTTGCTTGTTTTTGGAATGTAGGACTTAAATAGGCACTCTCATTAAAATATTTTTTGCTATTGCAGAAAATCTTTTCTATGTTTTATTTCTGTTTAAAAAAAGCTGCTACTAAGTGTCTTCCTACTTGTTCAGAGCACATGTTCTCCCATTTTTTGCACAGACTTTGGACTCCTGCTGACCTGACAGAAGTCCAAAAGCAGGAAATGCTGAGGGGGGTGTGTGCAGCTTTATCCAATCAGAGCTCATCTCACACACTGAACTGCTCTGGGCTGTGTGTCGCAGAGTGAGGGAGGAAGTTCTCCCCTGTATGGCTTCAGATGATGTCCCACCTGCTTGGGACGCCCCTTCCCAGTCTGTGAATATGACTGAGCAGAAAATACAGAGCAATATAAAGGTAGAAAATGAAAATAATAATAATAAAGGCGGGGGGTGGGGGTTATCATGATGGGGACAGTGAACTTGGAGGATTATAAAATTTAACAAGATCATGAGATATACTCTATAACCCCTTAATGACGAAGGACGTAAATGTACGTCCTGGTGATGCGGTACTTAACGCACCAGGACGTACATTTATGTCTTAAGCATAACCGCGGGCATCGGAGCGATGCCCGGATCATGAGCGGCAGGTCCCGGCTGTTGATCGCAGCCAGGGACCCGCAAGTAATCTCGCGGATGTCCGCCATTAACCCCTCAGATGTCTGCTGTCTTCCGGGAGTTATCACCGATAACCCTGATCAGTGCTGTGTCCTATACATAGCACTGAACAGGATTAGCAATCGAATGATTGCTTTAAATAGTCCCCTATGGGGGCTATAAGAGAGTAAAAATAAAAGTAAAAAAAGTAAAAAATAAAGTAAAAAAAATTTGAAAAACCCCCTCCCCTAATAAAATTTAAATTGCCCCATTTTCCCTATTTCACCCCCAAAAAGTGTTAAAAAAATATTTTATATACAAATTTGGTATCGCCGCATGCGTAAATATCTGAACTATTAAAATAAAATGTTAATGATACTGTACGGTGAACGGCGTGAATGTAAAAAAAAAAAGTCCAAAATAGCTGCTTTTTTATAACATTTTATTCAAATTTTTTTTATAAAAAATGTATTAAAAGTTGTATATAAGAGCAAATATGGTATCAATAAAAAGTACAGATCACGGCGCAAAAAATTAGCCCTCATGCCGCTGCTTATACGGAAAATTGAAAAAGTTATAGGTCTTCAAAATAGGGGGATCTTAAACGTACTAATTTGGTTAAAAAGTTTGCGATTTTTTTTAAGCACAACAGTAATAGAAAAGTATGTTATCACAGGTATCATTTTAATCGTATTGACCCAAAGAATAAAGAACACGTGTCACTTTTACCATAAATTGTATGGCGTGAAAACGAAACCTTCCAAAATTAGCAAAATTGCGGTTTTCTTTTTAATTTCCCCACACAATTAGTATTTTTTTGGTTGCACCATACATTTTATGGTAAAGTGAGTGATGGTATTCCAACGGACAACTGACCGTGCAAAAAACAAGCCCTCATACTAGTCTGTGGATGAAAATATAAAAGAGTTATGATTTTTTTGAAGGCGAGGAGGAGAAAATGAAAACGTAAAAAAAAAAATGTCTGCGTCCTTAAGGCCCAAATGGGCTGCGTCCTTAAGGGGTTAACAACGTTTGCAGGAAATGCATGCAATTTTTTCATGGTTTGATTTAAAGGGATTTTCTCATAAACATTACTTATCACCTATCCACAGCATATATGCTGTAGTAAGAGTCTGATCTTTGGGGACCTAGCAGTGGCATCCCAATACCCTTTTAAAACTGAGTGGCTGTTGGGCATGTGAACTGCCTCTCCATTCTACGAAACTGAGACAGTGCAGATAACAGCACATAGGTGATAAGCATTATTTGAGAGGGAACCTTTTAAATCCAGGAATTCACTGCTGCTCAATTTTTACATTTTCCCAGATTTGGGGCTAAATAATAAAAAAGCTAAATACATAGAATAATAAACTATCCCCAAAGAAACTAAGTCATTGGAAGGTGGCTTTCTTGTACTATATCTGGGGAGGGAGCTAATGAAGTCATATACCCCTGGTATTCACAGGAAGGCATTAAAGACACTAAAAATACTCTGCCTTGGCCAGAGAATTTAGGTTCCCCTTAGACCAAGGCCAGGACAGTAGCCTGAATATTTGGTCTAGGTAAAGCAAAGCTTATTGATAACTGACACGTTAGAGGGATTTATCAATCTTCACACCAGGAGCAGTAAGCAGTAGCAACATTTTTAGGCAAAACCCCTATTTTGGGAAAATATTTACAGTCTACCTCAATCACGCCAAGGGGACGCGAAAGGGGGCTAATGGCTTTGTACTAAGGGTTGTGACCTCTGGACACTCTACATTCATCACAATTGTGATTTCAAATAGTAGCATAAATCTACATCAGCTCTGAGGTGGCTTAACCCCTTAAGGACCGGAGGTTTTTCCGTTTTTGCATTTTCGTTTTTTGCTCCTTGCCTTTAAAAAATCATAACTCTTTAAAATTTACACCTAAAAATCCATATGATGGCTTATTTTTTGCGCCACCAATTCTACTTTGTAATGACGTCAGTCATTTTGCCCAAAAATCTATGGTGAAGCGGGAAAAAAAATCATTGTGCGACAAAATTGAAAAAAAAACGCTATTTTGTAAATTTTGGGGGCTTCCGTTTCTACGTACTAAATTTTTCGGTAAAAATGACACCTGATATGTATTCTGTAGGTCCATACGATTAAAATGATACCCTACTTATATAGGTTTGATTTTGTCGGACTTCTGGAAAAAATCATAACTACATGCAGGAAAATTAATACGTTTAAAATTGTCATCTTCTGACCCCTATAACTTTTTTATTTTTCCGTGTATGGGGCGGTATGAGGGCTCATTTTTTGCGCCGTGATCTGAAGTTTTTAACGGTACCATTTTTGCATTGATAGGACTTATTGATCACTTTTTATTTATTTTTAAATGATATAAAAAGTGACCAAAAATGCACTATTTTGGACTTTGGAATTTTTTTGCGCGCACGCCATTGACCGAGCGGTTTAATTAATGATATATTTTTATAATTCGGACATTTCCGCACGCGGTGATACCACATATGTTTATTTTTATTTACACTGTGTTTTTTTTTTTATTGGAAAAGGGGGGTGATTCAAACTTTTAATAGGGGAGGAGTTAAATGATCTTTATTCACTTTTTTTTTTCACTTTTTTTTTGCAGTGTTATAGGTCCTATAGGGACCTATAACACTGCACACACTGATCTTCTATGTTGATCACTGGTTTCTCATAAGAAACCAGTGATCAACGATTCTGCCGGATGACTGCTCATGCCTGGATCTCAGGCACTGAGCAGTCATTCGGCGATCGGACAGCGAGGAGGCAGGAAGGGGCCCTCCCGCTGTCCTGTCAGCTGTTCGGGATGCCGCGATTAGCCGCGGCTATCCCGAACAGCCCGACTGAGCTAGCCGGGAACTTTCACTTTCACTTTTAGCCGCGCGGCTCAGCTTTGAGCGCGCGGCTAAAGGGTTAATAGCGTGCGGCGCCGCGATCGGCGCTGTGCGCTATTAGAGGCGGGTCCCGGCTTCACTATGACGCTGGGCCCGCCATGATATGACGCGGGGTTACTGTGTAACCCCGCGTTATATCAGAAGAGCAGGACCAAGGACGTACCGGTACGTCCTTGGTCCTTAAGGGGTTAAATTACTGCATATGGCACACGGGCAGCCTCAGAGCCACTGGATTTTCTGTGAGTGTCTCTAAGCAGAGTATGCAGCACAGTCAACACAGGTAAAGTTTTACATAAGACTGGTATAGGATAAAACTGGTATTAGTAAATCTCCTCCAATACCTTCAGAATATGGGCAATACTAGAATAACGCTTTCTGATACGTAATTATACATGTCAAATATCTATCTATCTATCTATCTATATATATATATATATATAATGAAGTCCAAAGAGCAGCACAACCGCTGAAGTTTCCTGTTCTAGGTTAGGTGCACGCCGTCAAGGTGTCCGGTTAGATCCCAATGGAAAAGACCTCAGCACACAGGAGAAGTTAAAAAAAACGTAGAAGTGTTTATTACATCCTCAAAAAATAAAACAGGTGCAACGTTTTGACAGCCTCGTCGCCGTATTTATAGTTTAAGGGGTCAAGTATTTTCCTCAGGGAGAGGAACACCGCTTCCGGTGTAAAACAGAGATTAAAAAAGGCCATTAGCACTCCACGGTCTTTCTGGGTAAGAAGTATGCAAAGTAACTCATCACACCCCCTTCTAAGGTAGCGTGCCCTAAGATCAGCTCTGGCTCCAGTTACAAAGTCTCAGAAGCTGATTGGGATTTATGCCAAGCCAGAATTCTCCCCAGAAGGGAAGAGGACCCATCTGCAGACAGCTGTTTCAGGGTGCTTGCCCGTCGTCAGTACAGAGCAGGGTGTGGATTGAGGATGAGAGACCTGTGACTAATATATATATACACTTTGTAAAATTACCATTGGAGGCTCCACTTCGGCTAAAGTGTCTACCAAAGTACAGAAGTGTGTTGCATGGCAACACTTACAAAAATACAATAAAATCTTATACATGGGTTCACATTTTTAATACACCAACCCAAGAAAGCTTGCTGTCTGCAGGTGATGACTGAAAAGAAGCATAAACTGAACATGTTTAATTCTAGCAATAAAAGTTACTGTTTCATATAGAGCTTGTTAGCACAAAGCCCAGATTTATTCGCTGAAATAGCTCGAGAGAACATTGTAATAAAACCAGTCTCCAACTCACAACATATAATTCATAATTTATGAGTTAGTAATACTTAATATTACCAAAAAAACAAACCACACCTTTACAAGTTTCAATTTCCTATTTAAAGTCTACAACACCATTAAATGACTGGGCAAGCTGGGATATTAAGCTAATGATTTCATGTAATGTGCTTCAGATCTGACTCGTAGACCAGACACTGAGTCTAGTAAGTTGTCACCACTCCAGCTGAACCAGCAAATATGATAATTATATAGCTTATATCTTTCATCACTTGAAAGGTCAGGACCGCTTATTCTAGGTGGGAACTTTACACCCTCCTTCCTATGGATTTACAGAAGTGAAGGTCTGTGGCCTTGCTGCTCAGATTTCAAGAAAGGAAAAAAAACTCTTATGTCAGGGGGATAGTTCTTGTTACACCTTATGTAGAAGGAGAAAAAGAACATATTTTTACAGCTCCACCTGTTAGTTTTAATAGCTGCTGTTTGGCTTATAGTGTGCATTACTCACAACTCATTGGAGCAATGTAGAAGAGTAAAAAAAAACTTCCACAGGGAAAGAAAATGCACATATTGTTTTAATGTCGCAATGAAAAAAACATAAAAATTACACTGTTGGAATTATGCATCAATATGCAGTCTATGCGAAGGTTGAGACTATTATTTTTCAAAGGGTTTCCACAGCAAATGTCTTAGTTTTTATGCTTTGACCTGATGTTTACTTATAGCCCAGTAACTAAATGCTCACAATTTTAGGCAGACAGTTGAGCACCCTACTGAAAAACCAGTGTGTACCCCTTCCCTCTATTTCCCTCATTGTGCCCACAACTTGCATATTTTATCCCCTTAGGGACTGGTCAATTTCCTTTTGTTTTCATTTTTTGTTTTATGCTCATCTCCCAACAGCTATAATCTTTTTATTTACATAAAATGTTTTGAGAAACCAAAGAATTTTTTTGGGGTGGAATAGCAAAAAAGCAACACAATTCTGCCATTTTTACAATGATTACTCATGTGGTCAGTACCGATACTATAACATTGGTGCAGCATCTCAGGGCGCAAGGTGCCAGTGTGCTAAAACCCTCACACAGTTTAATGTAGTTTGTGTAGATTTTAGTATGTTCCAGCATACACTTCACCGGTCTCTTACAGAATAGTTCCTGTGTCACTCAAGGGAAACAGAGTGCCATAGAAGTTTGTCAGCTGAGCAGGGACTCCTGTCAGATCTGACTGGAGTCCATGCTCCTTGTAGCTCTGTACAGTAGGCTTGTAATGGTTTATTTATCAAAGGCTTAGGGTAAGTTCACATGGCCCTAAGTACACAGCTCAGACAACATAGGAGTGGCTTACAGACAACTCTGTAAATGTCCTTGTGTGGCACAACCAGAGCGCTAACCAAGTCAACATCTCTGGAGAGACCTTAAATGGCTTTCACCAACAGTCACCATCTAACCTGACAAAGCTTTAGAGGATCTGCAGAGAATAATGGCAGAAAATCCACAAATCCAGATGTGCAAACCTTGTGGTATCATCCCCAAAAAGAACTAAAGGGTCTGAATACTTATGTCAGTACTATATTTAATATTTTCCTTTTTTAATAAACTAATAAAGATTTCTAACATTCTGTTTTTACTCTGTCATTATGAGGTATTAAGTGCAGAATGATGGGATAAAACTTGTTTCTAATTTTTGTACAAGGCCCATGTTATGCCGAGCGCTCCGGGTCCCCGCTCCTCCCCGGAGCGCTCGCTACACTTCCCTCACTGCAGCGCCCCGGTCGGTTCCACGGACCCGGGGCGCTGCGTTACTACCTCCGGCCGGGATGCGATTCGCGATGCGGGTAGCGCCCGCTCGCGATGCGCACCCCGGCTCCCGTACCTTACTCGCTCCCCGTCAGTTCTGTCCCGGCGCGCGCGGCCCCGCTCCCTAGGGCGCGCGCGCGCCGGGTCTTTGCGATTTAAAGGGCCACTGCACCGCTGATTGGTGCAGTGGTTCCAATTAGTGTTTACACCTGTGCACTTCCCTATATCACCTCACTTCCCCTTCACTCCCTCGCCGGATCTTGTTGCCCTAGTGCCAGTGAAAGCGTTCCTTGTGTGTTCCTTGCCTGTGATTCCAGACCTTCTGCCGTTGCCCCTGACTACGATCCTTGCTGCCTGCCCCGACCTTCTGCTACGTCCGACCTTGCTTCTGTCTACTCCCTTGTACCGCGCCTATCTTCAGCAGCCAGAGAGGTTGAGCCGTTGCTAGGGGATACGACCTGGTCACTACCGCCGCAGCAAGACCATCCCGCTTTGCGGCGGGCTCTGGTGAAAACCAGTAGTGACTTAGAACCGATCCTCTAGCACGGTCCACGCCAATCCCTCTCTGGCACAGAGGATCCACTACCTGCCAGCCGGCATCGTGACAGTAGATCCGGCCATGGATCCCGCTGAAGTTCCTCTGCCAGTTGTCGCTGACCTCACCACGGTGGTCGCCCAGCAGTCACAACAGATTGCGCAACAAGGCCAACAGCTGTCTCAACTGACTGTTATGCTACAACAGTTACTACCACAGCTCCAGCAATCATCTCCTCCGCCAGCTCCTGTACCTCCTCCGCAGCGAGTGGCCGCTTCTGGAATACGACTATCCTTGCCGGATAAATTTGATGGGGACTCTAAGTTTTGCCGTGGCTTTCTTTCCCAATGTTCATTACACTTGGAGATGATGTCGGACCAGTTCCCCACTGAAAGGTCTAAGGTGGCTTTCGTAGTCAGCCTGCTGTCTGGAAAAGCCCTGGCTTGGGCCACACCGCTCTGGGACCGCAATGACCCCGTCACTGCCTCTGTACACTCCTTCTTCTCGGAAATTCGAAGTGTCTTTGAGGAACCTGCCCGAGCCTCTTCTGCTGAGACTGCCCTGTTGAACCTGGTCCAGGGTAATTCTTCCGTTGGCGAGTATGCCGTACAGTTCCGTACCCTTGCTTCAGAATTATCCTGGAATAATGAGGCACTCTGCGCGACCTTTAAAAAAGGCCTATCCAGCAACATTAAAGATGTTCTGGCCGCACGAGAAATCCCTGCTAACCTACATGAACTCATCCATCTTGCCACTCGCATTGACATGCGTTTTTCCGAACGGCGTCAGGAGCTCCGCCAGGATATGGACTCTGTTCGCACGAGGCGTTTCTTCTCCCCGGCTCCTCTCTCCTCTGGTCCCCTGCAATCTGTTCCTGTGCCTCCCGCCGTGGAGGCTATGCAGGTCGACCGGTCTCGCCTGACACCCCAAGAGAGGACACGACGCCGCATGGAGAATCTCTGCCTGTACTGTGCTAGTACCGAACACTTCCTGAAGGATTGTCCTATCCGTCCTCCCCGCCTGGAAAGACGTCCGCTGACTCCGCACAAAGGTGAGACAGTCCTTGATGTCTACTCTGCTTCTCCACGTCTTACTGTGCCTGTGCGGATGTCTGCCTCTGCCTTCTCCTTCTCTGCTGTGGCCTTCTTGGACTCTGGATCTGCAGGAAATTTCATCTTAGCCTCCCTCGTCAACAGGTTCAACATCCCGGTGACCAGTCTCGCCAGACCCCTCTACATCAATTGTGTAAACAATGAAAGATTGGACTGTACTATACGTTTCCGCACGGAGCCCCTTCTAATGTGCATCGGATCTCATCACGAGAGGATTGAACTGTTGGTTCTCCCCAATTGCACTTCTGAAATCCTTCTTGGACTTCCCTGGCTTCAACTCCATTCCCCAATCCTGGATTGGTCCACTGGGGAGATCAAGAGTTGGGGGCCCTCTTGTTCCAAGGACTGCTTAAAACCGGTTCCCAGTAAACCTTGCCGTGTCCCTGTGCTTCCTCGTGTAACCGGTCTCCCTAAGGCCTATATGGACTTTGCGGACGTTTTTTGCAAAAAACAAGCTGAGACTCTACCTCCTCACAGGCCTTATGATTGTCCCATTGACCTCCTCCCGGGCACTACTCCACCCCGGGGCAGAATCTATCCTCTGTCCGTCCCAGAGACTCTTGCCATGTCTGAATACGTCCAAGAAAATTTAAAAAAGGGCTTTATCCGTAAATCCTCCTCTCCTGCCGGAGCCGGATTTTTCTTTGTGTCCAAAAAAGATGGCTCTCTACGTCCTTGCATTGACTACCGCGGTCTTAATAAAATCACGGTTAAGAACCGCTACCCCCTACCCCTCATCTCTGAACTCTTTGATCGTCTCCAAGGTGCCCATATTTTTACCAAACTGGACTTAAGAGGTGCTTATAATCTCATCCGCATCAGAGAGGGGGATGAATGGAAAACGGCATTTAACACCAGAGATGGACACTTTGAGTATCTGGTCATGCCCTTTGGTCTATGCAACGCCCCTGCCGTCTTCCAAGACTTTGTTAATGAAATTTTTCGTGATCTACTATACTCCTGTGTTGTTGTATATCTGGACGATATCCTGATTTTTTCTGCCAATCTTGAAGAACACCGCCAGCATGTCCGTATGGTTCTTCAGAGACTTCGTGATAATCAACTCTATGCCAAAATAGAGAAATGTCTGTTTGAATGCCAATCTCTTCCTTTTCTAGGATACTTGGTCTCTGGCCAGGGACTACAAATGGACCCAGATAAACTCTCTGCCGTCTTAGATTGGCCACGCCCCTCCGGACTCCGTGCCATCCAACGTTTTTTGGGGTTCGCCAATTATTACAGGCAATTTATTCCACATTTTTCTACCATTGTGGCTCCTATTGTGGCTTTAACAAAAAAAAATGCCGATCCCAAGTCTTGGCCTCCTCAAGCGGAAGACGCCTTTAAACGACTCAAGTCTGCCTTTTCTTCGGCTCCCGTGCTCTCCAGACCTGACCCATCTAAACCCTTCCTATTGGAGGTTGATGCCTCCTCAGTGGGAGCTGGAGCTGTCCTTCTACAAAAAAACTCTTCCGGGCATGCTGTTACTTGTGGTTTTTTTTCCAGGACCTTCTCTCCGGCGGAGAGGAACTACTCCATCGGGGATCGAGAGCTTCTAGCCATTAAATTAGCACTTGAGGAATGGAGGCATCTGCTGGAGGGATCAAGATTTCCAGTTATTATTTACACCGATCACAAGAACCTCTCCTACCTCCAGTCTGCCCAACGGCTGAATCCTCGTCAGGCCAGGTGGTCTCTGTTCTTTGCCCGATTTAATTTTGAAATTCACTTTCGGCCTGCTGATAAAAACATTAGGGCCGATGCTCTCTCTCGTTCCTCAGATGCCTCTGAAATTGAACTCTCTCCTCAACACATCATTCCTCCTGACTGCCTGATTTCCACTTCTCCAGCCTCCATCAGGCAAACTCCTCCAGGAAAGACCTTTGTTTCTCCACGCCAACGCCTTGGGATCCTCAAATGGGGTCACTCCTCCCATCTCGCAGGTCATGCGGGCATCAAGAAATCTGTGCAACTCATCTCTCGCTTCTATTGGTGGCCGACTCTAGAGACTGATGTGGTGGACTTTGTGCGAGCCTGCACTATCTGTGCCCGGGATAAGACTCCTCGCCAGAAGCCCGCTGGTTTTCTTCATCCTCTACCTGTCCCCGAACAACCTTGGTCTCTGATTGGTATGGATTTTATTACTGACTTACCCCCATCCCATGGCAACACTGTTATTTGGGTGGTCGTTGATCGATTCTCCAAAATGGCACATTTCATCCCTCTTCCTGGTCTTCCTTCAGCGCCTCAGTTGGCTAAACAATTTTTTGTACACATTTTTCGTCTTCACGGGTTGCCTACACAGATCGTCTCGGATAGAGGCGTCCAATTTGTGTCTAAATTCTGGAGGGCTCTCTGTAAACAACTCAAGATTAAATTAAATTTTTCTTCTGCATACCATCCTCAATCCAATGGACAAGTAGAGAGAATTAACCAGATCTTGGGTGACTATTTACGACATTTTGTTTCCTCCCGCCAGGATGACTGGGCAGATCTTCTACCTTGGGCCGAATTCTCGTATAATTTCAGAATCTCTGAATCTTCCTCCAAATCTCCGTTTTTCGTGGTGTACGGCCGTCACCCTCTTCCCCCCCTCCCTACCCCCTTGCCCTCTGGTCTGCCCGCTGTGGATGAAATTTCTCGTGATCTTTCCACCATATGGAAAGAGACCCAAAATTCTCTCTTACAGGCTTCTTCTCGCATGAAGAGATTCGCAGATAAGAAAAGAAGAGCTCCTCCCATTTTTTCCCCTGGAGACAAGGTATGGCTCTCCGCTAAATATGTCCGTTTCCGTGTCCCGAGCTATAAGTTGGGACCACGCTATCTTGGTCCTTTTAAAGTTTTGTGTCAAATTAATCCTGTCTCTTACAAACTTCTTCTTCCTCCTTCTCTTCGTATCCCTAATGCCTTTCACGTCTCTCTTCTTAAACCTCTCATCCTCAACCGTTTTTCTCCTAAATCTGTTCCTCCCACTCCTGTTTCCGGCTCCTCGGACATCTTCTCTGTCAAAGAGATTTTGGCCTCTAAAAAGGTCAGGGGAAGAACTTTTTTTTTAGTGGATTGGGAGGGTTGTGGTCCAGAAGAGAGGTCCTGGGAACCTGAGGACAATATCCTGGACAAAAGTCTGATCCTCAGGTTCTCAGGCCCCAAGAAGAGGGGGAGACCCAAGGGGGGGGGTACTGTTATGCCGAGCGCTCCGGGTCCCCGCTCCTCCCCGGAGCGCTCGCTACACTTCCCTCACTGCAGCGCCCCGGTCGGTTCCACGGACCCGGGGCGCTGCGTTACTACCTCCGGCCGGGATGCGATTCGCGATGCGGGTAGCGCCCGCTCGCGATGCGCACCCCGGCTCCCGTACCTTACTCGCTCCCCGTCAGTTCTGTCCCGGCGCGCGCGGCCCCGCTCCCTAGGGCGCGCGCGCGCCGGGTCTTTGCGATTTAAAGGGCCACTGCACCGCTGATTGGTGCAGTGGTTCCAATTAGTGTTTACACCTGTGCACTTCCCTATATCACCTCACTTCCCCTTCACTCCCTCGCCGGATCTTGTTGCCCTAGTGCCAGTGAAAGCGTTCCTTGTGTGTTCCTTGCCTGTGATTCCAGACCTTCTGCCGTTGCCCCTGACTACGATCCTTGCTGCCTGCCCCGACCTTCTGCTACGTCCGACCTTGCTTCTGTCTACTCCCTTGTACCGCGCCTATCTTCAGCAGCCAGAGAGGTTGAGCCGTTGCTAGGGGATACGACCTGGTCACTACCGCCGCAGCAAGACCATCCCGCTTTGCGGCGGGCTCTGGTGAAAACCAGTAGTGACTTAGAACCGATCCTCTAGCACGGTCCACGCCAATCCCTCTCTGGCACAGAGGATCCACTACCTGCCAGCCGGCATCGTGACAGCCCAAACATAACAGAATGTGAGAAAAGTGAAAGGGTCACAAGACTTTCCTACATGCACTGTAAGTGCACTGCAGTTCCACTGATCCAAATGAGGATATGAGAATGCCTCATATCTATTACATGAAAATTGATGCTACAGTATATTTCAGGCGTTACATCTAAAACAGCTTTATTTATGCTGCCATAGCTGTTTCTGAAAGTAGCTGTCTGCTTCTATATAAATAGCTGCTGAATTTTATAGACACATTGGTGACAGCTTAAGGAGCTGTCTTATCTTGGAATGTATCACTCTGAAGCCAAGTTTTCCCTGAAATTAAAAAAAGCAATGTTGACAAATTAGGTTGAAAGACTGTACGTTAATGGACCCCTATAGAGTAAAAAGTATGGAATAGTATATGGATATTTCCTCATTTAAAATTTTTTCCTTGGCCCCATGATAGTATAAATCTTATTAAGAGTCCAATTTTGAGTTAATTATTTTACTAAATATAATTTAACCTAAACAATTCACTGATTAAAACATAGAATGCAAAAATGTTCAAAGCAAAATAGACCATGTCAAATGACAGACTTTCTGAACATTTCAATTTTATCCTGACTATGATCACAAGTAGAGATGGGCAAATCGAAGCTGACGAAGTCGAATTCGCTCCGAACTTCATGAAAAATTTGATTCTGAACTAATCCAAATTTCATTGTGCTTCGTGGTAACAAATTGCTTCATTCACTACATTTTGTGCGGGCCGGGGGTCTAAAATGGTGGCTACACATGTGAGGACATTGGGCAAGGCAGTCAGGGAAGGCGGATAGACGGGATCACCCTGAATCACATGGTGGCATGCAGCCTTTCAGCATCCAGCGAGCACTGTGATATCACAGCCCTATATATTCGGCAGCCATTGCCGAAGACGGGCATTTCCCGTTTTGCTGAGAGAGCATAAACTGTGTGTGAGCACTAATCACCGTTACTGACAATACAGATCTTTACAGCGGCAAATTCATTCACCTCCAGCCCGCATTCATTCTGGCTATAGAGAGAGCAGACACTGTGTGATCATTAATAAGCGTTATTGACAATACAGATCAGCACAGGGGAAATCCATTGACCTCAAGCCTGCATCACTGCAGGCAGGCAGAGAGAGTTTAGAAGTCGTTTCATAGTCTGCCAATTGAGATCATCACAGGAAGCACTCCCCATTCAAAGACTCAAGCAACCAATGTGATGCCATATGGTCTCCGGACCCTGCTGCCACATCCATTGTCCTTGTGCCGCTCTGCGGCAGTGATTCTATTAGCGACGCCTGTAATCTGCATGTCATACTGGATAACAGTATTATTTCACTACCCCAGCACACTCTCTAAGCGTGTTACGGCACGGCAAATTGTTCCACACCCCTATTGAGGCTCTTTGTAGCCCAGAAATAGCTGTTTTTAATAGCAATTCGGTGCGAATATATTCGAATCGAACCAAATTTTAAAAAATTGTTTAAAAATGTTGCCCATCTCTTATCGCAAACCAACGCGAACACCCTCTTAGCCACGTAGATTAAGTATGAACAAGGTATTGGAGGGTAAACATCAGTGTATGAATACAGGCTATGTGGCACATCATTCTATGTCTTACTAAGTCATTAACCTCTATGTTGGTGTCAAATCGCTACTAATAAAAGATTCTTCATGCAAATATAAGTATTGTGGTTCCTCTTTAAGTTATCATATCTGATACTAATACAAATGCCCCCAATTTCCGAGTGTGAAGTAGTGTTGGGTACGAATATTCGCATTTCAAATTTTTATCGCAAATATCACAAATTCGCAAATTTGCAAATATTGCAAATATATTTGCTATATATTCGAAATTACGAATATTCACTTTTTTCCGCATATTCACATTTGTGAATATTTGCATATGCGCATATTTGCATATGTGAATATTCGCATATTCCTTCTTTTCACTTGTGGGCCAATTAGAATGATGCAAATACACTTGTCATAGGTTATCAACAACATCCCTAGCAACCAATCGTAAAGTGGCCCACCACCTCACTGTTTTCTTCCTCGAATACGTGAATATGTGTTACGCCTAGCGCTCCGGGTCCCCGCTCCTCCCCGGAGCGCGTACGGCGTCTCTCTCTCCGCAGCGCCCCGGTCGGTCCCGCTGACCGGGAGCGCTGCACTGTCATGGCCGTCGGGGATGCGATTCGCACAGCGGGACGCGCCCGCTCGCGAATCGCATCCCAGGTCACTTACCCGTTCCCGTCCCCTGCTGTCATCTGCTGGCGCGCGCGGCTCCGCTCTCTAGGGCGCGCGCGCGCCAGCTCCCTGAGACTTAAAGGGCCAGTGCACCAATGATTGGTGCCTGGCCCAATTAGCTTATTGGCTTCCACCTGCTCCCAGACTATATCTGATCTCTGCCCCTGCACTCCCCTGCCGGATCTTGTTGCCCTTGTGCCTAGTGAAAGCGTTACTGTGTTTGTCCATACTGTGTACTTGACCTCCTGCTATTACCTTATTGACTACGATCCTTGCTGCCTGCCCCGACCTTCTGCTACGTCCGACCCTGCTTCTGTCTACTCCCTTGTACCGCGCCTATCTTCAGCAGTCAGAGAGGTTGAGCCGTTGCTAGTGGATACGACCTGGTCACTACCGCCGCAGCAAGACCATCCCGCTTTGCGGCGGGCTCTGGTGAAAACCAGTAGTGACTTAGAACCGGTCCACTAGCACGGTCCACGCCAATCCCTCTCTGGCACAGAGGATCCACCTCCTGCCAGCCGGCATCGTGACAGTAGATCCGGCCATGGATCCCGCTGAGGTTCCCCTGCCTTATATCTCTGATCTCACCACGGTGGTCGCCCAGCAATCCCGACAGATCGCCCATCTAACCCACCAGCTGTCGGAAGTGTCCACCATTGTGCAACAAATTCAGTCGCAACTTCTGCCTCTGCTACAGCAGCAACCATCTCCTCCGCCAGCTCCTGCACCCCTTCCGCAGCGAGTGGCCACTCCTAGCCTCCGCTTGTCCTTGCCGGATAAATTTGATGGGGACTCTAAATTTTGCCGTGGCTTTCTTTCGCAATGTTCCCTGCACTTGGAGATGATGTCGGACCAGTTTCCTACTGAAAGGTCTAAGGTGGCTTTCGTAGTCAGCCTTCTGTCTGGAAAAGCTCTGTCATGGGCCACACCGCTCTGGGACCGCAATGACCCCGTCACTGCCTCTGTACACTCCTTCTTCTCGGAAATTCGAAGTGTCTTTGAGGAACCTGCCCGAGCCTCTTCTGCTGAGACTGCCCTGCTGAACCTGGTCCAGGGTAATTCTTCCGTTGGCGAGTACGCCATACAATTCCGTACTCTTGCTTCTGAACTTTCCTGGAATAATGAGGCCCTCTGCGCGACCTTTAAAAAAGGCCTATCCAGCAACATTAAAGATGTTCTGGCCGCACGAGAAACTCCTGCTAACCTGCATGAACTCATTCATCTAGCCACTCGCATTGACATGCGTTTTTCTGAGAGGCATCAAGAGCTCCGCCAGGAAAAAGACTTAGATCTCTGGACACCTCTCCCACAGTCTCCATTGCAATCTGCGCCTAGGCCTCCCGCCGAGGAGGCCATGCAAGTGGATCGGTCTCGCCTGACCCTGGAAGAGAGGAATCGCCGTAGGGAAGAGAATCTTTGTCTGTACTGTGCCAGTACCGAACATTTTTTGGTGGATTGCCCTATCCGTCCTCCACGTCTGGGAAACGCACGCTCGCACCCAGCTCTCGTGGGTGTGGCATCTCTTGATGCTAAGTCGGCTTCTCCACGTCTCACGGTGCCTGTACGGATTTCTCCTTCAGCCAACTCTTCCCTCTCAGCCGTGGCCTGCCTGGACTCTGGTGCTTCTGGGAATTTTATTCGGGAGTCCTTGGTGAATAAATTCCGCATCCCGGTGACCCGTCTCGTCAAGCCACTCCACATTTCCGCGGTCAACGGAGTCAGGTTGGATTGCACCGTGCGTTACCGCACGGAGCCCCTCCTAATGTGCATCGGACCTCATCACGAAAAAATTGAGTTTTTGGTCCTCTCCAATTGCACTTCCGAAATTCTCCTTGGACTACCCTGGCTTCAACACCATTCCCCAACCCTGGATTGGTCCACAGGGGAGATCAAGAGCTGGGGTACCTCTTGCTTCAAGGACTGCCTTAAACCGGTTCCCAGTACTCCCTGCCGTGACCCTGTGGTTCCCCCTGTATCCGGTCTCCCTAAGGTCTTTATGGACTCTGCCTGCCATAAGAAGTGCCTCTCCCCCCCTCCCAGTCCAGTCAGGCAAGCCTCGGTGCCTCCTCATGGCCCTCGTCCTGGTGTCACACTGCCCCGTGCCAGGCCTCGCCCTCTGCCCTCCCTCCCCATTCCCACTCCTGCTGTACTGCCTGCCGTTGAGGAATCCCTCCATTCTTTCCCGGTGTCCTCATCCCAGGGGAGGCAGTTACCGGACAAAGAGAAGGGGAGACCTAAGGGGGGGGTACTGTTACGCCTAGAGCTCCGGGTCCCCGCTCCTCCCCGGAGCGCATACGGCGTCTCTCTCTCCGCAGCGCCCCGGTCGGTCCCGCTGACCGGGAGCGCTGCACTGTCATGGCCGTCGGGGATGCGATTCGCACAGCGGGACGCGCCCGCTCGCGAATTGCATCCCAGGTCACTTACCCGTTCCCGTCCCCTGCTGTCATCTGCTGGCGCGCGCGGCTCCGCTCTCTAGGGCACGCGCGCGCCAGCTCCCTGAGACTTAAAGGGCCAGTGCACCAATGATGGGTGCCTGGCCCAATTAGCTTATTGGCTTCCACCTGCTCCCAGACTATATCTGATCTCTGCCCCTGCACTCCCCTGCCGGATCTTGTTGCCCTTGTGCCTAGTGAAAGCGTTACTGTGTTTGTCCATACTGTGTACTTGACATCCTGCTATTACCTTATTGACTACGATCCTTGCTGCCTGCCCCGACCTTCTGCTACGTCCGACCCTGCTTCTGTCTACTCCCTTGTACCGCGCCTATCTTCAGCAGTCAGAGAGGTTGAGCCGTTGCTAGTAGATACGACCCGGTCACTACCGCCGCAGCAAGACCATCCCGCTTTGCGGCGGGCTCTGGTGAAAACCAGTAGTGACTTAGAACCGGTCCACTAGCACGGTCCACGCCAATCCCTCTCTGGCACAGAGGATCCACCTCCTGCCAGCCGGCATCGTGACAATATGTGAATATTCACATATGCCAATATGTGAATATGCAAATATTCACAAATGTGAATATGGAAATATAACGAATACGTGAAATTCGCGAATATAGGACGAATATTCTTCTATATATTCACTAAATATTGCGAATTTGAATATGGGCAATGTTGCTCATTACTAGTGTGAAGTATCGTTACTCTTTCTTCTGCATTCATTTTTAGGAATCATGCAATGTGCTGAGGCTTCACGCTATAGTGCTGCAGTAAGGTGTTCTGTGCACCGCCACAATGCAATATCCAGTAAGACATTCCTGTTTTCTTCTGGTATTATTCTTACAAGATCAGACACAAATAACCTCTGTATGAAATAGAAAACATACAAAGGGAACTATAGTAGCCCATAGAAGCCTATGAGTGCAGTATTACAGCTGCACACAATTTACAGGTTGTACAAGGTTTTCTGACTAAGGGCATAAAGCCTATCTGTAAACCTTTGAACTTGATGATCCTTTAATTGAACCTAATATCTTTGAAAGGATATTAAAGTCTGATTTCATAAAGGGGTAGTTCAGGGAACTGTACTTTTCTGACACTTATCCCCTAGTCATAGGATATGGAATAAGTTTCTGATCTTGGGGGATCAATCCCCTTATGGGCCCCGTCTACTTATCCATCCTTGGATCAGAGTGGCCCCCATGTTACTAGACGAGTGCAAGTGACGGACTGCTCAGCCAATTACCGTCCGCAGCAATGCCCCGCAGAAGCAGGTGATTGGCTGAATGTGCCGTTTCTTGTATGCGTTTGTCCAGGAAGGTGGGCGGTGGAGCACACCGAGGATGGATAAGTTTATGGGGCCCCATACAAGAGATCTTGGGGGGTCCCAGTGGTCCTGGGGATAGGGGATAAGTGTCTGCTAAGTTCAGTTCGCCTGACTACCCCTTTAAATGGTTAATAGTTAATGCACACACCATATATATAGCATTGTCTTTGTGCCCTATAGGTCCCTCTAATTAATATGAAAAAAAAATACTAGAAATGGCGCATCATGGTTGTGTGGTCATATTTTGCATTGTGTAAAGGGGCTTCAAGTTACATGTTCAGAAATGATACAGTAGAGACTAGTCAATAAATGGGGAAACATTCATTAGCATGTAGAAACAGTACATGGGTGAATGAAACAGAATGACTAAGTCCACTCGTCTCACCTTTCCTTCCTTTCATAAATGTACTTAAAGAGGTGACTGATGATTGAAGGCATGGTGTTGGGTAACGGCATGGGCATGTAAAACACGTGTATACTAGCTGTACATTGCTAATCTGCTTCGGTAATCTGATAAGCAGTGGTTTTATAGGGTACAGGGGACATTACAAATGTTGTGACAATAAATTAATAAAATGTGACCTTCCTAGATTATGCAGATTACTCCCTCAGATGTGTAGCTTCTAGCTTGTGTGTCTCAATAACTCTTTGATTTATTTTGTCTTCCGATTCAATTGTCTTTGATGTATATTATTTAATACAGGGAATAATAATAACATGAGATATTTATTGGCTTTTTTAGATCTCCACATGTAACTTTTCCACATAAATCATTTTGGCACTTTCTGCCTCTTGCAGTCTCAATGTTAGTAATATAAATGTATTAATCAAAATCTGATGCTGGGGATTAGATAATAACGTAAAAGAACCCCTTAAATTAGATTTGCATGATTTTAACTATTCTTTAATCTGCTTCTGGGCAACCAAACAGATTTGTGTCAGCTGTTATTGCATTATGCCTTAATTGTCTTACTTGAGTACAGCATTAGATGAAAGAGTATTGAATTGCACTCAGCATGGATTAGCTAAGCAGTGTCTGTACTGCCAAAGACCAAATGGGTTTCCTTCGTTCTATATTTGTACGCTCTTGCTTTTTCTTCCTCTTCAGATAATTTCAATTACACTTCCATCTGCAAGGAATAAAATACCCTCTCAATGGAAAAACTAAGCACTGTTATTGATGGCTTCTTTTTCTGAAAGACAAGCGTCTGTAAGAATTGTCGTTGTGTCTGGACAAAAAATAACATGGAAAAATAATGTAGCAAGCTGGAGAAAAAAAAAAAAAAAATATATATATATATATATATATATATATATATACACACACACACACTCTGTATATATGCTATCCAATGCAGTTTCTACATAGTACTGGATCAGGAGAGGAGCTATGTCTGGGAAGAATCCAAAGGGACTACTGTCCCTTAATGAGACTATCTCTGTGGTGCAAGAATCCTTACAAAACAAAAACTGTGCTTTACATACCTTTTACACTCCCCCACTGCCTGCGGTAATGCTGCTCCAGGTGTCTGTACTTTCCTTTTTCAAGTGCTGAGGGTCAATGCGTCAGTTGCCAGTCACTGGCCACATTGGTGTCCCGTCTCAGCCAGGGATTGGCTGAGCAGCAATGTGACATATTGAGCCCCAGAACCAAGAAGAGGAGCACAACTGAGACTGAGGCTGCGCTGATTACATCAATTGCTACTCAGCCAATCACTGACTGCTGTAGAACACTGCTGCGTTCACTGATTGGCTGAGCAGCAATTGACGTATTGACCCCAGGACCTGGAAGACAAGAGCATTAGAGACTGAAAGCAGTGTTACCAGAGGCAGTTTTTTTTTTTTGTTTTTTTTTTAAAGCAGAGAGCCTTCTGCCACATATATACTTTAAAAGTAAATGTAAACCACCAAATACCATTTTTTTTAAATATCTTTGAAATTCCATGTTCATGAATTTCTTACTATATCTTTACAGTGGTCAGTGCCTTGTTTTTTCTAATACAGAGCTTGGATGCCCTGTAGCCTATAGCTTTAAATAGAAAAACTTTTACCATAGAGTATGGCATAACAAAACTTGAGATCAGAACTATCAATCTCAATGGTGTCTCCAACAAAACCAACTGTAAACATTACTGGCATCAGAACTATTATATGCTTTACCTTTGCCTATATGCACTACTATTCTTATTTAATAATACAATGCTGTACTATTATGTTATTGCTAACACTAGCTATCCCCTGAAACTCCTGTAGAACTTTTAGAGGTTAATTTGATTGTAGATTATTATGTTTGGTATCTATGCTATGAAAAGGTCTAAATTGCAAGTAAATCTCCTTTGCATCCTGCTTGCTTTGCATTTCCATGATGCTTGGTCATCATGGGCCTAAGGTGTAATTCTCCTATAATGCACCTGCCTGAGATCTGGGTCTGTTATCCCGAAGGAGGATGAACAGCTGTGGAGAGACCTGATTCCCTTTAAGTAAAGGAAGGTTTGTTGTGCTAATTAGTTATAATATTATACTCGTGCTGTTACAGGTTCTAATACAATAGCTATCTGCTTAGTGGATAATGGAGCAATTGTGAAAATAAAATAACATATGTTTCTTCATTCATAGATAGTCCACATTTGCCCATATTAACTACTCCTGTCTGAGAGCCAGTGCAGAGTTAAGGTGGCATTAGAGGGGCAAACTTCTGTTCAATGTGAGTGCCAATAAACTAGATCAGCACATCAGTTACTGAGCTTATTACCCGACCCCGCTATTATGCAGGCCAACGAACAAGTACTTTCATACAAGGGAAAACCTTGCGATCAGTCGAGAAACAAGCTAATTCGTCAGACTATTGATGCACCTTTTATACAGGGCAAATGTCAGCCTAATTGGCCAATAGTTGGTCCATGGTTTAGGGCTCTTACACGAGAGAGTCTAAAATTATGCCACTGGCTGACGTTGTTTGAGAAATCTGCATAAGACATACTTCACCAGAATGTTGGCACATTTGCCTACTTTTGTATGCCTTAGTGGCCTCCATACAGTGTATTTCTCTATGACATTTGATGGGGCAAGCACCTTTTTACATTTACACTATTTTGTTTTCTGAAAATCTTTCAGAAAAACCTGTATGTCTATATGTAAAGCATTGCCCAACGGGTTTCTTTGGAGGTTGTATTATGATGCATATAGAGTACATAGTCACTTGTGAGTTTTGCTGACATTTAGAATGACTGACATTTCTGCAGTGTCACTGTGTATTAGTGGACCAGTTGATCTATGTCTATCTAGTCAAAAGCTTAAAGATCATAGCAACGAAAGAGATTAAGTACATTAAAGGCTTAAGAGGTGGTTTACTTATATTTGAGCTTGAACCTTATTGAACTATTTTCCAATAAAGTAAGTGCTTTTGTGGAATCCTCAGATGCTGGAATTTTCTCTCTTCTATGTATATACATTAAACTATCCAGATGTACACATGGTTTTGTATATTAGGGCATTGTCTTATTGCATAAATCAATAACACAAGTGAAAAATTCATGATGCCTTCGATAATAGCATAATCATCACCCAACCAACATCATTCCTCATTGTGAATATGATGCTTTTACTATAGAATGCTGTCTTTACTTTTTATCAGAGTTAAGTGGACCTGACTTGACCTCTATTGACTCATCTGCCCATACAATATTACGTCAACAGGTTTGAAAATGTGCACTGAGCATTAATATCACTCTTGGGCATCAGTGGTTTGTGTCTAGCTGCTCTACCATGAATCACATTTTTACATTTGCTTTTATTGAGTAATGAATACTGACCTTCCCTGAAGTGATAGAGACATGCATTTCTATGGTTGTTCTTCTGGGATGTTTTCTGTCCTCCAGGTTACGTTGAAGCTGCACCCTCGCAGTAATTCATCACATTTTCAATACTTATATTGTCTGTGCAATTGAATCTTAAACCTTTAGAAATGGCTTGGTAACACTTTTGAGAGTAATATATTTTAACAACTTTTTATCAGCATTTCTACAATTTCTTTTGATCATAAAATTTTTGCTCTAGCTTTCTAGTGATATTTAAGGTTCCCCTTATATTTTATTTCTTTCATCAAAAATCATACCTAACATACATGTAATAATAAAGGCAAATTGGAGGAACTCGGAAAAGGGTTTAAAAAAAAAAAAAGTTTTGTTAGGCTTCTGTTTTTCACTTGTTATTGAACCACTGGGAGCCCCCTTCATTGTGCACAGCTATATCTAATTTTCCACATTTCAATGGGCAGAAACAGAGCTGTTTGCTAATAGTACTTTCATAGTTAATTCCTCCCTTAGCTGTCTGGCCAGTCACAGAACAGCATCTATTCCTTACTGCGATTCCATGACATAGTTATGGTGAAAACACACTGGACTGAACAGACTGGCACTGTGTTGGTGGGGGGGGGGGTAATTTATAGTACACTACTATAGATGGCATGGGAAAGACAAGGGGTTGCACTTGGTTTGCAGGGTTCTATGCGCACAGAAAGAAAAAGAAAACAGCAGCAACACTGTAAAGAATGAGTTACACTATGTACTGAACTTCTGCTGCTGGGATGAGAAGGAAGTCACCATTTAACTTTCAGGAACAATGTGGATCCTTTAAAAGATGAGCACAGGCTAACAGATCACAGGTACATAGTCCAGGCTTTCTCTAACTTGCACACAGCAGAAGCTATGCCCTTCCCTGCTTACTGTGTTCCAATTTGGTGTTTCTGTTCCCCAAAGGGAGACATCTAGAAAGGAGACATCTAGTGGTCAAGACTGAGATATTAGTCTGGGGTAAGAAGCCATTTTTAAGAAAAGGAAGTGATATACAAAAATGTTAGGAATCCTGTATGCTATCAAATGGAGAGAAGCTGTTTGAAACAACAGTGACTATTTAATGCTTTCAATTTTGTATATGTGCAGTAAAATACCCTATAGTTAATTCCTGCATTATGTGCATCATGAAACATTATGTAATTTAACTTGTGAGAAAATACTAGTGGAAATAAGTATGGCACTTTTATCTATAGCAACTGGTTAAATTACATTATTATGTATCATCTGATTTTTTTTTTTTACTAATATAAAAAATTACCAAAAAATATACCTTTTTTTCTTTCTGTTTCATGATTGTAAATTTTTCTATGCTATTTTTGGTACCCAATAATGGGGGTAGTCATATTATTGGAGCTGTTTTTAACAGAATTTACAGATATGCTTTACAGTAACCTTTATTAGTGAACATCATCATCATATTACTTGGAGGCTCATTTCTAAAACTAGAACATGAATACATTTCCTTAAATAAATTCTCTTTGGTACTTTTGTTACAGCTTCAATTAAGAATCACTGAGATGCATGAAATGTTGTCTGCACTATTTATCCCCTTCCCTCTCGGGCCATTTTTAATTTTTGCACTTTTGTTTTTTCCTCCTCACCTTCTAAAAACACTTTCAATTTTCCACCTACAGACCCATATGAGGGCTTGTTTTCTGCACCACCAATTTTACTTTGTAATACCATTAATCATTTCACCACAAAATCTACGTCGAAACCAGAAAAAAAATATTTGTGGGGCAAAATTGAAACAAAAAAAACAAAACTGCATTTTGTAGATTTTGGGGAATTCCGATTCTACGCAGTGCACTTTTCATACAAATAACACATTATCTTTATTCTATAGGTCGTACGGGTACAAGGATATCTAATTTATATATGTATTATTTTATTTTACTACTTTAAAAAAAACTTATACCTAGTATTAAATAGTTACCCAACAACCAAAGTAATGAAAAAAATGCATAAAACTTTATTGAGTACAAAACTTTAAATTAAAATAAATAAATAAAATCAATCAGCAGCACACCATGAATCCCATACAAAATGAAGCATAAATTAGAAACTTTTAATAGGTGAATACAACACCAAAAGTCAAAGAACAAAAATAATACATGGCCTGAATATATGAAGTGATATTAAATAATAAGGTATAGCAAAAATAATGTCTGTAGCTGGATGTTAAAACAGGACCAGAAAATGGATACACGCGGAGGTCACTGGAGCTGATAGCAATAGAAACCACAAAATCTCCAGGTTGTCCCACAATAGGAAAAAGCAAACATCCCTGTTACATCATAGACAGCGGACATGTTTAAAATTGTCCACTTCTGACCCCTATAACTTTTTAATTTTTCCGTATATAGGGATGTATGAAGGCTCATTTTTTTCGGGACCATTTTTAATTTGGTGGAACCTTTTGATTGCGTTTTATTTATTTTTTTCCAGCATATGAAGTGACCAAAAATACGGATTTCTGGACTTTGGAATTTTTTTTACGCATGTGCTTATGACCGTGCAGTTTAATTAACATTATATATTAATAGTTCGGACATTTATGCAAGCGGCAATGCCACACATGTTTAGGTTTTATTAATTTTTTTTGCATTTTTTTATTTGAAAAATGTGAAAAGGGGGGTGATTTAAACTTTTATTAGGGAAGGGGTTAATGCATATTTATAAACTTTTTATTTATTTAGCTTTTTTTTTTACACTTTTTTTTAGTTCCCACAGGGTCTACACTGATCAATGCTTCTCCGAAGGAGAGCATTGATCAGTGTTAGCGGTGCTCCATTGTAAAGGAATACATTGCTGAAAGACTGGAGCCCCGATCGGACATCTGGGAGGAAGGTAAGACACCTCCCCCCATTCTCTCAGCTGATAGGGATGCCACGGTTTCACCCCGGCAGTCCCGATCAACCCCGGAGTTAACTGCTTTTAGATGCCGCGATCAACTTTGATCACGGTGTATAAAGTGTTAATGCCCTTTGGCGATGTCCGTCATTAGCCGTGGGTCCTTGTTGCTGATAGCATACCCATTGGGTATGATGCGTGCCCACCTCCTGAGCACGCATCATACAGCGGGAGCCCGCAATGGATGTAAATATACATCCATTTGCGGGAAGGGGTTAACGGGGTAATCCAATTTAGGAAACTGAACCATTCATTGGGATCAATCATGACCGCCTGCACGAGCTCTCCTTGCGCCCTCTCCCATAGATATTCATGAAGGGGATGGGTTGGCCACCACTTCATGTGGTGGTTGACACAGCACTGTGCATGGGGAGAGCTGGGGCACTGGACAGGAAATTTTGTGGGGTCCCAGTGCTTAAACAACTCCACTTTTCATATGGGATACATTTTCCTAAACTTAAAGGGGTACTCCAGTGAAAACCTTTTTTCTTTTAAATCAACTGGTGGCAGAAAGTTAAACATATTTGTAAATTACTTCTATTAAAAAATCTTAACCCTTCCAGTACTTATTAGCTGCTGAATGCTACAGAGGAAATTCCTTTCTTTTTGGAACACTGATGACATCACGAACACAGTGCTCTCTGCTGACATCTCTGTCCATTTTCGCAACCATGCATAGCAGATGTATACTAAGGGCAGCATGGTGGCTCAGTGGTTAGCACTGCTGAATTGCAGTGCTGGGGACTTATGTTCAAATCCCACTAAGGACAACAATAAAGAAAGCATTAATATTATAATAACGTCAGCAGAGAGAACTGTGGTCGTGATGTCATCAGAGAGCATTCCAAAAAAAAGAATTTCCTTTGTAGTATTCAGCAGCTAATAAGTACAGGAAGGAATAAGATTTTTTAATAGAAGTAATTTACAAATATGTTTAACTTTCTGCCACCAGTTGATTTAAAAGAAAAAAGGTTTTCACCGGAGTACCCCTTTAAGTACTCCTTTAAAGCTACACATGTTTAATCTCTGTCAAGCAATATTTAGTAATATTAAGTAATATTTAGATCTAGCATGCTTTATGCTGGGTCTCTGTTTGACATTGTGGTTGCCAATTACATTCTTTGTCAAACTAAATAGTGGCTCTGCAGGTTTGAAAAAAAAAAAAAATTGGACGGTTATAACCTTGAAGAGTCTGAATGCAAGACATCTTGTTCCCTCCAAGCCAGTTCTGCTGGCAATTCTGTTTGTGTATATACAGTATGAGCTCCATTATAACACGGCAACCATTGTGGGGGCTGGAGACTTAATACTAATCACTATAACATTGAATTAGAAAAAAATATATATTAGAAGAAAAGTTGAATCATACCGTTAATATCATATTGTTCAAGGTAAATAAAAAACCTTCCAGTTTTACAATATAGTCTATTGCATTGGCAGTGAAGTAGTGTAGGTTAACACTTTCATGAATCAATAATGTCTGGGTTTAAAAAGTCATTCTAAGAGTTCAGTAAGTTGCACAGGAAACAGAAGCAATGCAGAATTGATGAAAGGAATGAATCGTTTGAAGTTTCTGGTAGAAATGTAATGGTGTATAATATAAACTTTCTGGCTATCTATCAGTCTATTATATCATAATGTATCTAGTCAGCAAACATAACTGAATGACTCTGCTTTAGAAAAGGGAATAGGCGAAGGCCCAAGGAGAAATTGTACAAAGGAATTGTATATATATAGCTATATAGAACACTGCAACAGGAGAATACAGCAGCACACTGCTAGCATACAGATATAGATGAAACATGAGTATATAGATAAAACATGAGTATATAGGTAGAACATGAAAAGCTATACAGCTGTAATGCAATAAATGAAGATATGAAACTATGAAAATATGAGGTACTTAGCTTGCAAATTTGGCGCCAAATAGCGTGGACCATCCCACCCTGTATATTTCTGCTGTGCACAGAAATATTCAACTATGAGCTCCAATTTACCATTATGCTCTGTTAACACTGGTGCCATGCTAGACCCAATAAACGATGGACACCAATGGCACCCGATGGACCTTACTGACCCATAATGGAGTCTGTAGAGTTCCACTGTGTTTTAGGTCAGTTTGATGGCAAGAATTGCATTCAGCACCCTTTTTTTCACCAAATGTGATGGAACGATTGAAGGAGGCTCAAACAAGCTCTGGTGGTCATGAGAATGCAGCATAATCCAACAGACAACAAATTGAAAAAAAAAAAAAATTTGTGAATATTATCAAACCAAGTGTTTTGAATATTTTGATTTGAGGTTTTTTTGTTTGTCTGTTTTTTCTTTGCTTAGTGCTTATGTTTTTCTGGCATTTTTTAATTCTTTAGATAGAATTACATATTAAATGCCAAACCGGGAGCATGCAATGTTTTGAAGATGTTTCACTGACCAAAAAATGCTACAGAAACTAGAGAAATGTCAACACTTATTGTGTAGACTTTATAAAACACAATTCCAAAGTAACAGCTAAATTTTTTGAACAACAGTAAACACCATGAAAAACATTCCTAAAACATTCTGAAAGTATGTGTGAATACAGCCCAGTACATTACTTCTAGAGAACATTTACATCCACTATAGAGAAATAAAAAAATCTGTCTGCACTATATTGCCTGCAGATTATGTTAGCTTCACTTACTTTTAATTTACACATAATTTACATTATAATTTACATTCGTATACGGTATTCATAATTATATTTGTGGGAAAGGCTGATGACCGGTAGGAAGTGTGGGCTATGTTCAAACAGTACAAAATGAATAGCAAAATATGTTTATAAGATAGAAATCCAATTTTTTATTTGAGAGTGTGCACCATAAAAGTCATTGAAAAAGTAGCTGTCAGTGCTGTAAAAAAAATCTTAATTCCAACTTTACATAGTTACTGTAAGATATTGGAACGATCATCTTTTGACAAGCAACCATGTGGTAGCCACATCACATTAAAAAAAAGAAAAAAAAAGCCAGAACCGCTTTTTGGTTTTGCAACAAGAAAGAGGGTTGCAGAGCACTCACGCAATGACTGTATCCCAGACTGGTAGGTAGACATCGAAGGATTTCTTCCATTAGCGGGGAGGCGGTGGATGGTCCGGGGGGAGCCTCAGATGCTGTCCACGGACTGTTTCACACCCTTTGGTGCTTCGTCAGGCCGTGTATTATACAGTCATCGCGTGAGTTCTCTGCAACCCTATTTCTTGTAGCAATTGATACTTAGAGACTTTAGTTTCGGCGTGAGCACCTCCTGACGTTCCTGTCTCCGATATATCATCTCCAGTATAAGTACTAACATATAGTTTTCCCACAATTATATGGATACTTTCCATAGGTAAATCAGTGCGGTTTTCAGAATTCCTTTTCCAGTTTAATTGCTTTTTTGTTTTGTCACACTACCTCCCAGAAAAAAGGGAATAAAAAGCCATCAAAAAGATCCATCTACCCTAAAATGGTACAGATAAAAATGACAGATCACAGCATTAAATTGAGTCCTAACACACAGAAAAATTTTAAAATATAGAGGTCAGACTATGACAATTTAAAGCGATTTTTTTTTAAATAGTAGAAAACATAAATCAAAACTTTGCATATTCGGTGTTGTCATTGTACTGATCTTACAAATAGAGATAACATTTCAATTTTACAGCACAGTAAATGGCATAAAAACAAAAAATCTTATGTTTCATTGTAGATTTTATGGTCATTACAAAATGCATTTTGTCCTGCAAAAAACAAGCCTTAATATGGGTCTGTAGATGGAAAGATATAAGAGTTATAGCTCTTAAAAGGAGAGAAAAAAACATAAAATTAAAAAATTTTAAGTTAACATTTTCTAGGTCTTAAAGGAGTTAAACTTCAAGAATTCATATCCTGTAGTATTATTTGAGGGTTCAGCAGACCAGTGGTGGAGGTGTCATGGTCTGAGGAGCATTTTCAGGGCATCCATGAAACCATTGGTGATACCTAAATACCTGAAAGGTGTACACTTTAGAGGAAACTTATCAAAATCTGTCCAGAAGAAAAGTTGCTGAGTTGCCCAAAGCAAACAATCAGAGCACTTCTTTCATTTTTGAAAAGGCCTCTGAAAAATGAAAAAAAAAAAAAAAAGATCTGATTGGTTGCTATGGGCAACTCAGCAACTTTTCCTCTGTACAGGTTTTGATAAATCTCACCCTATATGAACTTGTTAGCTAACCATCTGCACCCATATATCCAGATCTTCCTGGATCACAGTGCCATCTTTCAACAGGACACATGCTCTGTGTCATCAGAATCAGATCACCGGGGAGTGGTTGAAGGAACATGACAATGAATTCTCCATACTGCCTTGGCCTTTAACCTGTTGGGGACGGAGGGTGCACCTATACGCCCTCCGCCCACTCCCTTTTTATAATGCGCCATAGCGGGTCGGGCCCGGCCTAATAGCGCGCGGCACTGGCTAATAGCGCGCGGCACTGATCGCTCTATTAACCCTTTAGATGCAGCATTCAAAGTTGATCGCCGTGTCTAAAATAAAAGTAAGACATTGCCGGTTAGCTCAGGGGGCTGTTCGGAATCGCCGCGATGAAATCACGGCATCCCGAACAGTTTGCAGGACAGCAGGAAGGTCCCTACCTTCCTCCTCACTGTCCGATCGCCGAATGACTGCTCAGTGCCTGAGATCCAGGCATGAGCAGTCAAGCGGCAGAATCATTGATCAATGGTTTCTTATGAGAAACCATTGATCAATGTAAAAGATTAGTGTGTGCAGTGTAATAGCCCCCTATGGGAGTTATAACATTGCAAAAAAAAAAGTGAAAAAAAATGAATAGAGATCATTTAACCCCTACCCTAATAAAAGTTTGAATCACCCCCCTTTCCCCATTAAAAAAAAAAAAAACCTGTGTAAATAAAAATAAACATATGTGGTATCGCCGCATGTGGAAATGTCCGAATTATAAAAATATATTGTCAATTAAACCGGGCGGGCAATGACGTACGCGCAAAAATATTCCAAAGTCCAAAATAGCGTATTTTTGGTCACTTTTTATATCATGAAAAAAGAATAAAAAGTGAGCAAAAAGTCTAATCAATACATAAATGGTACCACTACCAGATCACAGTGCAAAATATTAGCCCTCATACCACCCCATAGGCGGAAAAGTAAAAAAGTTATAGGGGTCAGAAGATGACAATTTTACACGTATAAATTTTCCTGCATGAAGTTATGATTTTTTCCAGAAGTACAACAAGCTCAAACCTATAAAAGTAGGGTATCATTTTAACCGTATGGACCTACAGAATAATGATAAGGTGTCATTTTTACCGAAAAATCGACTGCGTGGAAACGGAAGCCCCCTAAAGTTACATAATGGCATTTTTTATTTAATTTTGTTGCACAATCATTTTTTTTTCAGTTTCGCTGTAGAATTTTGGTAAAATGAATAATGTCATTACAAAGTAGAATTGGTGGCGCAAAAAAGAAGCCATCATATGGATTTTTAGGTGGAAAATTTAAAGGGTTATGATTTTTAAAAGGTAAGGAGAAAAAAACGAAAGTGCAAAAATGGGAAAACCCTCCGTCCCCAAGGTGTTAAACCCACTAGACTGTAAGTCCATTGAACAAGCTTGGAATATACTAGAACAAGTTATGGGGTCTGCACCCACTCCTCTTAAAAATGTGTACCAACTGATGGAACTGCTGCAGCAGACATGGGTCAAGTAGAGTATGAAGGGTGTTTGCCACTTTGTGGAATCTGTTTGCCAATGTCTGCCAGCTGTGATTGCCCCAAAAGGTGGACCAATCCAATATTCAGTAGGTCCTGATACACACTTTAAACTCTTGTGAACTCTATAGCCAGAATTCCCATGGACTTGTATGGGACTTTAGCAAACCCCATATAGGATATGATATGTGAATGGGACAGTCACAGAAATTTCTGCAACAAATCTTCCCTCTCTGCAAGTACCCAAATTGGTCTTTGACTATCAAGGCCACAGAACCAAACCCTGATTCTTTATGTTAAGCATATTTTTATTAGAACCCATATTTAACAAATGCATTTCTAATTTTATTAACATGTACAGGGTTGGCCTAAGACATTGTGCTGCCTGGGTACAAGACTAAAATTCTGCGGTGCCGGCTGACTATTAAAGGGGCTATCCAGGAAAAAACTTTTTTTTATATATATATCAACTGGTTCCAGAAAGTTTAACAGATTTGTAAATTACTTCTATTAAAAAATCTTAATCCTTTCAGTACTTATGAGCTTCTGAAGTTAAGGTTGTTCTTTTCTGTTTAAGTAATCTCTGATGACACGTGTCTCGGGAAACGCCCAGTTTAGAAGCAAATTCCCATAGCAAACCTCTTCTAAACTGGGCGGTTCCCGAGACACGTGTCATCAGAGATTACTGAGACAGAAAAGAACAACCTAAACTTCAGAAGCTCATAAGTACTGAAAGGATTAAGATTTTTTAATAGAAGTGATTTACAAATCTGATTAACTTTCTGGAGCCAGTTGATATATAAAAAAAAAGTTTTTTCCTGGATAACCCCTTTAAGCAGTTCGGGCTGCGCCCCGGCTGCTCTACGATAGTGAGCCGTGGCAACTAGGGCCAGCCCTGCCTGGACAGAGGCAGCAAAAATAATAAAAGGCCAGCAAAGTGCTGCCCCTGCAAAGTGCCGCCTGGGACCAATGGTCCCACTGGGTTCCATGGTAGGGCCAGCCCTGAACATGTAACATGCGCTTATGCAGATTATAAAGATGATTCTTCTGCTGAGAAACAGGTATTTGGAAGATATAAAAGAAAAACTGATTGTATATATTCTAAAATCTTTATGATGGTATAAGAAAGAATTATCGAAAGTCTCAAATAGGCTTTTCTGTCAGAAAAACACTTAGGGAAATGTAGAATTTCAGAAATTCTTGCCATGCTGTGGCAGCCAGTTGTTAATCTCGCTGACAGAAGATAAACTTCAATATTTAGGCAATAAAAATGATGTTCATCTATCACAGGGTTTAAATGACTCTGAGGTGAAGTACTGGATGTCCAGGCTTTGAATTATCAACACTGCCACAGGAGCTAAGAAACCATTTAAATAAATAGGTAACATATCTTAGTCAAGAAGAAAAATGCCACCCCTGTAGATTCTTCTATATCAAGATCCCACTGATAACCTTTGTGGGTAAAACATACTTTAATGAAGCAGGTAATAAACATTTTACAAGAAAGTAAAAGACAAACATTAGCATTCTGGTCTATGAGTAATACAACTGATTAAATGTTAAAGGGAAAGCATGAAAGCTGTAAAAGGCACAGAGCTGAATAAATGCCTCATTCACACACACACACACACACACACACACATACACACACAAAGGGTGATATTTAGGAAGCATTTTGCCTTTTTTTGTTGAGTATATTTGGCGCAGTGTGTTTTTTTAAAGACTTTTTGTGTGACTTTTTTTTTTGCTGTGGTAGACGTGTTTTGAATTCTGTTTCTGCAGTGGTCAGGGATTTATGAAAATGCGACTTAAAAAAAAAAAGTTGCATACTTTGGTGCAACCCACCAAAAAGGGGGCAAATCAAAAACATGTAAAAAATAGGTTACAAAACACACATTACAATGCATCTTTAGAATTCCTCCTTAACAAAAGCATACCACCTTGTGATCATATCATAACTAAAAGAGATAAAATGTGAAATAAAGGACTTTCACAATGAAACTACTAACCTGCCTTGGAGTAACACACAAGGAATATCTTCTGAAACAGCTTCCTGGAACTATCACCTGAAAGGTGGGTCAATTCCCAAAGGTGACAGGCATGTCTCAAATGGCTCCAAATTTATAGCGTGACGTGCGACTTTACACAAATGTGGTGCACTCAATTGAAAAGCAAAGCATAAAGAATGTGTATAAAGACACATACCACAGCAACTCTTTGTAAATACTCCCCAAAGTGTTTAATTCTGTTCTTTGTTTTGCTATGTTTTGTATGTCTGAATATATACTTGTTTTTTCCTTTTCTCTGTTTTCTAGAGAAATGCATGAAAACTAATTCTAGAAAAACACACTTTTGAATGAAAAAAAAACAGCAACCCTATCAACTCCCGAAAAACACCACAAAACACTGTATGCAGTGAATTTTATATACTTAGACTGAAAGAGGACCTGGGACAACCCCCAATAAAACCTTAATCACACACCTTTCTACAGTTTATTGAAATGTGTGGGTTTATAGTTTGTCTGAGAATTTAGGGAATCAGTCAGATGGGTATGAACTTTATTTTATTAAAGGGAGTGAATATCCGGTGATGGGCGGGATTATACAGTCAGGTGGTGTATATTAGACAAACGCATCCCTCAATGTACAACATTCACACCCTCTGACTGGATAATTCTGCCATCATCCCTTTTTATTCCTTATTTTATGGTATGAAAAGTGACCAAAAATTAGCTATTTTGGACTTTGGAATTTTTTAGCACATATGCCATTGACCGTGCGGTTTAATTTACGGTATATTTTTATAGTTCGGACATTTACGCACACGGCGATACCATATATGTTTATTTTTATTATGTTTATATATTTTTATATGGAATTTGGGAAAAGGGGGTGATTTAAATTTTAAAGGAAGGGGTTAATGTGTGTGTTTTTAAACATTTATAAAACTTTTTTTTTTTACACTTTTAGGAGGAACCAGTTGATTCCTCATACAGATCAATGGGATTACATACAATCCCATTGATCTGTGTGCTCTGCGCTCGATTGATAAAGCCTGTTCCTGCCAGGCTCTATCATTCTGAGCACCGGAGCAGCAGGAGAGGTAAGCCCTAATGTTACCTCTGCAGTGTATCGCCCCATCTCTGAGTTTTTCATAGCTACTTATTAGAGTAGCAGAAAACAGAAAAAGGAAGTGTAAAGATGGTTTCACTTTTTTTTTTTTTTTATGACATTTTTGATGCAGTTTTCTGAGACAAAGTCAGAAGTGGATTCATAAGTACATCCATTTCTTGCTATGGACACTGTATCAAAATCTGCAGTAGCGGGAAAACTAATCTCCCCCAATGGCCCTCATTTACGAAGAGTGGAGTGTAATTTTCTTTGTGGGGTTTTGTTTGCATACACTGTTCAATG